>NC_143504.1:46889444-47200462 GCF_051622355.1 Phaseolus vulgaris
GACAAAGAGGCGCCCTAGCGGCCGTTTGCACTCCGACGCTCAAGTCAGCCAGCAAGAAACACCAAAACTGTGCACCTCCGTCTCTGAGTACCGCGTATGGCACTCTGAAGGTGGTAAAAAGAACTGTGTATATGTGTGTGTTTTCTCCCTCAGGCAAAGATCTTTCCCCAGTCCCTTGTCCGTAGTCTCAAAGCACGAGCAAGCAACTAGAGAGTTCTGGTAAATTTTCCAAAAGTTCGAACCCCCTTTCCAACATTCCCAACGCTATTTAAACTACCCAAGCATTTAAAGCGCCTTAAAGCGCCTTTAATTACAAATGTCACGCACTCAATCAACGCATCTAATTAGAAAACGTAGCGCATTTAAGACGTTGAAACGCTTGGGAGCCATTATAGTACCTGAACGCTCGAAACGGAAACTGTATTGAATGAGTTTAATTACCTGGCACCTGACTTAAGGGTGTTTCTATTCTGACATGGCTGTTGTACATGTGGAGGGCCTCACGACGCCGTGACCCCATCTGGGAGCGTTTCTGCCCATCTGGGGACGTTTCTACGGGTGAGTCCTCCTGCTTGGGAGTGCTACTGCGCTAGGGGTGACTTTTTGGGTGCCAACTCACGCCCCCAATCATCTAGTCACTTACTTTGAGAGCGTATCTGCCCTCCTCTCGTACCCTGCACCCGTCTACCCTGGGCGTGACCTTCCTCTTGGGTCGTATCTGTCCCAAGGGCGTCTTTGGGGCGGCAGGGTACTTCATGAGTCAGGCTGCCCTATACTGGTGTTGTTACTATGGCCTTGAAGCCACCTTTCTCTCCTCTTTATTACTGTTCCCTGGTTATACAGGGTTTGGGGCCTTCCCACGGCGTCGCCCCCTCCATGGTCTTTCCTACCCATGGGTATCGGGGAGCCGCACAGTGATTGCCTTGACTTAATGATATTTGATCTTGGCGACGCCCTGGTTGGGCGACGCCTTCACCTAGGCGACGCCTTGCCTTGGCGACGCTTCCTCTTGGCGATGCTGGCACTTGGCGTCTCTCCACCTAGGCGACGCCCTGCGTTGACTTTGACTCTCCAGGCGTTGACTTTGACCTTGACTTAGTCAACGCCCGGATACGGGACGGTACAGTTTCAGACGCATATCTTTGTCTTCGCATTTTCTTAAGCTTTGTCTTTCTCTTTGCACACGACTAACTGTTAACCAGCTTAGGCTTAACGCGATCTGCCTTCTTTGATCTTGGCCTCTACTTTGATCACGACTAACAACTCCCTTAGCTTCATCCTTAACAGTTCTTGTGCACTGCTTTGTACTGGATGACTGACAAGGCATAGCCTGTCTGCTAGCTTGTTGTGTAGGAATTTGTTTGGAAAAGTTTCCTCCGACAAGGCAAGACTGATCAGTCATCGTTCAGCGTACCCACCGACAACTCATCAGTCATCGTTCTTCGTACTTCACTTTGCTTCTCTATCGCTCTAGCGCTAAGTGCATAGAGGACACCGATCGTCAGAGGTGATACCTTGTTTGGCGAAACTTGCTCAACTGCGTGAACTCAGCAATACTTGAACTTGACCCTCCATGTACCGCTTTTAACTCGAGCAAGTTGTTTAACCTTATAACAAACTTGGCAAACTATTAACTCAAAGTAAACTTGAGCAACTATCAATTCTTCGGCGATAACGTTCAATAAAACTTGTGAACTTAAGGCAACAAACCTTAACATAAAATCACTTACTAGGCAGCAGGTTTTGACTCAAACTAGTATTAAAATACAGTTTACCTGATCTGCCAAGTGAAATCCCCCCTACTTTTGTCATCGCCCGGAACTCTTCTGATCTGGTACTCGCCGCACAACCCCTTCACTGTCTCAACTTTCACACCATAAGGTTCTGGCGATGTTACCTTTCTTCTTTTCCTGACCTGATCATTGTTCCCTCATCTGGGGATAGAGGCGCCTTTCGGATCCTTCTTTACCTCCCTGAGTTTCAGAACAATGATCTGGTCTTACTGGGTCAACATTGATGTTTCACTTAAAGGGGGAAAGGCATTTTCCTCCCCTTCCCACCATTTAAGGTCACAAACACCCCTGACCTTTCAGCTTATTTTGCCTGGACTCACTCGGTGAGAAAGGCTTTTTCTTGCCTGAACTCACTCTAAGGTGAGAAGGACTTTATCTTGCCTGAACTCACTCTAAGGTGAGAAGGACTTTATCTGGTGCCTCAACTTGCCCAGGGTGTACATCTCCACCCCCCTTGGATGCACTGAGGACTTTAATCTTGCCTCTATCTACTGGTGCGAGAGGTCTTTTAACCTGTTCTCGTCTGCACTCGCACAAAGACGAGGAGGACTTTATCTCTTTCTCGCCTCAAGACGCGCGAGGGCGTTGAGGTCTTTAATCATTGTTGGTGCCTCCGATCGCCGAAAGACGACGAGGTCTTTAAAACTTTTAACTGATGCCGCCGATCGCCGAAAAACGATGGCGACTTTAAAACTTTTAACTGAGAGCATGCAATACGATTTTACTGTTGCCCTAGATCACATACGAGTAATAAGGCCTTTTTCCTAAAACTCTCGAAGCCATAAGCATGCAAACATAGAAGCTTTAAACTTTGAAAAACTCTTCTTTATTGGGTGGCCTCATTAAAAACCCTCCTTAGGGAAAAAAGAGTGCCCCCTTGAAATTGTTTTAACAGAAACTATTCAAATCTCTTCATATTCGTCTTTACTTACAAGGCTTTAACTGTAATACGACTTGAGATGTGTGGCGTTCCAGGTGCGAGGAATCGCCCCTCCTTCTAACGTTTCCAAGCGGTAGGCGCCATTCCCGAGCGCCTCGGTTATTCTGAACGGTCCCGTCCACTTGGGCGATAACTTGTTCTGCATCTCATACTGATGGGCCTTCCTCATCACCAGATCGCCGCTTCTAAATTGCCTTGACGTTACCTTAGAGTTGTATCTTCGCTCAACTCTTCTCTTTACCGCTTCGGCTTTCACTCTCGCCTCCTCCCTGACCTCATCCAGCAAATCCAGATTCATTCTTCTTTCTTCGTTCGAGTCTTCCGCCACGAAGTTCTGGAATCTCGACGAGCTTTCCTGGATTTCGACTGGAATCATCGCATCACATCCATAAACCAAACTAAATGGGGTCTCGTGGGTTCCTGACTGCTCAGTGGTATGGTATGCCCAAACTATGCGGGGTACCTCTTCAGCCCACGATCCCTTAGCTTTCTCTAATCATCTCTTTAAACCTCTCAGCAACACTCGATTGGCAGACTACACTTGGCCATTCGTCTGTGGGTGCTCGACAGATGCAAACACCTGTTGTATCCCCACCTCTTCGCACAACTTCTTCAAGAGGTGACTTGCAAACTGAGTCCCATTATCTGACACCAGGCGTTTAGGCACACCAAACCGGCACACTATCTTCTTCCATACAAAGCTCTCGATCTTGTGTGCGGTGATCTGGGCCACTAGCTCCGCTTCGATCCACTTGGTGAAGTATTATATCGCCACCACCAAGTACTTCATCTGCCTGATCGCCAATGGGAAGGGTCCCAGAATGTCAATTCCCCAAGTATGGAATGGCCAGGGGCTGTAAATCGACTTCAGCTCTTCTGGGGGTGCCTTGTGCCAATCGGCGTGCTGCTGGCATTGCTTGCAACGCTGGGCGTATCTCTTGCAATCTTCTCTCATCGTGGGCCAGTAATAGCCTGCACGGATAGTCCTTGTCGCCAGCGATCAACCTCCAATGTGGCTCCTGCAAATTCCCTCATGGAGCTCAGCCATAATCCTCGTGCACTTCTCTCCGTGTATGCATACAAGAAGGGGGTGTGTGAATCCAAACTTGTACAGCTCGCCGTCAATAAGGATAAACTTGTTGGAGCTCTTCTTTATTTTTCTGGCCTCAGTTGAGTCCACTGGAAGCACACCATCCGCTAAATAACGTTGGTACGGCGTTATCCACGTGTCTGGCTCGTGGACAGCGCAAATCTGCATCGATCTTGCCCCTTCTTCTGCTGGGCACGCTCTGACCCTCGGCGCCCTCAGAGTTTCCTGCGTTAGGGACCTATGACTTCTCGCCGGTCTTCCCATTGATCTACAAACATGGAGAACTTGGTGGTCTGCCACGAATGCTCGAGGCGCTTTCAAAGTTTCTTGAATGACAGTCCTCTGCCTACCCCCTTGCCCGAACTGGCGAGCTTGGCTAGCAAGTCAGCTCGGGCATTCTGTTCTCTTGGCACATGCACCACTTCAAACGAAGCGAAAGATCTTCTTAGCTCCTGCACGTACTCCAAGTAGGCTGCCATCTGCGATTCCTTGGCTTGGAACTCGCCAGTTACTTGTCCCGTGACCAACAACGAGTCACTCTTGGCCATCAGCACTCTCACCCCCATTTCCTTAGCCAGCAAGATTCCAGCGATCAAAGCCTCATACTCTGCTTGGTTGTTGCTTGCTTTGAAAGCGAACCTCAATGACTGCTCTATCAACACTCCGTTGGGCCCTTCCAAGATGACCCCAGCCCCGCTGCCCAGCTGGTTGGACGACCCATCAACAGAGAGTACCCAGCGGAAGTCACCCTCGGCGTTTTGTGCCACCTCGGAGGACAACTCGACCACGAAATCGGCGAAGACTTGCCCTTTGATCGATCCCCGAGGTTCATACTTGATGTCGAACTCCGAAAGCTCGACCGCCCACTTCACCATCCTTCCAGCCACATCGGGCTTCTTCAAAACCTTCTGGATCGGAAAATCAGTCATCACCAGTACCGTGAAGCTCTGGAAGTAATGGCGCAATCTCCTCGCCGAGAATACAACCGCTAATGCTGCCTTTTCTAGGGCCTGGTACCTTACCTCCGGGCCTTGCAGCACCTTGCTAACGAAATATACAGGCCTTTGGGTTTGGTCCTGATCCTGCACTAGCACTGCGCTGATCGCCCTCTCAGTTATGGCAAAGTACAGCCTGAGGGGTGTTATGTCTTGGGGCTTGCACAGAACTGGAGGGCTCGCCAAATATTCCTTGAGCTTTACGAAGGCCTCCTCACACTCCTTTGTCCAAACAAATCTGTTGTTTCTCTTCAAACATTGGAAGTATGGGTGGCCCTTCTCTCCGCTTGCCGATACGAATCGAGACAGGGCGGCCATCCGCTCCGTGAGTTGCTGTACCTCCTTCACATTGGCGGGGCTCCTCATTGCCAAAATGGCGGCGCACTTCTCGGGGTTAGCCTCAATTCCCCTCTCTGACAGAAGAAACCCTAGAAATTTCCCTGCTTCTACACCAAAAACGCACTTTTCAGGATTAAGGTTTAGCTTGTACCTGGCTATTGTGGTGAACAACTCTTCTAAGTCTGCGACGTGCTTGTCTTTCTCCAGGGACGTCACGACCATGTCGTCGACGTATGCCTGCACATTCCTTCCGAGCATGGGCGCGAGCACCTTGTCCATCAGCCTTTGGTACGTGGCCCCTGCAATCTTCAACCCGAAGGGCATCACCTTGTAGCAATAACATGACCTTTCCGTCATGAAGGCGGTCTTCTCTTCGTCCATGGGGTGCATTTTGATTTGGTTGTACCCCAAGAAGGCATCCAGGAAACTGAGCAGCTTGCACCCTGATGCACTGTCTACTAGGGCGTCAATGCTTGGCAAAGGGTAAGAGTCCTTCGGGCAGGCCTTGTTCAAGTCTGTAAAGTCAACGCACATCCGTCATTTTCCGCTGCTCTTCTTGACCAGGACGACGTTAGCGAGCCATTCTGGATATTGGATTTCCCTGATGTGGCCCGCTGCAAGTAGTTTCTGTGTCTCTTCTTTGATCGCCTGTCTCTTCTCCTCATTGAATTTTCTTCTTCTTTGGCGGATAGGCTTGACTTGGGGGTCCATTGCCAAACGATGGCACAAGAAATCGGGGTCGATCCCCGGCATATCTGAAGCAGCCCACGCAAACGCATCCAAGTGTTTACTTATTACCTCGGCGATCTGGTCTTGCGTCTTGCTATCCAGGGTTCTTCCCAGCTTAAACACCTTACCACTGATCTCCTTCTCGAGCCATTCCTCTACTGGCTGAGGTTTCCTCTCGCTGGCGATCAGCGCCCTCGCGATACCGGTTTCTCTGGCGGTCTCCGAGCAGTTTCTCTTCGACCTCGCCTCTACATTCCCCATCGGCACATCGCCCTCGGCGACCACCTCTAACGCCGCATCCGAAGCTCGTCGGGGTTCGCGCTCCAGCTCCACGCCAAGGGGAGGCGTTGTGGTTACGTGGCACACAGACCTCTTGTTCTTGAGGCTGTTTTCGTAACACTTCTTTGCCTCCTTCTGGTCGGAGCAAATAGTGATGATCATACCCTCCATAGACGGCAACTTGACCTTCATGTGCCTTGTCGAAGGCACAGCTCCTTTTCTGTTGAGCGTTGGCCTCCCCAGCAGTATGTTGTATGCTGATGGGGCGTTTACAACAAGGTACCTGACCTTCTCCGTTCGTGAGGCCAAGCCGTCGGTGAAGGTCGTCCTCAGCTCGATATACCCCCTCACCTCCTTTTGGTCGCTGACAAAACCGTACAAGCAGCCCCCATATGGTCTTAGCTGATCAGGGGACAGTTGCATCTTCTCAAAGGTTGGCCAAAACATCACATCTGCTGAGCTTCCTTGGTCGACCAGCACCCGGTGGACGGTCCTTCTCGCCGTGACAAGCGAGATCACAATGGGGTCGTTGTCGTGAGGCACCACGTCCCTGCGGTCCCCCTTGGTGAACGTGATGTCCACGTCGGGCGAGTGATCCTCAAAGACTTCCACTGACATTATCGACCTCGCGTACCTCTTTCGTTGCGACGCTGTGCACCCCCCGCCGGAGAATCCGCCAACTATGGTGTGGATCTCGCCGTGAATAGGCACCTCGTGCTGTTGCCCTCCGCTGCTCGCTGGTTGAGACCCTGATGCTTGGTCCGCTTGCTTCTCTAGCAAGTAATCCTTCAGGAAACCACATTTGACCAGCTCGGCGAGCTGGTGCCCCAGAGCCAAACACGAATTGATAGAGTGGCCAAAACTCTTGTGGAACTCGCACCATGCGTCTGGTTTTGGCCCCAAAATCTTCTCCGCTGTTTTCTCAGGCACTTTGAGCCTGACAGCTATGTTTGGGATGACGATCAAATCAGCCAAACCCGTCACAAACTCATACCTCGGGGGGCGATTACTCTCCCTGGAGCGCCCTGGTCCCTTGCTCTTATTTTTCTTAAGATCGTAAGGATGACGCATCCTTTGATCCCTCTTTCCCGCCGCCGCCTCCATTACCCTCTGAGGCTGCACCCTTGCTTGAGTGCACGGTTTAGCTGGGGCCACATTTTCTCTCTTCTCGGTGACCTCGCTCTTGGCGGCAATGTGAGCCACAGCACGTCGCCGGATTTCGACGAACGTGGCGAGGTGACTCCTGATGAGCGACTCACTAAATAGCCCAGGCAACACGCCCTTTTTGAAGGCGTGCACGAATATCTCTTCGTCCTTTCCTGGCAAACGGACTATCCGAGCTCCGAATCTGTTCAGGAAATCCTTCAAGGACTCCCCTTGGTACTGCCTTATATCGAACAAGTCGTAAGACACCAAAGGTGGCGCCTTGTTCACTATGTACTGCTCAACAATCATCTTGGAAAACTGTTGGAACGTGGTAATGTGGCCAGTGGGAATACTGACGAACCAGTCCAACGTCGTTCCGCTCAAAGTGCTCATGAACACCTTACAATACATCGCGTCTGAGCCCCCTGAGAGCATCATCTGAGTATGAAACGCTGTGAGAAGGGCTTCAGGGTCCTCCACCCCAGTGAAAGACGCTTTCACCGCCACAGTGTTAGCCGGGACTACCGAGTCCATGATCTCTTGGGAAAATGGCATAGGAAAGCTGCGTGGCAGGGATGGAGGTGCAGATCTGTCCCTTGCCGCACGCTCCTCCCGCTCCTGAAGGGCTTTGCGCAGCTCTTCGTTGATCTTGTTGAGCTCTTCGTTTCTTGCTTGCGAGGCCACCAACGCCTCGTGCATCCTTTCCTGCTCAGAACGCGATGCAGCCACGTTCTCCTGCAGCGTCCTCATCATGTCTATCACTTGCGTCATGGACACAGCATCTTCGTCGGTTGATGGCGCAACTGAACTGGAGCGCGTTGTCCTCATCCTTCCTTAGCAAACTCAGCAGCTCAAAGAACTCCAAAAAAACAGAAACTCCAGGAGTCGACTGCGATAGCGAGCAGTCGAACAGAGAACACTCGAAGCACCACCAACACAAACTATGGGTGGGAATCACCTTTTATACGTGCTCCACGGTGGGCGCCAAATGATCCTGCCAACAACTCGAGCGTGGAGGAATTGCCTTGTCGCTTGCTTGACCCGCCTCTGGCAACTGTGCTATCTGCAAGAACACTCTTAGAACCTCCTCCTTGGAACTCCGAACGCAACTTGCAAACACACAGACGGCGCCTCTAGTGGCCGTTTGCACTCTGACGCTCAAGTTAGATCCCAGAATCACTAGAAAATAATGTGTGTAAAAAACAGTGTGCGTGTATTTCTCTCTGATTCTCTTTTTATCCCCCTCTGTGTCACCGTGCGAGTGGTCCACGTGGTTATCTGTTGCTGACGTCATCGACTACCGATGACCGACCGGATCAATGAATAACAATTAAGTTATTTAATTTCTGACCAAAGATGTTGGTAATATAATAGTTAAGTTATGAATTGCTGACCGAACGCTTCGGTGGATAAAAAATAAGTTGTTTAATGGGTTTCAGGCCAAGAATTTGGTAAATAATAACTAAGTTATTAAGTGCTGACCGAATGTCTCGGTAAATAACGATTAAGTTATTAATAAGTTTCAGACCAAGACTTTTGTGAATAACGATTAAGTTATTAGGTGCTGACCGAATGTCTCGGTAAATAACAATTAAGTTATTAATGAGTTTCAGACCAATGGTTTTGGTAATATAACAATTAAGTTATAATTTACTGGTTGAATGCTCGGTAATAGAATGATGGTATATGCTTTTGAGAAATGATTTTTAAAGTGCCTCGTTAAAACCTTATCGGTCGAAAACCCTCCTTAGGGATAAAACAACTAAGCGAGGAAAGCGTGCACTAATTTTATTTATCAGCTGTAGTAGAATTTGAGATGCGTGGCATTCCACGTTCTCGGCACAGTTTTTCCTGATAAATATTCTAAACGATACGCTCCTCCGACCGTTGTGTCGGCAATTTGGAATGGTCCTTCCCAGTAACTTGAAAACTTCCCGCTATTCTTTCAGGCGTCACTTCGCATACGCCAGACTAAATCTCCTTTCTGAAAGCTTCCTGGCTTTACTTTCGAGTTATATCTTCTTGCCGCCCGTATCTTACATGCTTCCTTCCATATTTTGCATTTGTCTCTTAGCTCATTGATGAGGTCAAGACCGACCAGTAGGCTTTCCTTATTTAAGTCTAGATCCAGTGTTTGTCGCCGCAGTGAGGGTTGCCCTATTTCGACAGGAATCATGGCTTCAGTGTCGTACATTAGGCTGTAGGGCGTCTCTTGAGTCGTAGACTATGGTGTGCATCGGTAGGCCCAAAGAACCTCTAGAAGTTCTTCGGTCCAATTCCCTTTGGCTGGACTGAGTCTCTTCTTAAGTTCGTTGAGGATGGCCTTATTGGCGGCCTCTCCTTGTCCGTTGGTTTGCGGATGTTCGACTAAAGTTGCAATGTGCTTAATATGAAGTTTCTCGTAGAATTGTGCTAATCCTTTATCGGTGAATTTCCGATCGTTATCAATGATAATAATCTGAGGTAGGCCGAATCGACATACGATATTATTCCATATGAAATTTTGGATATTTTGTGCAGTTATGGCTATCAACGGTTCAGCTTCGATCCATTTAGTGAAATAATCGATGCCGACTAGCAAAAATTTACATTGCCTTTTGCCAAGCGCAAAGGGTCCAATTATATCCATTCTCCACTTCACGAATGGTCATGGGGACAAGATGTAGTGCAAATTTTCAGGCTTCTGGTGTGACAAGGTGCCATACTCTTGGCATTTTATGCATTTCCGAACGAACTCTATGCAATTTCTCTATACAGTTGGCCAGTAATATCCGGCTCGTAATACTTTGCAACCATGGTTCGTGCTCTAGAATGAGTTCCACATATTCCCTCATGCAATTCCTGCATGACGTAAGTGATGTGGTCTGGTGTTAGGCATTTTAAGAGCAGACGAGTGTACCCTCGCCTGTATAGGTCTTTGTCAATGAGTACGAACCGGGTGGCCTGTCGCTTCATTGTTTTCTCTAAGTGTGGGTCACATATTCCATTTGTCAAGTATTTTTTGATGGGAGTCATCCAATTTGGCTGAGTATCAGTTGTCATACATTCCTTTGTGCCAACACTGGGCTTGGTCAAAGTGACGTCTACGACTGACCGATGAACTCCTTTCTGCTTGGTGGTTGCCAGTCGTGATAGGGCGTTCGCACGAGTGTTATTTTCTCGCCGGACGTGTTGGAACGATACCTCCTAAAATTTGGCTAACAGATTTCGAATGAAATGAAAATATTGTTGAAGCAAAGTTTCCCTTACCTCATATTCCTCTGTAAGCTGTCCGACTACCAGTCGCGAATCGCTTTTGCATGTTAACTTAGTCACCTCTAATTCATTAGCCAGATAAAGGTCGGCTATGATATCCTCATACTCGGTTTGATTATTTGAAGTCTTTAACTCAAATTTCAGGGCTTGCTCAACGACAATTTCACCTGGTCCTTCCAATAGTCCTCCCACGCTGCACGATCGGCTGTTCGAAGAGCCATCTACATACAATACCCACTTGGAACCTTCTTCTTCAGCCGATTATGGAGTAAGTTCAGCTGCAAAGTCAGCAAGGGCTTGGGATTTGATTGCGCCCCTAGATTGATATTGAATATGGAATTCTGACAATTCAATTGCCCATCCTATCATTCGTCAGGCCAAATCTGGTTTAGTTAAGATTTTCATAATAGGATAGTTTGTCTTAACTATGATTTGATGATTTTGGAAATACATCTGCATTGTTCGGGCGGTGATAATTAAGGCCAATGTGACTTTTTCAACCATTTGATATCTGATTTCTACGCCGTGAAGTACTCGGCTAACGAAATGCACTGGTCATTCTTCTGCTCTATATCTTGTACTCAGGCCAAGCTTACTGCCTCGTTTGAAATGGCAAGATAGACAATAATAGGCTCTCGTGTGTTCGGTTTTTGGATAACTGGTGGGGATTCCAGGAATGCTTTTAGTTGTTGAAAAATTTGTTCACACTCAGCGGTCCACTCGAACTTGGATGCCTTTTTCAATAACTGGACGATGGGTCTCGTTCGTTCCGCAAGTTTTGGCACGAATCGAGATAAGGATGTGAGTCGTCCGACCAACCTTTGAATTTCATTAATACTACTGGGACTTCACATTTATGCGATAGCTATGCATTTCTCAAATTTTGCTTCTATACCTCGATGGGTGAACATAAAACCTAAGAACTCTCCACCCTTTACATTGAACGCGCACTTGTCAGGATTCAGGCGCATGCGATACTTGCGTAAAGCTTGAAAAACTTCTTTTAAATTTGAGACATGTTACTCACATGAGTCAAATTTGACAACAATGTCGTCAACATATACTTCGACATTTCTTCCAATCATGTCATGGAAGACATGGTCCATTTTGATATATGGCTCCGACATTTTTTAGGCCGAACAACATGACTTCGTAATAAAAATTGTCGGAATCTGTCATGAAAGTTGTTTTCTCCATATCCCTTGGGTGCATCTGGATTTGATTATACCCTAAATATGCATCAAGGAAACTGAGGATTTGATGCCCAACAGCTTCGTCGACCAGCCGATCAATAGTCGGTAGGGGATAAGAGTCTTTTGGGCATGCTTTGTTGAGGTCCGTGTAGTCTACACATATTCACCACTTACCGTTAGACTTTTTAACCATTACACGGTTGGCTAACCACGTGGTATAACGGGCTTTCTGGATGAAGCCGGCATGTACCAATTTATCAGTCTCTTCTCGAGCAGATTTACGTCTCTCCTCACCTAATTTTCTTTTCTTCTGGGCTATTGGTCTAGCCTCCTTATATACGGATAGACGATGACTGATAACATTGGGATTTACCCCGAGCATGTTCGCGACAGTCCAAGCTAAAAGGTCTGCATTCTTGACCAAGGTTTTACTTATCACCTCTCAGTCGTCTGACTTCAAGGATGTTCCCATGTATGTTTTGCGATCGTTGTCTTGGAGGAATATGGGCTGAAGGTCTTCTCCGGCCTCCATACGAGGGTCGTCCAGACGTGGATCTAGGTCTACAAGGGCAACTAAGTGTTTTCTTGAGTTTCTGCCCCAGGAACGCCTTTCTATCGGTCGTTCATTGTAGTATACAACCGTCTAGTTGGTTCAACTTTTAAGCTGGCTACATAACACTCCCGTGCAGTCCTTTGATCAACATGTACTGTTGCAATATCTCCATTGATAGAAGGAAACTTCATGGCCAAATGAGGGGTAGAAACAATGGCTTTTAACCTATTAATGGAAGGACATCCGAGCAGTATATTGTAAGAAGTATTGGCATTAACCAACAAGTATCAGACGTTGATTGTCTTACTGAGATAGTCATCACCGAAAGTGGTGAATAAATCAATGTATCCCCTGATGTCCACTCGTTCTCCTGAAAAACCCAACTATCTGTTCATCATAAGGTTGTATCTCTGTTTCCGAAATTTACATCTTCTTAAAGGTCTCCCAGTATAGAATGTCGACCGAGCTACCCTGATCCACCAGAACTTTAGCAATTGGGAATTTGTATATCTCCACTGTGATGACCATAGGGTCATCTTGTGTCGGGTCGATTGCGGGGAAGTCATCATCGGTAAAGGAGATTGGAGGTATGTGTGGATGTTTATGTGTCGAAGTTGAATGGACGAATTGAATCGCCCTCAAATGTTTCTTCCTGGCAGAGTTAGAGCATCCACCACCTGCGAAGCCAACTGCGATATAATTAACCTCTTGGGGTGGTACGCCGAGTGAAACTGGATCAGCGATGGTGTTAATAACTTCTCGAAACTTTTGCTTGGTTAGGCTTTTTCGGTCAGGGCTCTCACTTCTGGGATGAGTGCGTCTGACAATACTTTCACTTCGTTTCTGCCTGGTCGTGCAACAATAATCATCACGACTTTGAGTGTCTCTTAGTTCGGAGTGTTCTCTGTCTCCAGAGAAGTAGTCAGGGTCGCGCTGGGGTGATCGTGCTTTAACAAACTTGTGAAGGTGACCCGCTTGCACCAGCTCTTCTATTTTATCTTTTAATGCCTGGCAGCCTTCGGTCGTATGGCCATAGTTGTGATGGTATTGGCAACGTTTGGTTGTATTGGCATTGACGGTGTTTGCGCCTGTTTGAGTGTCGGGATAAGTTCGGCTTGTAAGGCTTCATCTAACATTTTTCCTCTAGGCATTGTTAGAGGGGTGTAGTGGTGAAACGGAGGACCTCGGTTTGTCCGGAATCGGTCAGTCCCTGTGATGGGAGGACGAACGCCTCTATTTCTCTCCCTTTCTTTTTTAGAGGCTTCGACCTGTGTTTTCCTATGGTAATCAATGTGCTCTTCTATCTGCATGAATTTGGTGGCTCTTGTCCTCAGTTCATCCATGTCGTATGGTGGTTGTTTTATAAGGCTTTCAGTGAATCGGCCCGGTAGTATGGCCGAGATCAAATGATGCATTGCTATCTCTGGATTCAAGTTCCTGATTCCCATATAGACTTTACTAAATCTCTCCATAAAGGCTCTAAGGGATTCACCTTTTTCTTGTTTTAAATTAAGGAGACACATGGACGACACGCGGTGTGGTCTACTCGTTTTGTATTGGGTGGTGAACTTCGTTTCCAGAACTTTGAAATTCATCACAGAATTGGCAGGGAGTTTAGTAAACCATCCTAAAGGGCCTTCTCGAAGAGATGTCGGGAAGACTTTGCACCATACCGTCTGGTCGACCGTGTACAAAGTCATATGGGTTTTAAAAATATTTAAGTGTTCGTCCGGGTCAGTGGAGCAATCATAGAGATTCATAGTTAAACCCCTCCATTTATCAGGGAGTGGCACAACAATTATGTCGTTCGTGAAAGGGTGGTCCTTGTAGTTTTCTTCGTTGTTGAAAACAACATTTTTTGAACTTTGGTGGGTTGGATGTGTAGGACAAGTATGGTGTGTCTGATGGACCTGGTGAGTTTGATGGGTTGGTGGTCTGGATATGTGGGATTGTTCCTCTCTAACCGATACTCCAATCTGCTCCAACAGTTTCATGTTTTGTTCTTTCAAGTGAGCCACCTCATCTGCCTTCCGATGCCACTTTTCTTTCTGTTTGCGTCGATCTTCTTCGTGACGCAGTTGATCCACTATTCCCTTATGTCGTAGTTCTTCCATCTGAGCTTGGAGGGCCTGGATCATCAAGATTTGGTCTTCTTCCATGCCATCGTTGTTGGTGTTGTTCATTGTGGATACCATCGTTACCCGTTGAAGTCCTTCCGTTTGAGAAGCTGAAAATTACTCGGGCCCCACGGTGGGCGCCAATTGTACCTGTATGGATGTCGGGGCTAAAGTAATGTTTGTCCACCTAGTATACAAATTTGATGTCATGCTGGTAGTCTCCAAATCCTTCGAAACTCTTCCACTCCTGCGTGTGTGCTCTGCCGGTCGGTGGGGGTACCTGCGATTGCACTCCGACGCTCAAGTTAGTGCTAGTGTTTTAGTCTGTTCTCTTAGGATATGAAAAACGTACCTTTTCATTTTAAATAGAAAATTAATAAATAGAAACGTTATGTTATCTTTGGATATACAAACAAAACTAATAACACATACTTGCTACCAACAATCATATCCATTATACCTTTGGGTGATCCACAAATACCTTATAATAATGAATTTAAATTATACCCATAAATAAATAATTTAGCATCCATTATATAGGTAATTGAAATAAAATTCATTAGTAATTTGAAATTAAATAAAACATAAAGATTTGATCACTTTGGTGATTACAAATCTATCATACAAATAATTCTAGAAATAATATCATTCATAAAAAATATATTTTTATGCCCTTGCTTTGATTTATCATAATCTTTTCAGCTTGCAATTAAAATAAAACAAGAATTCATGATTTAAGGTGAAGCGGAAGACTTGAGATTTCATTATTTCAATTTGAAATCAATTCATAATGCAACAAAAATAAAAGGATAAATTAAACCTTACAATTTATCTTTTATGATGCAGCCGAAGACTTGGGATCTCATTATTTTAATTGAAATCAATTCATAATGAAACAAAAATAAAAGGATAAATTAAACCATCAAAATTATTCTCAAATGATATTATTTTCTTTACAACATTCATAATTTTAAAAAGTAGGGTTCATAAAATTGGGAAAAACATCATTCATGGAGAATCTGATACCACATGTAAAATCAAAAGTGTACAGTAATGAACAATGATGCACATCATCATCATCATCAGGATCATACAAACTATGATTCTCACATTCCATACATCAATTATAATAGAGATAGACACTTACCTCCACAAAAGATCCTACGTGAGTCGTTCCTTTACCTCCTTTTGTCCCAATCTCTTTGGCAATTCCGTTCTTGTTCCATATGGCTAACCGTGATACCACTCTTATTTGCAGAGACAAAACCCTATTGTTATTATTTCCCAATCTCCATCAGATGTAGGTTTTTCATTAGGTATCATCATCATCATCATATATATATATATATATATATATATATATATATATATATATATATATATATATCACGTTAACCAATGGATCTTTAATTCTATTATTATTATTACGCAATTTCTTCCTGCACCCCCACATTTTTCTTCCTGCACCCCACACTCTTATGCAAAGACTAATTGCCCTTATTAGTTTTTAAAATTTCAGAAATATCCTTAACCTAAAAAATCCCTAGAGAGGCGCAGACAAGGATGCTCTCAGATTGTGCAGTCGTGTCTTTCATGTTCTACCAGCAACGACACCTCCAAATCATTCTCCTTTCAATCTCACTTTTTGTTGGTGATTTAGAGTGTTATTGACAAAGGTAAGTAAATTTCTTTGCTTTCGGATCTGCACATCCGTTTTTTATGGATTTTTGTTTCCGTAAGTGCTTTCTCACATTCCAGATTATAGAATCCAGTAGAATTTTAAATCACAAAATATGGTAAAATCCTGGATTTATGCTTCCGGTAAAATCCCATATTTATGGTTCTGAGAATATTTCAGATTTGTGGATCCGAGAAGGTTTCGGATTTGTGGATCCGTATTTGTGTTTTTATGGTCATCCTTTCTTCAACATATATAACTTCATCCTAATATTTTTTTCTATCTTCGAATGTAACTGTTATAGTGGGATATAAAACAATTTAAATATGATGGAAGTTACAATATAATATGAATGTATACAACTTGAACATCCAATCTATTCCAAAATACATTTTATTTAATTGGGTCATATCAAATGCAACGTCCCACACCATTACTATTTTTGGTTAAGCTCTTACAAGAATATTTGAATTTATGATGTGATCTTAGATACAATATTTAAATCCCTCTCACCTCACCGCTATTACTCAATTATATCCTAATTTTATTACTTCACAAATTATTATATTTAATTAAATGTTTGTTCAAAATGTTATTTTATTCTGGTTTAAATATTCTTTTATTCTTCTGGATTTTGTATATGATTTGCAATGAGCTTCTTTTTTTTCTTCTTTTAATATTTCTTTTTAGTCTATTTAGTTTATTTATATTTGTTTAGTAGAAATGATCAATGTTTTTTTTCTTTCTTTTCGTTTCAATAGAATTTTATATTTGTTGTTTCGTGTTTGTATTGGTTCAACATCTTATTCATTAGTTTGTAATTTGGTTTAACTTGTGATGAGAATCAAATAAAGGAGGCTTTTATTAATGGAGGAAGAGGACATCCACCCTCACATTTGAAGTTCTTCCTTCTAGTCTTCTCAAAATTAAAAGAAGACATAAAATAAAGATGAGGCCCAAGCCCAAAGCCCAAGCCCAAGCCCAAGAAGGCCAAAGCCCAAAGAGCCCAAGTCCATCCCATGAGGGGCAAGGCCAAGCTTTGAAATACTCTTGTATAGTTTTAGGAGGTGTGGTTATTAAATAAAGGAGTGTGAAAATGTAAAATAAAGTCACATTACCCATGTGACTTAGGAGAGTGGTGTAGGTGTAGTTTTTGGGAGGTGTCTAGGTAGAAAAAGGTCACACCTCCCATGTGACTTGTTTTTTGTGGGAATTTCAAATGAGTTTATTTGAAATTTCCCACCTATTTTTCAGCACCTTAGGCTATAAATAGAGGTGCTTCCTTTGTAAAATTCAGATTGGAATTAATCTAAGAAAACTCTACTCAAATTTTGAGTGAACTTTGGAGAGCTTTGAGCCTTCTTCTCTAGTCTTATCTTGATGGATCAATGGAGTCCTCAAGTGGCGACATCACTCTTATCTAGGAGCATTCCACACTTCTAGTGGCGAGATCATCCAACCTCCTTCCATCTTCATGAGCATTTCTTCTCTCCTTCCTTTCTCCTCTTTCATTTGTTTTTGTTAGCTTGTGTTCTTGAGTTTGTTTTGGTGTTCTTGCTGTTTTTATGAGTAATTTGGTTCGGCAGTTTTATAATTCTGTCCATTCATCTTGTTCCTTTGCTTTTCTTACTCTTTTGTTCGGTTCAATTTGACTAAAATTGGTTCATCCAAATGAGTTTGGGATTTGGTACTAGTTTTTGGTGAGTTCTTGTCTTAGAACAATGATCCAACTCTAAGAAAAGTGCCTCTATAATGTCCAACTCAAGGTGATTCCTAAGAAGGTCAAGAACCTTTCTCTATATGGCTAGTGGAATCACATCATGAATGGTGTAATTGAATAAAACTGGTGAAGATTAGGGGAGGAGGTTCTCAAGGAGTGGTAAGTAAATATGTTGTAATATGATACTTGTTCACTATCAATTTGATATGATTTTTGTTCATTAAATTGTATATTTTATATGATTTTGGTTGGTTAAATTAGGATAGAGGAGAGTTAAAATTGGTGTCTCATGGCCGAAAAATGAATAAGATGGGTGCTCCTCATCCTCAGATAGTACCTATAGTGGAGGTGTCATGTTTAGTTGGACTTGTAGGGGAAAGCTATGACACGATAGACAAAGGATTGTTGTGTGCCTTTGTAGAAAGATGGCACCCAGAGACAAATTCCTTTCATCTGCTGTAGGTGAGTTGACCATCACATTGGATGATGTGTCGAATTTGTTGCACCTCCCAATTATCGGACAATTTTACACGTACCCGAGCTTGGATGTAGCTGCGACGACTGATTTGCTACACCTAGTAGGGTTGCACCATCTTTGCATATAAGAGTGCTATGTCGGTTAGTGTATCATACTTGGGATTGTTTGTAGATTTAAGACACATCGGAGGATACTCGTGGGCAACAGCTGCTTTGACCCATATGTATGAGCAATTAGGAGATGATTCATATGCAAATACTAGACAGTTAGCTGGGTATGTCACATTATTGACATCATGGACTTTCCGAGTATTGGGCACCGACAGCTTCAGGATGACTATGTTGAGGATGAGTCGCGGTGTATGAAATATGTGGTCGGGAGTAGGTTTTCCACACTTGCATATGTTCGGATGCAATTAGATAGCCTTTGTATAGGTGTTGTTCAATGGATGCCCTACGAAGAGCATAAAGCGGTGCGTCCTTTTGAGTGGATTTCATTATTTTCAGGGTACATTCGATTGAGGGCTTGTAGGCAGATGCATTTGCCTGAACGTGTGCTCAGATAGTTTGGATATATACAGTGTATCCCTCGTCACCTAACCACCGTTCATCGTGGCGATCCCTCCACATCTGAGATTGACCATCGATGGTTAGATTTTAATGCTAACGTCGTACAGGGTGTCATATTAGCAGCTGATGTTGGAACCTGTGTTCCTGCATATTTGGAGTGGTTTCGATCTATATCACACCCATATATCATTCAGATGGCTGAGGATAATCGACCTCCGGTGATTACCCCTGATGGACGGTAAGACAGGAATGATACTATCTTTGAGCATCCCGCAGTGGAAGAACTTATTACTTGCTTATTTAAATAATACATGCTCAATTGCAATCAATGTAATTTGTTTAATTGTAGGGTCTTTGTGGAAGAATAGCATCCACCTTGCAGTTGATTATAGATGATGGTCATGTAACCGAGGATTCACCTGCATGGGAAGGGACACAGACAACCTTGATGCTAGCCCGATCAGCCACCGAGGACATGTTTGTGTATGTCTGCAGACGACGACACGGACGATGATGATGATCATTTTAGTTGTTTTATGTTTTGTAATTTCGTGAAGAAATACTTAGTTTACAATTATTTCATAATTTCATAATTTGATGAATGAACACTTTGGTTATATGAAATTAGACAATTCTTCTTCTGCATTTATAATAGTCATAATGTTAACATATTCATTTATTAATGCAATTACAACTATAAATGTCGCCTGATGGACATAATTTGTGTAAACATTTGCATCCTACTAGTATAATATGAACACCAAGTTTTGGCAATTGGATAATAATGAGTAGACCATAAAATATTTGTTAGTGGAATCGGGCAACCTTCTTGCAATTGAACCTGTTAAAAATTGTAAGCAATGTCGTTAATTATGTTTTTCTATGATTCCTAAAATTCATTAACAATGAAGTTTAACAAACCTGAAAAAAATGATTTCCATGAACATGTCCAATACAGATGATGCGGTGATGATTAAAATCTGTTGGAGGTTATGATCTTAATGGAAAAATAGTCAATGATTGTTTAAGAGATAAACACACAACAATCACATTATATCGATTCGCAATAATGTATCTCATATCCGGTATTGTCATCCACTTATTTGTACTTATCTGCAAACATAAGGAAATGCAATAAGTTAATCCAACTCATACACCATTTTACAATTAATAACATCATTCAGAATGAATAGAATTACTATGTGGTCAACTAGAAGTGAATTTTTCCTCATCTGTAGTAAACGCATTTGTACATTCATCATCATCCCAGACATCAACCCCATCATATAATTCTTGTTCAAATTCTTCACTACTGTCCATGCTTCTACAAAAAAAATGAAACTAAATCATTGCATTCCGGATCCATGAATTCATAAGTCATTCCAGATCCAACAATCCATAATTCAAAAGACCATTCCGGATTCAAGAATCCTTAACACAAAAAAACAATTTCGGATTCGCAATAATTCTATTAGGCTTTCGGATCCACCAATCCATAATACAATTTAGGCTTCTAGATTTAGAATTCGAAAAATAACAATTTATGATATTGTAACTTCCGGAACACCCCTCAGCTGGAAAACACAATTTAATTAATCACATTCATGAATCCGGAATACATTACCGGATCCCGATATCCGGTAATCCCGAAATCTCCATAATCATTATGTTCCTAAAAAAATCTTAACTCTTACCTCTACAACTCAAACAACACTTCGGCAACATTGCGTACTCCTCCACCTTGCTTCGAACAATTACAAAGACCCTCCACAGTAGTTGATATTCAATGATGAAGATGAACAACGACAATGAAAGTCTAGTACGGTGCCTCTTTTCAAATTATAGGTCAAGATTAATTTTGGAATATTTAAAATTGTGGGGATGCAGGAAGAAAAACGTGAACGTGCAGGAAGAAGAAGTTTTATTATGAAATCATATTCGGACCCAAAGTCCAAACTCTTTGTTTTGTCACGTTATTGAAATTAATTTACATAATTTTTTAAAAAAACAAAAAGAAAAGAAACAATAAAATAAAACAACAACAAACAAGAATTAAGATTTGTGTGCCGAAAATTCTTCAGAAAAATCTGAATTTTGAAAGACGAAGATGAGAAGAGTTGTTTTGAATTTTGAATGGGATGTACTGTGTTCTCTAGATGTACCTCTATGCCTTCATTTTTTTTAAAGGATATTGTATCTCTGAGACTATGCCTCCAAACTTAGTGTTTAGAAAACAAAATGTTGGAGATCCCACATCGATTAGAGATTAGAGCCTTTCATTGTATATAAGTGGGTGCAAACCTCAACCCTATGAGTCGGTTTTATGGGGTTGAGTTAGGCTTAAAGTTCACTTTGTAATATGGTATCAGAGCCATTTTGAGCCTATCCTAGCGAGTGTTTGTGTTGGGCCTATCGTGCCACCCGCTATCGGGCCGCTATCGGACCACCCAAAATATATAGTCTCACGCACGAGTTGGCAGTCTCGGCGTGAGGGGGGTGTGTTGAAGATCCTACATCGACTAGAGATTAGAGCCTTTCATTGTATATAAGTGGGTGCAAACCTCAACCCTATGAACCGGTTTTATGGGGTTGAGTTAGGCTTAAAGTCCACTTTGTAATAAAAAAAATTAGAGAAATGAAATTTGAACTTAAAATAATAATTTTACTATAAATTTCTAAATAACAGTCAATATTTACAAGGGATATAACCTCTACTAATAAATCTCTACTAAAATATTTTTTTTAGTGAGTGAGTCTTAGACAAATTTTTCTGGAATGATTTTGTTTAAGTGAATTTTCAATATTTTAACTTTTCATAAGGCTATTATAACCTCTCCGAATAAATATCTAGTAAAATTAAATTTTTTTTTTAGTGAGTGAGTCTTAGACAAATTTCTCTGGATACTATTATTCTTATAAAAGCCACATTCATATAAAAGCTATACACAAACATATCATCAAAATATACATATATCTTTTCCCTCGATTTACAAATATAAACTTTTTTACTTTTTTTTAATATAAACTTTTTTAGAACAGAAGAGTTGTTGTAAAGATAGATGTAGATGACAAGGATTGTTTGAACAAAGTAAAAAAAAAAACACGTCAACAAAAAAATCTAAAAAGAAAAGAAACAATAAAATAAAACAATAACAAACAAGAATTAAGATTTGAAAGGAAAGTAAAGAAAAATTATCCTTTCATATTATATTGGATTTTTCCATGAAACATAGAAAAGGAGAGATGAAAAACGTTTGCAGAGAAACGAAAAAGAAAGACCACGAAATCAGAGAAACTAACAATCTAATTTTTCTTTCTCATTAATCTGTATGCAAACAAGAAAACCAAAAGGATAAACCACAAAATTCAAGAATCATTCATAAGCTAAAAATATTATCAGAGAAAATTTCTATAGATCATTTTCTATTTAAAAGCATTATTGTGTGCCGCAATAGTTTTTCGATTACAAGTTTGTTTGGCGTGTTTCATGTTTATGCTTTAAGTGGTTTGAAATATCGTTTGTATCACATTGACCCTAAGTCAAACTTTGATCAATTAAGAATGAACCTGTCTTAAGATTCGATAAATATTGTGTGGAGCACAATTTGAGTTGGGGTGGTGACTGAAATATGGAATCACAGGAATTTTATCATTATATTCAAATTCATATCATGTATATTAAATATATTATAAAGCACACTTTAATTTTAAATTTTATTTTTCTTTTATAACTTAATTATATATTATTTAAATTGATATATTAAGTGAATAAAATAAATTAATTTAATATTTGCAAATATTTCGACCCAAAGACATTTGAAACCAGCATGATATAAACACCTTGAACTAACATACATGAACACAAATTAATTTGGGAAACATTGTGTTCATAAAAACATTACAAATTCTTAATAATTTGTGAAAATTTAAATAATTAAATAAATTATTAAATTAAAATTTGTGGCCAATAAATAAATCCGTTTCACTGTTTGGCGAGTACATGGGATTCAAGAAGCACGTTTAAGAAATAATGCAGCACCTTATCATGTCTCCCGCCATCACCACTTCGACACAACCGTTATTCCTCGCCGTCACTTCGGCGGCGCGTCCTCCACGGAAGACGGCGACGGTTAAGACCGTTAAAAAGCAAAGTCAAACCAGCCTCGGCTTCGGCGGCGACAAGAAGGAGACAAAGTGGCACTGCGTGGAGGGTTGTGGGGCATGCTGTAAACTCCAAAAGGGTCCTTCTTTTCCCTCTCCTGAAGAATATTTCGACGACCCTTCTGATGTTGAGGTCCTTTTTCTATTTCTACCTTTTTTGTTTTCAAACAAAAAATCAAATTAACATTTACTAGGTTAGAGTTGTATTGAATTCGGTTTCCTCAACCATGGTCTCACAACATTTGAGTCTTGTAGACGAAAAAATGTGGATGAGAGGAAAATTTTCACTAGAGTAACTAGTTAGGTTCCACAGTAGAGATTAATATTAGTCATAGTCATCGAAAAGAATTGTAGATACAATATGGTTATAAAAACTTCAAATAATTTGTTTATCCTTTTACTTTTGTCACATGTGGTATACTCTGTGAATTGAGCTATTAACATTCCATTTATTGTATCTGATGATTTATTTGTGTTACTGTGATGAGTTTCAGCTCTACAAAAGCTTGATAGGACCAGATGGATGGTGTATCCATTATGAGAAGAGTACTCGGAAATGTTCCATTTACCCTGGTTGCTCATAATGCATCTCATTGTTGTTGTTTGAATTTCAATTATTTAATTGATGATGGGAATGTTAGGTTTAGAGTTTAACTTGTCATTCCTTTGTTCTTCTTCAGATCGTCCTTATTTTTGCCGTGCGGAGCCAGAGGTGTTTAAATCTTTGTTTGGAGTTAAAGAGAAGAATTTCCACAAGGAGGCCTGCAGGTCCACCTTTCTCACTTTTTAATCATGTTTTTCATTAAGAATCAAACTATATGATTATAAGGAAATTATCTTGACCTATAATCATAATGAATGGTTAAAAGTAATGTAAGTAAAATGATCTCTGCCATTCAAAACTGAATGGTGTTTGAAGATTAACTTGCACCTGCTCCCTAGATACTTTCCCTCTATTTAGTTCAAGTTTCTGTCTACTCCCTAGTGGCTTTAAGCAGTATAATGGGGAAAGAATGTCATGAATTTTGTGAGATTGGAACAATTCTAAGGTTTTTATTTGAAGCCGTAACAAAATGTTGGTGCCTTGAGATTCTATTTTCTTTCTTAAAGCTGGAATTAAGTGCAACTTTGTGTCAAGATTTGTTAATGAAGCTTCTGGGGAGCTGGTTATATTTATGAAGAGGTTCTGCAGTATCTCTAGTTGGAATACACAGTTAAATATATATGCTAAGAAAGAAAAGTAAGTTGTCTACCTACAATGAAGTTAACATTTGTAAACCTCTGCCTTTATTTGGTTGGGGGACTACTGGTGGGTTGGAGCTTTCGAAACGATGCCAGTGGCATAGTAGATTCATTATAACATTGCAGTATGGTGCAACCGAACTTCTAATTATATTAAGAGCATCTTCCACTGTACGTGTGACTTTGCTAAATGCCTGAACCTGAGGTATAAATCAATCATCACTTCTCACAATGGAGAAGAGTTGTTCATAGTGTGTTAAGGCTAGGACGCGGACATGCTGACTTTTTAGCAATTTATTCACTGAAAATATTGTACATAAAACAGGCAAAAATTAATAAGCAGAACATTTCCTTGAAGGCTGAAGCTATTTTTTCTTGAAACAAAGGCACCCAAAGAAGTGTGTTTCTTATTCAATCTTCTTTCTTTCTTGCAGTTTCTGCAGGGATACAATTAAAGCTATTTATGGTTCTAATTCAGAGGAACTTCATAATTTCAACTGCTCAATAAGGAAATCTTCTAGTTAGAATTTATGGGCTTTGGATTCGTAATTTCTCAAGGTTCTCTCATCTTGTCTTTGCATCCATTGATTATTATGGTGGTGGGAGTTTTCTTGTTTATAACTTCTGATATATGATTTCTTGACTTGATGCATATACTATCTGAATCTATAAAGGGGAACCTAGCAACAGCGGAAAAAATAGCTATAGATAATGAACTTTTTTGGGAATTTTGATTATTGCCTTATATCTTACTTTGGGCTAACTTAAAGACCCTAATTAGTTAAACCAACTATTTAATCTCTTATTGTTTTCTCATTGCCCAACATTAAGTTCCATACAATATTGCTGATGGGTGTGTGGTAAAATTTCCCCTTAAACTTGAGTGGTAATCCTTTATTACATAAACATGTGAGACACTACTATTCCTTCTCCATGGCTGCATCTTCTTTCTGTGAAACTTACAAGCTGTTCCCTGGAATTTTTAAGATGCCAAAATTTGACTGAACTTGGATCATATACTAAATGAAATATTTGTGACAGCAGGCTTTCCCCGGTTTGCATCTTGTCTGGGATCAGACGATTTCTGCTCACAATACATACTTTTAAGCCTTTCAAGCACTGTGCCGCGAAACTCTACTCCTATTGAAGCATGGTTACTATGCTGGTGGTCATAGACTGGCAAACAAAAATTCTCATGTTCCTCTAGCACTATGTTCAACAGCAGCAACATGTTCCTCTAGCACTATGTTTAGAAATGCTTACCTTGATAATCATTCCACTTTTTTTCACTTCTCTGTTAAACAGAAGCAACAACAGCAGGTTCACAATTGAAAAATCATCTGCGGTTCTGGTTGCTAAATTCTAAGAACTTAGAATATGAGCTTAGATGGGTGGTTAGTAAATAATAGAAGTTTAGCACTTACCATGAAAGTATTGTTCAGATCCAAAAATGGAAATGCAAATGTATAAATCTTTTGAGATTGAATACACCCTTAATATGGTGATGTGTGCTATTGACTTCCTATGAGTGATAGCAAGGACTCTACATAAACTCTTTGAAATGCACAAGAATCCTAATGCGTATATAATGGTCATTCAAGACCTATTTATTTGTTTTCCTATTTTTATCCAGATCGCTGACCAAACCTAAAATATGAAGGACGACATTTATTTATTTTGCGTCGGTTACTACTTGATTGCTGAGCAAACCTAAAATATGATGTACAACACAGTCCTCTGTCATATGTACAAGTTGATACCAACATTGACACCTTTCTTTCCACCTTGATGAATATCTCCTATAGATCATGATAGTTGCCTATCAAACCAGAAGAAAATAACTTTTCGTCGTTTGGTATACTGTGCAGGACGAAGTTTGTATACTATCGTTATTTCATATTACAGTACCAAGGCCCAGCTCATCCCCAATGTCATCATCGTCTTCAAATAGCTTCAAAAGCCGAGCCTGGTCCTGTTCCCGTATCTTCTTTTCCCAAAACTTATAAGCACCCACCACTCCAAGAATCAGTATAATTGAAACCAAAGCACTCAGCAAAACCACAACAATTATATGCATTCCTTTTCCATCACCATGCTCATCAACTACAGAACATGAATACAATTAATTTTGTTAATATATAAATACACTACAGGTAAGCAAATAAATGAGTAACAATGCAAGCGTGCCAAGTAAATAAATTTTAAGTGCTATACATAAATCAAAGTTTGGGAGAGAGGGGAGGGGAGGTTGTGGATATTTCTCTCCATGATTTACAAAATAACTTATGAAAACAATCCTCAAAGATTCGTTCAGAAACGCAAGGAAGTGGAACAAACTAAATTCTGGCGTACCTAGTAACTCCACAGATTGAACCGTTAATAAAGATTCAATACCTTTATATAAATACATCATTTAGTAACTTTCTTTATTGTGATTTTTTAATTAGACAAACTTATTATTTAATAAATAAAATTTATTTATTTATTAAATAAATAATTGAATAACCTTTTTATTTTATTTTAAAATAACCAAATATTTTTTCTTTTAAAAATAACGATTATATAATTTTTTTAATATATATATTTAAAATTGTATTTTTTAAATTAATGATTCATAAAAATAATAAAATTATAAAATTTTATAAATTTTATAAATTTTAATCTAATAAAAATGTAAATATACATTAGCATCAACACGTGTTTTTGCTAGTTAAAAATAAAATAGTTATGATCAAAAAATTATTTATTTACAGTAAAAAAATGCTATCGTTAAATCTAAGGTGCTTATCCTACTAGATTTGATATCATTAGTTACTAGTTAGCTCATGAAGTTTTGTAGTCAAATGCTTTTTCAACTATTGTTTATCTAACTTTACATGTAGAAGAAAAGGGGGTCAAATGCATTTAGTGTAATTAATTCTTCAATTCAAATGGTTGGGTACCAGGATGATCCTTCAATTCATCTATACACCAGATAGATGGATATATATTTTCTATTCTTCTTTCTACATGTAATAAGAATACCAAAGACATTTAACCAAAGAAATCCATGAGCTGGTCGCTCAATTAACAAATTTGCTGACAACACTTTCTGGAATTATGCAGCTTTTCACAGTAGAGGGGCGTTTGCATAGTAAATACAGAATACAGAAGATAAACAGAACAATTTAGTTTACTAGTATTATTATTTGTTTGCTTACGATCTGAATTAAAAGGCTATTGAATTTAAGTCATCTTTAATTTTTTAATTCAAATACCCAAATAATCCATGGTGAAGAAATTCAATACAATAGCAATGGGAGTTACTTGCTCTTCGTTGACATAAATGATTCTCTGAAATGTAAGCAATAAACACTAGAACTACAGATCAAAATAATCTCTGAAATGCTTTTGAAAAATATACAACTTTTGCAGTTGCATCTCCTAGGTCAACTTTTTTTCAAATAACTAGTTGACTTATGCTGTCAAATGACATGATTGTGGTACTAAAGAATCATTAAAGAAAAAGGTTGCAAGTACTCACCTGCAGCAAGTGATAAGCACTCTGAGCATAGAAAAGTAGCCATGAACTGCTTTTCCTTGAACCGAATGTATTCACCATCAGGTGCAGTAAAGTCAGATGGACAAAACTCCCATTCCTCAAATACATCATCCAAAGTAATGCTGTCCTCCTCATAGAATCCACACCGCTTGCATTTTTTACTTGTAAAGTTGCTTAAAGGCTGAGAGTACAAAGCAAAATCCAAGCATTAGCCAAAACAGTAACACTTGCAGCTCAAATGTGAAGGTATTTGGAATTTAATGACTGAGCTTAAGGTTCCTAACCAAAGCAGTTCCTCAAAGTTAAAAAATTAATCCACGAATTGTAGTCAACATCAAAATGACATTGCATTTGCATTGCTGCATCTAAATTTTCCATTTCCAGGACTTAAGGTAAAAAACAGAGTCCCCTTGATTGAACCAGAACTATACAAACAGTATGTAATTGAACTTATTATGTGGTCTACTGTTGAAAGTTAATAATTACTTACTTGCTCAAATAAGCAAGGGGTCAAAACTTCCCTTGTGACACATATCGTCCCAATTCCATATAGGTGTGCATTTGAATTCACATTACATCATTCAAAACCATGTTAATTACCAGTTAAAGTGATTTTCAGTGAATGTTCACATGTTTCATTTCACATTAAAGAATTGATTCTAGATCCTAAACTAATTCTAAGTCGATGTAACCTTGGGTGAATTGTGTTAGATAAAAGAATGTTTTACTACTAAGTTAGCTTTGAAAACAAAAACATACAACCATCAATCACTTCATTTCAAAATTACTTTACTTCAAAATCAAATATGCAAACCCTCATCCAAATTAATATAGTCTGAGACAGCCAAATTTACGTATGCAGACATATGGCAATGGCATCACTTGATTTACTTGTAATCAATTCGTGACGGGTATAAAACATAAGTAAAAACAACAAAAAAGAGAACTGACACATAAAAGTAGTTCATTCAAATCCAAAAAGGAAAACATACTTAATAAGGTTTAACTAAGTTTTAATTACCTCGTAGATTTGGGTTTTTTTTTACTTGAGTCTCTTTTAAAATATTTTGTTCAATTAAGTAGTAATTTTTTTTTTTATTTTCATATAAATATCTTGTCTTCTTATTTTACAATGAATATGTGAATAAGATTACATGATTTTTATTTTTTCTTTTCATCTCATTCGTTGATCAATTTGGGCACTTTCTTCTCCAATTTCTCCCAACTTGTGGATTAACTTCTCTTTTCCCTTTATAAAAGTAAATTGACCAGCAAGTTGAAGTTCATTGGAGAGGAAAAAAACATATAAAAAAAAGTTAGAGACGAAAAGACAAAAAAATAATGATTAGGTATGACCACTTATATAAAAATAAAAAATATTTTAAATAATCAATATAACTAATTTTTTTAAAACTTCATTGAAAATAGTTAAATTTATGCATAGGTGAGAACTTGATTCAGACAAAATTAAGACATCAAAGGAGCTCCCTGAAATCCAAAAAGGAGAGCAAAAACTGTAAAAATAACCTGCCAAGATTCTTCACCGTTGAAAGCATACAAGGCATGTGATCTCTTGACATCTAGTAGCACGGTCTTGGTTTCCCCTTTGCACTGGAAATACACAGTTGTAGTGGCTTTCAGCCACTCGTGCGTTTTAAAAACCTCAATTGATCTCAGCGACACAACTGCACATAACGTCGACCCTGCGCAACCATTCAAACACATACACAATTTACTCAATTTCTCGTTGTATTTAAAAATTTCCACACATATCAATCCGGAAAAACACTACAGTTGTCGAAATTTCCCTAACCGAATAATCACACGCTTCATGAACGAAAGTGTTTGTTCAATGAACTCACTCTCTGTGCAGTTGACAGATTATGAATCAATGAGGAAAAAGAGAAACCGTTGATTCGGGAGAGAAATTTTACCTGGAAAACAAGCGAAGAATATGAAAGAGATGAAAAGAAGCAGAGGAACCCTAGAATTGGGATTCAACATGGCGAGAAGTAGAATGCAAGAAAATGGTTATTCTTGGTTGTTTTGTTTGGAATGCGAAAGACTGACCAGGTCCGTCTGCTCTACGCAACGTGCGCAATACGCACCAGTCAACGCAACAGGAAGAAAACCGGGAAGCTGCCACGTCACTGCCGGCGAGCCCTGCCGTTGACTTGGACCTTGTAGTCATTCTGCGACCAGTGGAGGCTAGTTCGGCACCTGAACATGTGAAGCAGCTTCCGTTTTTTTTTTCCTTAGCCAAAACATTATTTGTATTATGTTATTTTATTTTCATGAGTTAAAATTTAATTATAATAATAATAATATTTATTATTTTACATGTTAATATATATATTAATTTTAAATCTAATATACTTTTTAATATATTTTTATATAATTTATTTGTTCTTATGCTATTTTTTTGAGTTTAATATTAAAGGAATTTGAAGTCTTCCATCAAAGAAAACGAATGAAGTGTAAAAGAGTAGAAAAATTGATAACTATAAATGGAATTTGAGAGTGAGTGAATCAGTTTTTTTTTTTTACAATTATTTAGAAAGGGATAAGATAGAGAAACGTTTTTTTACAAATTAAAAAGTATATTGGAAAGTAAAATGTAAAAAGAAATAAAAGTTATTTCAAAATATAGTTATAGATTAAGTAAAATTAATTTGGAATTTTAATATAAAGTTTATTAAAATAAAAAGATTAACTAATTTTAAGTAAAGAGTTAAAATGCTAAAAACTGTAAAAATAAAAGAGGTCTGATTTAGATTAATTCGTGTTTTTAAATTTGAAGCAGCGCTTCAACACTTGTTAATAAAAAATCTTGAACGACTTAAGTTCTACTCGAAGAGAAACTTTTCCATTAATATTTTTACAAAAACAATAAAAATATAAAACAAATTTCTTTATAAGTTAACAATTTGATTTTGTTAGTTGTCATAGTTGTTTTAAAAATTAAATCATGCATGTATCAATATGAATTCATTTAAATTGTAAAAAAATGCGAATGAGTTCTTAATATCAATTGATTATATAATTAATATTGACTTTCAAAATATTGACTTATGTCACAGTCTAGTTTTTTTTTTCAATATTTCTTATTTTACTTTTGAAACACCATATGTTTGTGGACTCGTGGATGCTCTTATTATTTTTCTTCTACATGTTATTTAATATTCTCTTGTCCATTAACTTTATTAAATCATAGCTTTTGTTTTTGTAATTTTATATTAAAATTGATTCTAGATTAAAATAGGTTCTGAATTGAGTAGGAAGTCATTAGCGAAATAAAATATTTATTTCAAAGATGAAGTCATTTAGTTCTTCATAATTTATTTATTTTTGTAATTCAGTAAATTATTCAATTGAAATTAATTTTTCTTATGTTTTGCATAGTGTGAATATATTTTTATATTTTATAGATCAACTACAAGCGCTTAATTTTGATTGAACGAATTGATCTTAATATCAATTGAAAAATAAATGTTAAATAAAATCAATTAAAATAATTTATTACAAGATTTTCATTCTTAAAACTCCAAAAGAATATTTTAATAAAAATAATTTTAAAAAATTATTATTAAATTTGTGTGTTTATCATTTACTAAAGAGAATTTTTGAAGTAATTTGATTCACTCTTTGTTTTACATTAATATGATCATTTTTTTATAAAATTAATTAAAAATGTGTAATAAAACACAAAAATATTGTTATTCGTAGCATGAAAGAAAATATGAGAATTTTTAAATTAACTTTTTTATAACCTTTTTATCCTTATTATCGTTTACAAATATGTTTATCAATTTGTAAATATTTATGCTTAAACTTTACGTTTTCCACAAACTTATTCTTTAAAAATATAAAATTATTGGTTGTTCCTATTATCATTTCACAAGTTTAATGAAAGTTCAAATATTTATAAAAAGTGACACCCAGAGCATGCAAACGTTATTATTTTATTTTAAAATTAATATTAAAAATTAAATAGGATAAATGAATTAATCTCTGAATGTTCTTATTTTAGTCCTTCTAATAAGCTGGATAATTATCAAAAAGTTCATAAAAATGTTACTAAATTTTATCTACCTAATAGTTGAAGTTGTATACATGAATAACATCTGGCAATCTAAAATTTATTATCTTTCGTTTTTTAAGAATTATGATGCAATAAAATGTCATTTTTATTTTTAAAAGTAATCTATAAATTTAGTGGTTTATAGATATTATAATATATATTGTTTTTATCGGAGATGAAGTCAGAAAGTACCTCGACAAGGACCGAGTATTTATCAGAAAACGAGTTTTCAATTTATGTCCAACAAGAGGAGGATGTCGACCTGAAAAAGACTCTCTTGTGTTTAAGTTAGTATGAGCACAAAGATGACGAAAAGTGTTTAACAATACGAGAGTTAAAAATACAAGATAAGATAGATTGTATTTCTTGAATACTAGTATTTGTAGATTTCTTAGGTGTCGGTCTTTGATTTGACTATATGATTGTCATTCATCACTCCATAGATAGTCGCTCATCAATCAAGACTCATTGAGTATGTTGTTTTATTCATAATTGTCATTGATGTCAATAAAGACTCGGTTAGGGGATATACACTGTCACCCACCTTTTTTGACAATCTCGACCTTATGACAGATAGGTATATATATTATCATTTTCACTTGTTTATACTTTTACTTTATAATATCTATTTTTGTACTTGTTGGTTGACTTCCTCATCGGTTGACCTTGGCGACAAGCTCTAGCCCTGATCTGCCTCTTTTGGAATCTGTTCTATGTCTTGTTGCACCGGAACGCGACTCCGTTGAAACAAAGGGGGCCCTACCTGTTGATTACACTCCGACGATCAAGTCATTAAAGGCTTACTAAAATTTAAGAAGTATTCGGTTTCTAGCTCAGAAACAACGTACCTTTACCTGGGGTTACAAGCCCCTTTTATAGCTTATCTTTTGTAAGAGCTTTCTCTCATGAGAATATAATCTCAACTGAAAGTTAACAGGAAAACATTTTGTTTGTGGACGCTTTCTCTCAAGGTGCTACAACAGAAAGGAATCAAAATCTTATCTCTAAGGAGAACATAAAATAATAACAGAACAACCACCTGCCAGCAGGGCACCATCTTAGGCACCAACAACAGGGAGATATTCTGCTTACATGAACCCTTCTCACGGTGCAACGTTATCTTTTACCATGCATGCAACTTAACCACTATGTGCCCTATAACACACATACTTAGGTTAAAAGAAACACTTATTTGCCCAAGGCACCACATGTACTATACATACCCCTAGGTTCGAAAATACCCTTTACTAGTAGCCTTATACCAACGTATAAAAAGTTTATTTTAACTACGCCTTAAAGGGCTTACCGACCAAACTGGACCCACTTTACTAGCCCAACAGTCGAGCTTACCTGTCTCTACTATGCACCGAGCCCCGACCACTTAGCACTAAGCCGTGGGCGCTCTGTCTAGTACAATTTCTATACCAAATTCATAATTTAAAATTTAAATGTTAATAATGTAGTATATAAGCTTTGAAACATGCTTTTAGATATCACAAAAACTTAAAAATAGATTCTAAAAAACTATTCACATTAGTTAGTAAATAGATTTGTATAAAAAAATTGGTTATAGAATTTTACTAATGATGTCTTGGACTTAATTAATGTAATCATTTTTCTTAGTGAAAAGTCTAATGAAAATTCTCTTTCCACACCAATGAGAAAAATATAAAGTTTCTCGTTAAAAAATATTTGTCCCTATTTTCTTATAATGATATTACTTTTATAGACGACTCACGCTTTGCAAAGTTTGAAATCGAATAATCCACGCAATGAATGTGTATGTTGTAGGATTTAGTTGAGAGTGTTTGCGAGAATCTTGGTAATAAAATGTTATACCATGAATATAGTTAAAATTGAGGGGTGGTCGTCCTTTTTAATCGATAATGCGATCAACGTCATGATAATTTAGCCTTCCAAAACTGGATCATTGAACTAATTTAGGATTTGATCACGTTGTTAGAATGTGTGGCCAAAACAAGAGGGGGTGAATTGTTTTCAAAAGATTTTCGTAAAGTTTGGAAGTAAGTAGAGTGAAAAGTTCTGTAAAAATCAATCAATTGCTTTATTGAAACAACTTATTGTTTATACCAGAAAACAAAGAACAAATTACAAAGCAGTGTACAAGGGTAGGGAAGGAGAGATTCACACAGAGAGATTTATATTGGTTCACTCTTAACCAAGAGTTACATCAAGTCCTCAACTAACCACTGAGAATTCACTATGCAATCAACACTAGATTACAAAACACACACCAAGAATGTTGATCTTGAACCCCTCAAGAACACACAACACTCCTAGGCAACACCACAATTTTCCAGAAACCTGAAACTAACTTACACACAATTACAGTATTCAAATAAGAAAATAGAATACACCTAGGCTTTACGAAGCAGTAGTACAAATGAATAGAAAACTCAATTCCTATTTCGCACACAAGCAATGATCAAAAAGCTATTGATCTTCTCTTCAAAACGTTTTTAATAAACTCTTTTTCTTATTCTTTTCAAATGATCACAATTGAGTCTTTGTATAAATTTAAAGAAGTGGTTAAAATTGTTAGATCATTAATAAAAAATAGTTAGAAACATTTAAAAACAGTTTGCAATTCATAACATAATTCAGTTAAAGAAACAACTAATTGATTTGAAAAACAACTGATTATTTATTTTTCTGTTAAGGATTTCACATAAAACAGACAACCAGTTGTTTTATCGAAATAATCGATTTTTTTGCCTTACAAAAAAAACAAAAGAAAACAAAGCTTTTTTAAAACTTTTAAAAAACACTAAGTGTCAATCAACCAGTTGTTACGACAAATCAATTGGGAAAAAAACTTGGTGTAGTCACAAGACCTTGAACAATAGCTTTTCTCAACTGATTGAAAGCTCAAAGCAATTGACTAAAATTCACACAACTTGTTAAAAAAACACTTCTTTCAAAAGAGATAAAGAATCAAGTGAGCTTGAATCAATAATATATGTGAATTGACAAGTCAAAATCTACTGAACAAACACATAGTAAATTTTGAGTTCAGACTCAACACATTAACGTTAATGGTGAAGTTGATATAAAGATGAATGAGATAAAAGTTAAAATGAATCATAAATTTGTAGGTACAAAATATAAGAAATGAAAATGAAGAAAGATGATGGTGTCTTTGCTATAGTAATTATTTATGTATATGGAAAATGATATATGGTGAAGTCATAATTTTCGAAAAAGGAAGAAAAAAAACTTTAACTTTAGATTCACATCATACAATTTCAAGTATGTATGGCATAAGAAATCCCTTGTAACGATGAGATTGAACTTTCTATTTTTACATTAGAGACTTTTGTTATAATTATAACACCACATGATTTTGGAGGAATTCAAGAAAACATTTTATAATATTTGGAACTAAATTTCTTCATTTTATATAAACTAAAATTAATACTTGAAATTTTAGAGCATGGAAAGTAAAACTATCTGACTAAAAATATATTTAATTTTTATTTTACATTGTACGGAAAGGGGAAGAATTAAATTCAATGTGAAGTGATTTAGCTTAGAATCATAATTTTTTTGAACTAAGTAACTATAAAAAAGGAAATTGGCGAAGCCACAAACAGCAAAGCAAAAGAACAAAGGATGAAACAAAATAAGATAATTTAGGAAGGAGAGGGTTTCTCCTTAACAATTTTAATTATTTCAATAACAGCACGTATACATCGCATTATTATCTATAAGAAATTTTAGAAGAAGAAAAAGTAAAATATTTTTTATATAACATACATAATTAATTATAAGATATGAAGAGGGTTTTTTTTTGTTGTAATATATTTTGATTGAAAAATGAATTATTGTATAGCAAAGAATTAGCAGTGAAGAGAAATGTGTGTGTTCCATTCCATAGAGTAACCTAGAAAAAGAAAAACTCTGTAAATAGAGGAATTAATGGTGTGCGAACGCCCAGAAAGCACGTGAATCTGAAAATTGTAAATTAGTTTGTAAAGTAAATGAAGACACACGTATAAAAGGCTCCATCCCAATTTCGTCTCGCAAGCAACTCTGGAGGGGCTATTCCGCAATGCCTTCTTTCCCATTCATCTGCTCCCTCCTCCTCCTCCTCCTCGCCGGGGCCGTCTCAGCCCATACGCCGATCAACGCTAGAAAGTACTTCGGCTACGTTCCCGCCGTTGACGACGTGAAATTCACCAACAAAACGTTGCTGGCGGAGGAGTTCCTGCACGCGCACAACTGGATAAGGAAACAGTACCACCTTCCGGCGTACGCCTGGGACGAGAATCTGGCCTCCTACGCACGTGGGTACCTCATGCAACGCTACGAGGATTGCAGGCTCATCCACTCCAACTCCAAATACGGCGAGAACATCTTCTGGGGGAAGAAGCGCACCTGGAACCCCTCCGACGCCACCTACTACTGGTACCAGGAGAACCAGTGGTACGATTTCAAAACTCTCACCTGCGCCCCGCCGCCAAAATCCTGCGGCCACTTCACCCAGGTTGTGTGGCGTGACTCCAACCGCGTCGGCTGCGCTCTTCAGAATTGCCACAAATCTGATATGGGCATGCTGATGGCGTGCGAATACGACCCCCCTGGTAACTACGACAACGAGAACCCCTTGCAAGAACATATATGACCAATATCACATCCTACTAACCCTAATCACGTAGTTCTGTTAGTTTCTTTTGAAATTAATTGAGAGACGGTGCCATCCCCCTTCGTGATCGATTCCCATGTATATGATCGACCAAATGGCTGATTCAAATGTGGTGATGTAGGTTTCTTTGTGAGGGATCAAGATAACCTCTTAATTCTCCTCTGGTACTGTATATACTAATTACTGTATAGTTATGTAATCTATTTGAGTTTTTGTACCACTTGTTCTGCTTCTTGGGTTCTAATCAGAATGTTAGATATTCCTCGTGTTTAGATTCTGTGTTTTTTTACGTTTTTTTCTATGCATTAGATTATATCCAAACTCAAACCACATACAAATTTCAATAATAAGATCTAAAAATAATTCAACAATTGCCACCTAGTTGATGCGGCTACTGGCAAAAACTGTTGAGTAACCGAAAATGGCTGTTTCTTCCGCTGCATTCCGCAAAAACATGAAATGACGAAAATGATCCTGCATCACTGTCTCCCTCCTGCGTTTTTTACATGACATTGTTCTCGTGAGTATTTCGTGCAATTTTGGTACGTAGTTTGTTGTACACGGTAATGTGTAAGAGTGGATTCCGGTGATAAGTGGTAGGGTTTGAAGCTCCTCTTCATCCAAGAAGAAAGGTAAGTTTTGCAGAAATCTCTAATCTGGAATTTTTGGGTAATCTTAAATCCACAGGGGCTTGGGGAGTTGGAGGAAAAATTGAATTCCAAAATTAAAATAGACTTCCCACGCCTGAATCACCACGATTTTGGAATTCATTTTATCCATTCCAGATACCAGATACCAATTACAGAACTCTTTCTCATAACTCTATTTTCAAAAGGATAGTAATTATAGATGACAATCACAATTTTTTTATACAATTTACTCTTATTACTATTATTTTAATATTTTTTTACACTATTTAATTATAAATTTATTTTTTTATTGTATATATTTATTTTTAAACTCAACAATTCAGAACATTACACAATTCCAAAAGTTATCAAACTATCGCTAATTTTTTCCCTCAAACCACCATCGAACCCTTCTCAATACACTAATACCTCCGCCTAATTCAACCTTTACTACAGCAACTTTCAGGATCTCACCTGCAACCCAAACACTGCAAAAGCTACATTTTCAAATAAAATGAGTTGGGCAATTTTGGGATTTTGAAAAAAATGGATTGCAGAAAGAAACACCTCCAAAGACTTGGATTTTTTTTCATCCCTACATTTTTATACACACTTAAAAATATCCAAATTACCCTTAAAAGTTTTAGAAATTATCGAATAATAGGTGTTCACAATAGGTGTTTCTAAGAAATCCGAAGATAAAAAGTCAATTCCATAATATCTTTTACATAACACATTTATTTTTTATACTAAATCCAGAATTCATAAAATATATTCTAAAAATGTGTTATGAAAACATTATGGAAAAAATAATCTAAAACTCATTTTTAAAAAGGTAAAACAATTTTTTTTAAAATAATGAAATACAGAAAGAATTTTATTGGGGTTCTGGAAGAAACACCTAAATGATTTAGGTAGCTTCTTCCTGCACTCCCATAATTTTGGAAATTTAAAAAATGACCTTCATCTCTTTTTTTAAAAGGGCACACTGGTGGAGTTGGTTTGACACCGTTCATCTGAAGTGTTGGTGGTGGGTAATTTTAGTTACGCAAAGTAAAGTGAAGGAGTGGATTGGGTTGTCGAAGTGTTGTTTGGATTCTATAGGTAAAAATTAAGTTTTTTTTTAAAAGCATGGGTGGTTATGGAGTAATTGTGGTTACCGAAAATCGAGATCCGAGAGTGTGCTATGGATTGATGGAAGTAAATCATTTTGTTTTTTGGATGAGGAGATGTTTCTGAGCAATTTTTTAAGAAATTGTTGATTTCTGGATTGTTGAATCCGAAAGCCTAATTTTGTTACGAATTGATGGATCCAGAAATATTACAAATTGATGGATCTGGAAATATTATGGATTCAGAAATCCGAAAATACATTACAGATTCATAAATCCGAAAGACAACTATGGATCCTCCAATCCAAAAGATTTGTGGAATGTTAAAAACAAAGTTCGGATTTCCTGTTCCATAAACTTAGCGGACTGCATTGTCTGGAATTATAACATATGAACTTCGGAAACGAAAGTCGACCAAAAAAATGGAACTACAAATCTAAAAGCGAAAAAAAAATTACTTACCTTATTTTTTGAACAGAGAAGCACCAAGTTGTGCTTACCACCAAACCACTACCAAGTTGTCGTAACATCGACCACTACCAAGAGAAACACATTCCTATACCAAGAGATGACGCCGTTTGGAGACAATTGACTCTTTTTGTGTGCAAAGAAGAAAAAAAAGTATAATATGAGTGTTATGTGCATTTTGGGATTTTTAGAAAATATTAAGGATAAATTTGTCTTTCCATAACATTATGGGGGTGGAAGATGTATGGGTGCAGGAAGAAAACTGCCAATGATTTATGAAAATAGAAAGCCAATAAAAATAAACTAGGCCTGAGACCCAGCCCAAATTATCCTTTATTGTTGATGAATACGGAGCAACGTTAAAGAATTTGAATTTGAAAGTTCCTCACCAAATAAATGAATGAGGATCCGTAGCCTGCTGGCTCCCACCCTTCAATATCAAACACAGTCCACCGGCAACCTCCGACAACGGCTCTCCCGCCCCGGCGTCGACTTCTCCGCCTATGGCTCCGCCATTCAGTACTGCTCTGACCACCGCCTCCTCCGCCAGGGTAAGCAGCTTCACGCTCGCCTCTTCCTTCTCTCCGTCACACCCGATAACTTCCTCGCCTCGAAACTCATCCTCTTCTACTCCAAATCCGACCACGCGCGCGAAGCGCGCAAGGTGTTCGACGCGACTCCCCGCAGAAACACCTTCACATGGAACGCCATGCTCCTTGGCTACTCCTTCAACGCAATGTTCCGCGACGCGCTCAATCTATTCGTGTCGTTCACCTCCTCGACAAACGCCAACGCCTCCCCCGATAACTTCACCATATCCTGCATTTTGAAGACGCTTGCGTCGTCGTTCTGTAGCCCCGAATTGGCGAAAGAGGTTCACTGTTTTGTTCTTCGTCGCTGGTTGGACTCTGATATTTTTGTTCTCAACGCGTTGATAACGTGTTACTGCAGGTGCGATGAGGTTTGGCTTGCACGGAAAGTGTTCGACGGAATGTCCGAGAGAGACACCGTGACGTGGAACGCGATGATTGGTGGGTATTCTCAGCGGAGGTTCTACGATGAGTGTAAGAGGTTGTACCTGGAAATGTTGAATGTTTCCGGGGTTGCACCCAATGCGGTTACGGTGGTGAGCGTGATGCAGGCATGTGGACAGTCCATGGACCTTGCGTTTGGAATTGAGGTCCACCGTTTCGTGGAAGAGAGTGGCATTGAGATGGATGTTTCGCTTTCCAATGCTGTGGTTGCTATGTATGCGAAGTGTGGTAATTTGAATTATGCGCGGGAGTTGTTTGAAGAAATGCGCGAGAAGGATGAGGTTACTTATGGAGCAATTATTTCGGGGTACATGGATTACGGGTTTGTGGATGAAGCCTTGAGTATTTTTCGAGGGGTGAAGAACCCTGGATTGAATATGTCGAATGCTGTGATTTCTGGTATGGTTCAGAATGAAGAGTTTGAAGGGTTATTTCATTTGGTACGGGAATTGCAGGGTTCTGGTTTCTGTCCCAATGCTGTCACACTTGCTAGTGTTCTTCCTTCTTTTTCGTATTTCTCAAACCTGCGAGGAGGGAAAGAAGTGCATGGGTATGCTATAAGGAGAGGTTATGAGCAAAATGTGTATGTGGCAACCTCCATTATAGATGCTTATGCGAAGCTGGGGTATATTCACGGGGCACAAAGGGTTTTTGATCTTTCACGGAGTAGGAGCTTGGTTTTTTGGACAGCGATTATATCTGCTTACGCTGCTCATGGTGATGCTGGTTTGGCACTTAGTCTGTATACTCAGATGCTAGATAAAGGAATTCAACCTGACCCGGTGACATTAACTTCTGTATTGACAGCTTGTGCTCATTCCGGATTGGTCGTTGAAGCTTGGGATATCTTTAATTCGATGCGTTCACAATGTGGTTTTCAACCCTTGGTAGAGCACTATGCTTGCATGGTGGGTGTTCTTAGTCGAGCTGGAAAACTCTCAGAAGCAACACAATTCATTTCTGAAATGCCAATTAAACCAAGTGCTAAAGTTTGGGGTGCTCTGCTGCATGGGGCTTCTGTTTATGGTGATGTTGAAATGGGAAAGTTTGCTTGTGATCATTTGTTTGAGATCGAGCCTGAAAATACTGGGAATTACATGATTATGGCCAATTTATTCTCAAATGCTGGGAAATGGGAACAAGCTGGGGAGGTTAGGGAAAGAATGAAAGAAACTGGGTTGCAGAAGGTCCGTGGAAGTAGCTGGATTGAAACGAGTGGAGGGTTACTGAGTTTCATTGCCAAGGATGTGTCCAATGGAAGATCTGATGAAATTTATGCATTGCTGGAAGGGTTGCTTGGTTTGTTGAGGGAAGAAGGATATGTTTTACAGGAGGAGTTAGACTACGAGAATGTTTAGTTAATAACTGCATGTGATAACTTGTGCTGAAATATGATCATTCACCTCTTGTATAGCCGGAGAAAAAGAGATCACTCAACTTCTGAGATGCTGAAACTAGATAACACCTTCATCAAAATACTCAGCAAAAATGTCAAGCTCTACTGGGTGCACTAGGTTAGGAATCGATCCTTTTTTTATCAAGATTTACTGTGTATACTAAATTTATGCTTGCTGATTACTAATTTTTCACCCAAGATAGGCCTAGAACTGCATGACTCCAAGGAGTATATTGATAATTTTTCTTTTAGGTGATGAAGGACTGAGATTTTACCCTTGCTTACTTTGTGGGTTCTGTTAAGATTGCTTTGTTTGATATACAGCTACTCTGATTTGCATCCAGGTAGGTTGTGACTTGTGACACAGTTCTGCAAATAAACGAAAAAGATTTATTCGGGCTGGCGGTAATAACTTTTGTCCTAGTTCCAGAGATTATGTTGTATGGCAAAGGAGCTTCCTTGTGGTTAAATACTTTGTTTAGGCTAAAGGAAACACATTACTGAAATGGGTCTTGGGGAAAACTCACAGCTGGCCCCAAGGTGAAGGTGAAGGTGAGAGAACCAAAAGGGAAGGTAAAAAGTAGAGTGTGTGGTGATATATATGTGAGGTTAACTTACCAGTTTCCATTGTATCAGTAGTTGGATTTATCGTAAAAGAAACCTACATTGTGGTCATGTTATGCGACTTAGGATCCAAAATTTCAGGACGTATACTTTTTTTTTTCTCTTTAAATTTATGGTATTTAAGTAGATACGGCGTGGATCTGAGATGAGAACCTAATATTTTGTGAAAAGCTACAACAAAGGGACACTTTCTGTTGAAAATGGCCAGAATGATTTTGGGATCGCCAAATTGGTGAGATGAGACTTAGGAATGCATTGAACATTGATTTTGACGCTGCCAGTTGGAATTTAACACAGGAAGCATAATTGTTTCATTTGTATAGTCTTATTTTGTGTGGCTTGTCTTGGATCCACCTTTTCCTTTTCGCATCTTTACCCCATTCATGTCTCGGAAATAGTTTTCTTGCAAATAAAGCGTCAAAATGTGTTAAATATCCTTTCCTTTAATCATAACCTGGGGTGCCAACATTATGCTCTCTTTCTCAATAATAGGCAATGGGCCACTGGCTACGAGGCTTTATATTTTAGTATTTTGTCCAGAATGCTCACGATCCTAGTAATACTTTATCAATTTCACATTGGCGCCACGGAAGCAATTTGCAAGGTTTCCACGATGGTAGGTAGACACTGGAGCTTTGAGAAATTAGAATGCGTGCATGTAAACGAAGGATGAGATAATGAAGATGCCCAATATTTCTACAGTGGAAATGCATTATTGTATTCTTTTGTAAATTTGGTTTAGTGACAAGAGGAACGAGCCATGGGCATGGGCCATGAAGGAACTTCCTCTTCTGCTTGTTTTGTTGACCCTAGCAAAATCGGTCGGGAGAAAACATCTGAATGAGATAATGAAAAGCACTAGAGTAAGAAACGTGCTTGCTCTGGACATTCAACGTGTGGGACAAACGTTGCCACATTAGGTCACCATGTCCACAGGGGTCACACCGTTGTTATTCATTCCACGTTCAACATAACCGTTCCAGATTTTCTACTGCCTTCAGTAACTAAATAAGGTAATCCACAACCTGTTACTACCTACATTCAAGACTGCTTGATTTTAAGTTTAGAAAAAAAAAATTGAACTATTGAACAAATTTTAATTCTTTAAATTGTTTTTAACTGCAAATTTTACATTAATCTAGAATTTAGAAATCAAGATTGTTAATGTTTATCTGTCCATTCACTACATATTTGAATATGATTGCAATAGGCAACATAATATTGTTGTCGAGAAGCATTAATGACTAACTTAAAGAGTGTGAGATGGTATATATTATTACTAACTAATGAAAGTCATAGAATTAAGCTATTTAGAATTAGAATCATTACCTCCTAGAAAGTTAGAGAAATCATTGTGAGACTTATACATAGAGAAGATGAAGTAAAAGTGAAGCAGGGACGTATCCAATCATATCTTTCTAAGAATATAACGGACAACCGACTAAGAAGAAAGTAGTCCTATGACGGTAGAAGTTAGAAAAAGGAAGCAGAAACAAAGGACACATTGGTCAATACAATCAAGAGTATGACTTAGTTGTGTATTTTATTATAGTAATAATCGGTAACACAGCAACACACACACACTCTCCCCCAAGTACATAAAAAGCCACATTCTTCTTCCTCCTCCATATTCCATAGTCTGAAAAGCAAAAGTCCAAAGGCAAGTGATCCCAATGGAAGAAACATCAACATCTACAATCATGGCTGCACTCTCCACCCTCACCCCTTCCCAATTCTCAGATCTCACCCACTCCATTCTCTCCGCAACCCTCTACCACCATCGCCGCCTCGCCTCCCTCCTTTCTTCTCCAACGCTCTTCTCTCTAACCCTCCACCACCTCCACTCCCTCTCCCTCCCCCAGAAGACCCTCCTCATCGCCCGTCACCTCCTCTCCTCCCTCCACCTCCTCACTGCCACCTCCCCGCCGCCTTCCACAGCCACGAGGCAGCGCGACCTCGACGCTGCGCTCCTCCTCCTCTTCCTCTGCGAAACGCACAACCACAACCCACATGCCCTCGAGGCACCCTTTTCCCAATGGAGGATCAACCTCAGAACCATCTTCTCCGATTCATTGTTGACTCTTTCCTCTGCACCCTTTGGGGCATGCACGGGCTCCACGGTGCTAATTCCCTTTGTTGAGACCGTGGCGCGGTGCTGGAGACTCGTCGGCGCACTTGACTGCGGCGGAGGAAAGGAATCGGGGGAGGTGGCGGCGTCAGCTACGGCGGTGGTGGCGCTGCCATCGGTGGAGGTGAGGGCCGGTGGGACAGAGTGTGTGATATGCAGAGAGGAGATGGGAATAGGGAGAGACGTATGCGAGTTGCCATGTCAGCACTTGTTTCACTGGATGTGTATCTTACCGTGGCTGGGGAAGAGGAACACGTGCCCTTTCTGCAGGTTTCGGTTACCGTCCGATGATGTCTTCGGAGAGATCCAACGGCTGTGGGAAGTGTTAGTTAAAACCGGTGCCAAAGATTCGTAGCTACGCTAATTCCTTAACCGTCATTGCAACAAGAAAACATGAAATGGCTTCCTTAACGCTGGTTAATGTTGTACTGTTATTTTTTTAGTTTCTTACTTAAGGTTTTGTAATTTGGTGATTTTTTTGTGAGGACCGGTTGGGTTTGTGTTTGATTTGATGTTTTTGAGTCGAGAGAAGGACTCCTGTGGTAGAGGGCAAAGGGTGTGATTGTATGGCCAAATGAATAGATGCATAGATAGATAAAACGTACAAGTGTGAGGTTCTGAATGTATAGACAGTGTAAGACTCAGATACATATATCTCCATAGAATTAATAATAGTATTGCAATACCTTTCACTTTCACAATGTCTTCCTCATTTCCCACTTTATTTGCATTAATTGCTAATTTGCTACAAGCTTCATAATTCTTTCAATTATTTTGTTGTGTGGCAAACATTCTATCTATTACTACACTATACTTGTAGAATCATTCATTTTTTTTTTTATTTCTAATAAAGTGGCAAGCCAAGTAAGAAAGCCCACCTTTCAATATGGCTGCTAAATTCTTTATTACTATGTTAAATTTAGAACCGTCATATTAAATTTATGTTCCCCATTTCTCTTGGATGAGAAGATGATAAGTGATATATTTAAAAGTTATACCAGTTCACAATCCTATTTTTTCTGTCTAAAATTTGCACCAGCTCATAAAATAATAAAATAAATATTTTTTCATTTCATGTGGTTGTATATTGGGAATAGGTTGGCAAATATCATTACACTTTCCCTTATTTTGTTTAAGGCAAATTCTCACTACTCCCTCAGCCTCCATACCTTGTCCTGCAACGTTATATTTTTTTTAAAATTTTAATAATATTTTTCATTTTTCAATTAAAACACAAATTAAAATTAATAAAATATTTAATTTATACTAACTTCCTTTTAATAAAAATGTATATAAATAAAAAGAGTTAAAAACTCAATATGTCTTAAATAAAATTTTATAAAAAAATTAGTTAACAAAATATTATATTTAAATTAATTTTTTGATTTAAAAAAATCTATTTGATTGTTTATTTTTAAATGTTAAAAAATTTAAATAAAAATATTATATTATTTTAATTAAATTGTATTGTAAAAATATAAGTTAATAATAACTAAATTATTTATTAAATAATGAAAAAACTTTATCAAATAAAAAAGATATTTAAAATAAATATTTATTTTTATTATTAGTTTGAGTGCAAAATAGAGTACCAAACTAAAACAAATATAACTTTGTAAGTTGAATACAATGAATCTTCTCATTAATTCCTTCACACGCTCAAAAAATTAGACTGATCTTTTTAAGTTTAAGTTATTGGGCCTATATCCTTCTTACGGGCTCTGTTCCTAAGCCCAAAGTCTTTTCTTTTCTCTTTTGTATGTATAAAGCCTTATCAGTGTAATGGTTACTGGATTAAAAAAAAAAGAAATGAAAATACAATTTCAGTTCTTTCGAGAAACCGCTTTCTTCTTCACCCACACTGTTCTGTTCATTTCTTGCTTCTTGTAAACATGAAATTCAAGATGGTATCAGAGCGAGTTTGACCCACTATGACTTGCGCTCACTTTGATACTCCGTTTCTCCCTCTTTTCTTCCCATCCTTGTATCCTCTCATCTTGTTCCTTCCATGGCTTCCGAGGACTCTTCACAAGACCCAGCGAGTCCCCTACTATCTTCATCCCAGAGAGAATCCAGGAGCGGTCTTAGTTTCACCTCCCCTTGACAGCAGTAACCATCATTCATGGAGTCGCGCGATGAAAAGGGCTTTGCTCTCGAAGAAAAAATTTAAATTTGTCAGTGGAGAAATTCCAAAACCGACACGCAAGAGCAAGCAATACGAAGCATGGGAACGCTACAATGTCATTGTGATTTTGTGGATTAATCGAAGCCTGGTCACACAAATTGCTCAAAGCGCCATTTACATTGACAACGCAAGGGATTTATGGGAAGATCTAAAGGAGAGATTTTCCAAAAGCAACCATTTCCGCACTTCTGATCTCCTTCAAGAAATAAATTCGATCAGGCAGGGAGAGAGAAGCATTTCTAAGTATTACAAAGATTCCAAAATATTGTGGGAAGAACTGGATTCATTGCAACTCATTCCTACATGCATCTGTAGTTCCAAATGCACCTGTAGATTGTCCAAGATCATCCTCGAATACAGAGAATCAGAAATAGTTATGTCTTTCTGAAATGCCTCGGAGAAATTTATAACAGCATAAAGACCCAGATTCTTCTCATGGAACCATTACCAGGTATAAACAAAAATTTTTCTCTTGCCCTGCAACAAGAGAGACAAGAAAGAACTTTCAGTGATGCCGCTGTCATAGAGTCAAAAATTCTGACTAACAACGCAATCCAATCTAGTAAAAAACGAAACATCAATGGATGGAAAGGAAATGGCAGAGTCAGAGGAAAGAATTTTGGAAAGTAGTGCTCCTTCTGCAACAAGATGAACCATACTGCGGATGAATGCTACTCAAAACACGGTTATCCACCATGGATCAAACAGAGAATCGCACACGCTGCTACGAATGCGGAAGAAAATCTTGAAGAGCAGATGGTTGAAAAAAATTCTCCATAAGATAAGTTTCTAAATCATCAAATTCTGAATACTTTATCAACTGAACAGATGCAAAGAATTGTTGATATTATTCAAATGAATAATGACAAAGGAAAAATTAGTAATCTTGCCACTGATCAACCACTTGAGAAAGGTAAAACTCATCCAAAATCCTGGATTCTTGATACCGGAGCTACTGATCATGTAACCTGTTATATGTCTTTGTTTTGGACTTATTATGAAATTGAGCCTGTGAAAGTTAGACTTCCTAACAATACCCAAGTTATTGCAAAATGTGTTGGGACTATAGTCTCATCTGAAGATTTCATAATATACAATGTTTTATTTATTCCTGAATTTACCCTGAATATACTATCTGTTCAGAAACTCAGCACTTCACTTAACTATAAATTTGTTTTCTTTCGTGATGAATGTCAAATTCAGGACACAGCTACAACCAAGATGATTGGACGAGCTAGGCTTGGTGCAGGACTTTATAATCTTGATTTTCATCCGAGAAGAACATTGCTCTCTTCACTCAAATTGATGAGCCTGTTCAGCATGTCAAAAATCTTGATACATGGCATTGTAGATTGGGACATCCCTCGAGTAAGGTGTTAGAATGCATGAGTAAGACCTATCCAGACATATACCTTGATAAGAACAATATGTGTACTCCTTGCCATCTTGCTAAACAACATAAATTACCTTTTCCTTAAAGCAAAAGTACATGTGATAATTCTTTTGATCTTGTTCATATTGATATTTGGGGTCCCTTTAGTATTCCTTCTATTCATGGTCACAAATATTTTCTCACTGTCGTGGATGATTACACTAGATTTACTTGGGTATATCTGATGAAAAATAAAAATGAAACACATAGTTTTTTAAGCAACTTTGTTATCATGGTTAAAAATCAATTTGATAAAGGAATTAAAATTATCAAAACTGACAATGGCCAAGAATTTTGCTGGAAGGATTTTTATGATAAGTACGGTATCATTCACCAAACCACTTGTGTTGAGACACCATAACAAAATTCTGTGGTAGAACGTAAGCATCAACACATCTTAAATGTGACCCGGTGTGTCATGTTTCAATCTAATCTTCCTAAAATTTTTTGGTCTTACGCCATAATGCATGTTGTTCATCTCATAAATAGAGTGTCTTCTCCTGTTATTTCAAATAAATGTCCATATGAAAAATTGTACACCATTGTCCCTGATATAAGTAATCTTCATATCTTTGGATGTTTGTGTTTTGCCTCTACTCTTGAAAACAACAGGAATAAACTTGATCATAAAGCCAAAAGATGTATTTTTTTGGGATTTAAAGCAGGAACAAAAGGTTATATAGTCATTGATGTACAAACCAGAGAAATATTTGTCTCCGTAAATGTTCTCTTCTATGAGAAAAGTTTTTGTCAAGTCACTGATAAAAGTGAACAAAACGAGCTAAACTATGATCAGAATTTTATGGAATACATGTATGAAAGTCCACATGACAGTTATCATAGAGGCAACATGAATGAAGTTGCAAACACTGAGAACAGAGATGTTGGAGATCTTAGAAGATCAAAAAGAAGTCGAAGATGCCCTGCATACCTTGAGGATTATCATCATCAATTGCTAACCTCTTCAGAGAAGGTAATAAACTCTGGCACAACAAGGTATGCACTCAATTCGGTCTTTTCATATAAAAATTTATCTGATGAACATTTTAACTACTTTGTTTCCCTTTTTTTGCAAACTGAACCACATACCTATGAGGAAGCTGTTAAATCTGATAAATGGAAGGCAGCCATGAGCGACGAGATTAGAGCTCTTGAGATCAACAACACTTGGAAGTTAGTGGACCTTCAAGAGGGTAAGACTCCCATATGATGTAAGTGGGTCTACAAAATTAAAAGAAGAGCTGATGGAAATATTGAGAGGTACAAAGCTCGATTAGTAGCAAAAGGCTACACCAGCGAGAAGGGTTGACTTCATCGAAACATATTCCCCAGCAGCAAAATTGACAACAATTTGCATGATTCTTGCTATTGCGACTGTCAAAGATTGGCACTTTGAACAACTAGATGTGGATAACGCATTCCTACATGGTGATCTCACTGAAGAAGTATATATGGAAGTTCCTCCTGGAATTATCAATGCAAAACCAAATCAAGTTTGTCATCTGACCAAATCTTTATATGGCTTGAAAGAAGCCAGTAGACAGTGGTATGAAAAGCTTGCCTCATATCTTTTAACCATAGGTTTCATCCAATCTCAAGCTAATAATTCTCTCTTTATCAAAAAATTAGAAAAATCTTTTATTGCTTTATTAGTCTATGTAGATGAGATTATTCTAACTGGTGATGATATGCATGAGATAAATACTGTGAAGAACTTGTTGAATGCTACTTTTAAAATCAAAGATCTAGGTAAATTGAAATATTTTCTTGGCTTAGAGATAGCGCGAACACATGAAGGTATTCATCTTTGTCAAAAAAAATATGCTCTTGAGATCCTTGATGATGTAGGGATGCTAGGTGCCAAACCAGCAACCACACCCTTGCAGAAAAAGGCAGATAATATGTTTGAAGAAGTTGACATTCATAAACCTTCAAGTTATAGAAGACTCAATGGACGTCTTTTGTATCTTGTAAACACTAGACCAGATATATGTTTTATCAAGTTTAGAAGGAATAATATTTTCTTCTATTAAATTATGAGGTCATTAGACCTATATATACATGAGCCTGCTAGTTATTTTAGGAAATATGGACAACTAATTCTAGAGAAACAAATCCCTATGATTGTGGGATTGTTTCTAAATACATAATCCTAATATTAATAGTAAGATACAGCTGTGATACAAAATAAAAATATAATAAGGATAAAATATAAAACTTCCTAAAAAATACAACACAGTTTTGACACTCCCCTCAAGTTGGTGGATAGATGTTCTCCATTCCCAGCTTGGATATAATTCTTTCAAAGTTACTGCAGTTCAGCCCTTTGGTGAGTATGTCTGCAAGTTGACTTTGAGTGGACAGATATGGGGTGCAGATCAAGCCACTGTCTAACTTTTCCTTAATAAAATGTCTGTCCACCTCGATATGTTTAGTTCTATCATGCTGTACTGGGTTGTGGGCTATGTAATTGCATATTTATTGTCACAATATAACCTCATAGGTTCATCCCACCTTATCTTCAAGTCTTCCAATATAATCTTCAGCCATAGAAGTTCACATATTCCTTGGGCCATTGCTCGAAATTCTGCTTCAGCACTTGATCTAGCTACTACACTTTGTTTTTTACTCTTCCAAGTCACTAGATGTCCACCAAGGAATGTGCAGTATCCAGTAGTTGATCTCCTATCCACAACTGACTCTGCATAATCTGCATCCGTGTATGCTTCAAGACGAACACTTTTGTTTCGTTTGAACAAAATCCCTCTTCCTAGAGTCCCTTTTAAATACTGCACAATTCTAAGGGCAGCTTGCAAATGTGCCTCCTTTGGTTGGTGCATAAATTGGCTGACTAGACTCACAACAAAAGCAATGTCTGGTGTAGTGTGAGATAAGTAAATAAGCCTGCCCACGAGTCTTTGGTACATTTCCTTGTCCACGGCATTATCCTCCTTCGTACTTCCCAACTTTATATTTGGATCAATTGGAGTACTTGCTGGTTTGCAGGCTGTCTTTCCTGTTTCTTTAAGCAAGTCAGTAATATATTTTTGTTGAGATATGAAGATTCCTTTCTTGGAATGGGCCACTTCAATTCCCAAAAAATATTTAAGTCTCCCTAATTTCTTAATCTCAAATTCCGTGGAAGACGTTGACTTAACGTTTGTTGCTCCTCTTTGTCATCTCCAGTTATTATAATATCATCTACATACACCAATAATATTGTTACTCCTCCTGAAACTGAATGTTTGATAAATAAAGTGTGATCTCCTTGGCTCTGTTTGTAGCCCAAACTTGTCAAAATTTTGGTGAATCTTCCAAACCATGCTCTTGGGGATTGTTTCAGCCCATATAGAGCCTTTTTTTAGCTTACAAACGGTTCCAGCAGCAACCTGTCCATCATAGCCAGGGGCAACTCCATGTATATTTCTTCTTCAAGGTCTCCATGTAGGACTGCATTCTTCACATCGAACTGCTGCATATCCCAATCATGATTTGCTGTTAATGACAATATTACTCTGACCGTGTTCATCTTAGCAACCGGGGTAAATGTCTCCAAGTAATCCACTCCATAGGTTTGAGTGAATCCTTTGGCTACTAACCTTGCCTTGTAACGCTCAATAGTCCCATCAGCCCGATACTTTACAGCATATACCCACTTACACCCTACTGGTTTTTTTCCAGTTGGTAAGGTGACAAGCTCCCAGGTCATGTTCTTGTTTAGTGCCTCCATTTCCACATCCATGGCTTATTTCCATTTCCTGTCAGATAATGCTTCAGATACAGAGGAAGGTGTGGGTGTAGAGTTTAAGTTTGTGAAAAAGGTTTTATGGGTAGGAGAGAATTTTTCAAAGGATAGGAAATTTGATAGAGGGTAAAGTGGTTGTTGGGTGCAGGTTCTGGTTCCTTTTCTAAGGGCAATAGGAAGATCCAGGTTTTGATCCACCTGTGCTTCTGAATTTTCCAAAATAAACTCATTAGAGTTATTGGAATTTCTAGGATTAGAAACTGTTACTTGATGTAAAGATGGTAGGTTGGATTCTTGGACATGGATAGATTCTGGAATGACCTTTGCTCTTCTTGAATATACCAGATTTTTTCCAAATTTCCCACCACCATTAGGTGCAGATTCAACTGCTGATTCAGGTGCTTGTTCAGGAGCTGATTCAGGTCTTGCTGCTGGTTCAGGTGCTTGTTTTGTTCTTGTCTCAGTTTCAGGGACAGTAATGCTATTTGTCCCAATTTCAGGTCCAAATGCCATATTTGGAAGCATGAGAGGCTCATCTTCCTCTCTTACATTCTCCCCCTGAAGATGAGGCTGGAAGTAGCTCTCTTGTTCGTTGAATGTGACATCCCTTGACACAAAGAATCTCTTTGACGGGGGGTGAAAACACTTGTATCCCTTTTGTGTGGTTGAGTACCCTAAGAATACACATTTGACAGCCCTAGGATCCAATTTTCCCCTTTCATTACTATGAACATGCACAAAGGATACACACCCAAATATTCTAGGTTGGAGTTTATTTGTAGGGTTTAGGTGTGGGTAGAAGAAGGATAGGACTTCCATGGGGCTTTTTGATGCTAAGATTTTAGAGGGTAACCTATTGATTAGGTAGGTGGCAGTAAAAAGGGCTTCCCCCCAAAATTTCTTAGGGACATGATTTTGAAAAAGTAGAGCTCTAGTTTGGTCTAATAAGTGCCCATTTTTTCTTTCTGCAATCTCATTCTGTTGGGGTGTGTTAACACATGAAGACTCATGAATTATCCCTTCCTTTTGGCAAAAAGAGTTTAGCACCAGGTTAGTAGCACCAGAATCTAGTATCCAGAAATGGGTAAAGGGTGTATCTGAAGCAGTAAGTCCAAAAGAAAATGGAAACTTACCAGAATATGTTAAGGAGCACAAACCTGAGGGCTTCTCCAATTTACTAAGGAAGGACCTTACCTTTTCTATCTCTTCATGATTCAGCTGGACAGATTCTTCTCCTTGTCCATTAACAATGTGTGCTTGTCTTTGTCCATCCCTTTTTGGATGGCCTCCTTTCTGGCCCCATTCTCTTCTTGGGGGTTTTCCATGTAATTTCCAGCACTTTTCCCTTGTGTGGCGCGGCTTGTTGCAGTAGGTACACCAGACTTCCTCCTGTTTTTTCTCTATATTGGAAAACCCGCTTTTCTTCTGGTTAGTTATCATGGTTGTTCCTCCTTTAGCTTTCATTGCTGAGCTTTCAGTAGTTGGGGTCTCCAACATTAGTCCTCTCATGCTTTCTTCACTCCGAATAATGGCTACCACTTCATTAAGCCCTGGGACTTTCTCTTTTCCCAAGATTTGGATTCGAACCTGATCATATTCAGGATTCAGGCCAACCAAGAAATCATAGACTCTATCTTGTTCAATATACTCCTTAAGGATTGCTGAGTCTTCTGAACATTTTGCTTTTATAACTCGGTAGTGATCCAATTCCATCCATAGGGACTTGAGTTGATTGGCATATTCTGTAACAGATTTGTTTCCCTGCTTGGCAGCCACGGTTTTCACTTTTACATCATATATTTGAGCAGCATCCTTGGCCTTATAATAGGTTTGTTCTACTGCCTCCCAAATTTTCTTTGCTGATTTAAGGAACATGCAGGTATCACTTATTTCTGGGACCATTGAATTCCACAGCCATGCCATGATCATGGAGTCTTCTTCATCCCATGATTTGAACTTGGCATCCTGTTCATCAGGGACAATATCAGTCAGGTGACTGACCTTTCCTTTTCCTTTCAAGATGGTTCTAATGAGTTGAGACCATTTGAGATAATTTTTTCCATTTAATCTATAAGCAGAATGAACATTCTGCAATTCTCCAGCAATTTGGGATCTGTCCCCAATAGGATTCACGATCTCAGTGATCTCAGCCATCACAGTGATGAACAGTAGCGGTGGTGAACAGTAACCGTGACGAACAGTGGCGTGGTGAACAGTAACTGCGGTGAAGGCTACACAGCGATGAAGGCTGCAGCAAGGCTCAATGTTGTGCAGCAATGACGGCTGCAACTTAGGGTTTTCAGGCACGGTCAGAGACTCCTAAAGATCAGGAGCTCTGATACCATATTACGAAGTGGACTTTAAGTCTAACTCAACCCCATAAAACTGGCTCAATGGGATTTTGTTGTTCAACATCTGAGTCAATTTGTTCAAAAGCCTACAATCAATCATCATTGTGCTGTAAAACATGTGCTGCGATACATAAAAGCTGCACCTGCACAAGGTTTGTTCTATTCAAAGAATTCTGTTTTGCATTTAAAAGCTTTTAATAACTCTGACTAGGCGTCATGTTCCATGACTCGACGCTCAACTATTGGTTTCTGCATTTTTCTAGGAGAATCATTGATTTCATGGAAAACCAAGAAGCAAAGCATGGTTTCTAGATCATCCTCAGAGGCAGAATACCGCGTCTTGGCTTCAACTTCATGTGAGCTGCAATGGTTTCTTCTAAGAGATATCCATGTCTCCACCTCCAACACCGCATGTCTTTACTGCGATTCACAAGCAGCCAAACATATTGCTCTTAACAGTAGCTTTCATGAGCGTACGAAACATATTGACATTGACTGTCATGTTGTTCGTGAAAGGCTACAACAGAATTTGTTCCACCTCCTGCCCATTCGATCTGCAGAGCAACCTGCAGATGTTTTAACAAAAGCTCTCGAGCGAAGCATTTTTCAGAAACTTATTAACAAGCTTGGAGTTCTTTGCCTACATGCTCCAGCTTGAGGGAGGGTTTTAAGTTTAAGTTATTGGGCCTATATCCTTCTTACGGGCTCTGTTCCTAAGCTCAGAGTGTTTTTTTTTCTCTTTTGTATGTATAAAGCCTTATCAGTGTAATGGTTACTGGATTGAAAAAAATGAAATGAAAATACAGTTTCAGTTCTTTCCAAAAACCGCTTTCTTCTTCACCCACATTGTTTTGTTCATTTCTTGCTTCTTGTAAACATGAAATTCAAGAGATTTCTCAAACATTGATGTGGCTAGAAGGGAAGAATGTGAATGAAAGGGGAGTATGGGAATGTGGGGGTGCATATGAGATTATGCTTCCTTTAGTATTATTTAAAAATTTTAAAAATTTTAAAATTGATTTTTCATAATTAATATGGAAGTGAAGGAGGAAGGTATGGAGTGGAGGAAGAATTTGCCTTTGTCGAATGTAACTTTTCCAGCCTTTGCGGAAAAAGTGGGAGACCTTTGCTTATTGCACCCAAATTTTCTACTTCCCCACCATAAATTCGAAATACCCGTTTTGTGTATTGGAGTTTTATTTTAAGCAGCCTTCTCCTTAGAAGAGGTTGTGTTCTGTTGCTTCAAGCTTGGAAAAGAAGAATTCCAGCCACAGTGGTAGTGCTTGTGGTTGTGTTTGGAAGTCACTTAAGCTAAGGTAGGTGCAAAAGGTACGGAAAGGTGTTTTTGTTTCATTTTCTTGGTTCTAATGGTGAAGATTTGTGTATCTGAAAATAAACTTCTGAAATGTGTTTTAATAATAATTAAATATTTTATTAATTATCTTATATTGTCTCATAACATCTAGCATTTTAATGTTACCATCAATGTTTCAAATCAAGACTGGTATATTTAAATTTCTCTTTTAGGCAATTTAAAATTCATAAAATAAAAAATTATAACTTTTTATTTATTGTTAATATTGATTTAATAAATTAGTTACTATAAGGATATACTTTGTTTACTATTTTTTAAATATTTGGCATACAAATTTGAAATGGTCACTTTAATTTTTAGTAATGTTTATTTATTTAGTTTTAAATACAACTTCATCATATATTTTAAATTTGGTTTTTATATGTCTGTATGTACATTGTTAATTATTAGCATCATAAATTTTCAAAATTTAATATTATTTTTATTTCTCTAGTTGTGCATTTTTTAATACAAAATTGTCATATAACTAATACATTATATATTTTATTAGCTTAAACTCATAATCATAAATAGAGCTGTAAAGTAGACTTGGTATATAAGTTGAATTGGCGTTTTGAATATCTCACGGCCAAATTAGTAAGTCAAGAGTGAGTTAACCGATAATTCACTTTTTTTAAATTAAAATCTAAAATAAAAAGTAGTTTAAAAAATTAAGTTTTTATATTAAATCATTTTAAAGACACAAATATATAATAATATTGTAACATAAATCATCAATATTTATAAATTATTTTTTAATTATTAATTACAACGAAGTAATTTAATATAAAAGTATAATAATTATTTCATTAAAATATCAATTAGTCAATAAAAACTTAAAAATATTTATATAATTAAATGTGTTTTGAATATATAATAATAATAATATTTTTTCAACTCATTTTATCATAGCAAATCAATGATGGACTGAACCAAAACGTGCTGACGTAGTTTACATCTTTAATCATAAATGTAGAAAAAGGAAAATTAATATTTATAATATCTGATTGAATTTTAAAAAAAAACTTAAATTGCTATGTCTATTTAATTAAAACAATGACAGTATATTAAATCCACCATCCTTTTAAGAAAATATATATACTTATAGATAAAAACGTTGATCTTAACAGTAGTCAAAAATTCTAATTCCACAAAACATAACTAAATCAATTTACCCTACTCATGTCTACTCAAAATTTTAAATTGCACCAAACCAATTTCACACACAATAAAAAACATGTTTCTCTTGGATATTTTCATTATGATTCCTTCTATATTTTTATATTCTGTATAAATATATAAAAAACAACTTATCAAATTATTTTTAAAATAATACCAAATTTAGAAAATAAAATTTTCTCAACAAGTTCGTCATACAAACAACAAAATTTAAGAGAAATTAGATTTCATTATGTATGATCCCGTATATCCAATGAGGGGTACCAATAGCAAAGCCCCAACAGGCATGAAGAAGGTTCTGTAGCAGCCCATCCAAGCCCATTGACCCCCAAACTCCAATAGTTTTAGACAATTACTTCCTGCACCCAATTTCAGTGTGAAAAGACGAAAATACCCTTAAACAAAATGTTTTTTTTTCAGAATATGTTTCTGAATTATTTTTTTAGGAATGAATTTTTTGTATTGCAGATTTTTTTTTATAAAAATATTTTGACTTTTGAATTCTATTCTAAATTTTTATTTCCAGAACACAAAATCTGGATCTACTCTTCCAAAATATATCAAACCGAATTATATGTAATTTGTATATTTAGTTGAATGTGTTTTTAACTAAAACTAAACCAAATCACACCACAAACCCTGATAATTGATAGGTAAGTTTTTATAAGAGTACTAATCAATCTGTAGGAGACACTTGTTAAAGGAAGAATGTTAATATTTTAATATTATGTAATTTCTTGTTATACATTTTATTTGTATAATTATTTACTCGTTTATTTTTACAATACAGTACTCTTACTAAAAAATTCCTTAATACATGGCGAAATGATTAAGACACTCTTAGAAGCATATTTAATTCATCATCGGTTTTATAATTTATAATTAATCTAAAACAATTTTTCTTTTAAATGTTACTAAAAAATATTGGAGGAAGTATTATTTCCAGAATACATTGAAAATATGTCCTGAAAAATCTGTATGTTTTTACTTTCAACATTTTGGTTTATACATTTTTGAATATATATTAATTTTTTACCGATAAAAAAGAAAACCCTAATGAAAAGAGAAAAAGACTATTAACATTCTTTTATTTCTCAATTTTCTCTTTTAAATAAATATCTCAAATATAATGAAAGGGTGTAATGTGTTAACTACTTCTTATAGTAATAAGAGTTGGTATCATTATATTGTTAGTGAGAGTGCCATTACACTCAACCCTTTGAAATAAAATTTTGAATTTAAATTATATAAATGAGAAATATATATAATGGGAGGAAGTTTATTTATTAAGAATGGTAAGTTAAATTCTTTAATAAAAAGAATCTTTTAAAATTTTTGTTACTGAAATTAGTTGATGAGTTGGAATTGAATTATGGTGTTGAGCAAAATATGATAAAGATGTAGCAGTAAGCATAAGACAAGTGGCAAAATATGTATGGATTAGTTAATGTTAATGAATAATTGGTTATGAATTAATGATGTTTGATCAACAACCACGTGTTCCGCCAAGTTTCATCACTACATGCTCACGCCCAAGCCACTATAGCCACAATTTCATTTCAAAAAATGCCTAATAATTACTATTTAGGTTCCATTTCATTTTTTTTTATTTCTCTAGGTTAAGAGTTTCTCATGCTAAAATTTAGTTTTCTAACAGAAAAAATAAATATTACAACAAATATATATATATATATATATATATATATATATATATATATATATATATAATCTATTAGTTTGTTCTGCTTCTATTTCGTGCACCATCTAATCATTAAAATAGAATCATGATAGAATTATAAATATTATCTGTTACGAAATAAAAGTTAATATCTCAAATGAACATATAATATGAATAATTTTAAATATATATCAAATATCATTTTAAATATTTATTTTGCAAGTATAACAAGTAATTATTTAAAAAAATAATATTAAATCCAGCCTTAAAAACTAACACTTATCTAAACACTCACCATAACATTGTCTAAAAATCCAAACATTGACCTAGAATCAATTATATATTTTAAAGTAATTTCAAACGTTGAATAGAAATGAATTTTACATCCACAAATTACTAATTCATACAAAATGTGTTCCTCCAACATACCAACAAGCTAAGCTAACAATTTATTATATATATATATATATAATCATTTTACTTAACAAAAATTATAATTTTAGGTTAGAACTAATTGTTGGAGATCCCACATCGACTAGAGATTAGAGCCTTTCATTGTATATAAATGGGTGCAAACCTCAACCCTATGAGCTGGTTTTATGGGATTGAATTACACTTAAAGTCCACTTCGTAATATGGTATCAGAGTCATTTCGAGTCTATCCTAGCGAGTGTTTGTGTTGGGCCTATCGTGCCACCCGCTATCGGGCCGCTATCGGACCACCCAAAATATATAGTCCCACGCACGAGTTGGTAGTCTCGGCGTGAGGGGGGGTGTTGGAGATCCCACATCGACTAGAGATTATATTTATGGGGTTGAGTTAGGCTTAAAGTCCACTTCATAATACTAATTATATCTAAATCATTCAATTCCCTTTAGTTGAAAATAACTTATTATTCAAGTTAAAGAGATGTCTTAGGATAGTAAAGGATATGCTTAAGAACATCACCATCTACAAAACATCAAAACTAAAAGTTGATCTTAATGAAATACCACATTCTTAACTCATAAACCTATAAAAATCCAAAATATTCTCAAAACTAAATGGTTTTTCTCGAAACTTGAGTTTTTTGAAAATATTAGTCAAGAAGGATTTCTCTCAACTAAAGCATTTAGTTTAGCTAGAAAAAGTGGTTCTCAACCAATTTGTTCTATTCTTCTTGATCGGTTTCCCCTCCCTTTTATACTGAATCCTCATTTCCTTCTTGTATCTAGTATTTTTTTTATGGCTTTGTTCCATCACAACTCTATATCCCGCATATCCAACTAATTACCGTAGTTAATGCTCTTATTTCCTCTGAAAACAAATGATATCTTCTTAACTAATTCCCCAGATCGACATTGAGACCATTCTACCATATTAACAGGATCGACCCATGACCTCACAGCCCCCAAAACCTTAAGCATAAGCAATGAGGTTGATAACCTTCAAAAATCACCCTTTCACCATAATAACGGAATCGGCCATAACCTCACAATTAGTAACTAGAACATTGAATCCTAAACTTTATCCTTTAATAAATGAATTTTAAGGTATTGTTAATTTTACATCAATCTTCACAAAATAAAACAATATGGATAAATCATGAACAACCATATAGAGAAAATTACCAAGAATGTCCGATGTTAATCGATATATTCCATAAGATGTGTGTACATATGTGTTGCTTGACTCAAGTTTTGTTTCAATTTCCTATTTGATAAAGGGTACGCTAATCACTTGCCAAACATGGTCAAGGAATCAACAAGTACAAAATTTTGAAGTAGAGGTTGCATTAAAAAATGCACTAGAATATATATATATATATATATATATATATAAGCATTATAATTTATTATTCTCTTAAAAGGTCATGGTCTTTTCAGAATGAAAAGTCATTAAATTTCATATATAGTTATTAAAATTGATTGAAATAATTTGTTTTTATATATTTGAAGGCTGGTTGAAAATATATTAGTTTTTTTTACAAAATATTATTTTATGTAATTATTTTATCGTTTTTGAAAGATATAGTTCTTTTGACATAAGTATTATAGGTCACTTTTCATATTTAAATCAACTAATTAATGGATACTTAATCATTTCTAATGTTAAATTGTCTTAATCTATAATTTTATATTATATAGCAAAATTGTAAAACATATTTTTAAAAATTATGAAATTAGAAATATCATATTATAGTAATAATAATAATTTTTCTTACAAGGTCAGACTCCTTCTAGAGTGGCTCCTTCTGTCTTCGTCTTCCGGTCTTCACGGCCTCCAGACACAATGCGTAAGGATTTAAAAATTAATCTTAGAGTAGAAGTGATATATTTTAAATAACACTTGAATATTTTATTATTAAAATGAAAAGAACATATAAATAGAAAATTCAGTTATTCAGGTTTTATTTTCAAAGAACCACTATCTCTCTAGAAGTTTTCTTTTCCTTTCCTCTTTCTTCTCTCTAAGATTTTAACCTTCTCGCGCTCATCAGTTTGACAATCGGAGTCTGTCATTAGACTCCTGACAGCAAAGACTACAAGGTTGCCCGATCAGAATCTCTTATAGAGTAAATTCAATTATACTCTTCTCTTTAAGTTAAATTTTGAACTTGTAGGTTTGTCTCGATCTATGTTTACACATGTGACTCTCTTAGCTTTAGGATTAGTCTTTGTTAGCTCAAAGTTCTAGTGATATAGTCAGATTTTTTTATCAGGACGCTGTGGTGCAGGTTAAACTACTTTTCAATAGAATCCTAGGCTATAAGATTTGGATATGGGGGTGACGTGGTCACCAGTTCCAAATTTTTGTTTGCAGGATTTCTTGTTTTGAGTAGATCGGAAATTGAAATGTTAAATTGTAGATATAGTAGATGTCTTAGAATGTATGAGTTTATAATTCAATGAGTCAATGAATGTATTTGAATAGTTTGTTGAATCAAGTTAAATAAAATGTTTGATGAGAATTGGTTGTTTGATTTTATATGATTTTGATTTAGAAATCATATATATGTATAGATTGACATAATAGCTCAATGACTCAATGATAATGTTTGTATAATTCTAAGTATGAACTGTCAATGTAATATGTAGATTTATAAATTTATGAATTTAATGAAATGTTGGTTTAAAATCTAAAAGGTTTATGCAGAATTTTTCTGCATATCTTGCTCAGACAAGATAATTCTTGCTCAAGCGAGAATAAAATGAAAAAGGAGGTGCTCTCAGGTCCGTTGCTCAAGCGAGAAGAAATTTCGCTCAAGCGAGGCCTGGGATGAAATTCTAGGTGCTCTCGGGTTGATTCTTTCTCAAGTGAGAGAATTTTCGCTTGAGCGAGACCCATTCTCGCTTAAGCTAGACTCTCTATAAAAAAATTACTGATTTTTTTCTTATATTTTCTTTTAAAAGGTTGGTTTATTTCTTTCCGTATAGTTTCTACTTATAAATTACGTAGACTTTTATTTTATTTATATTTAATTGAAAAATCCTTTAATTAGATATTTATGTGATTACTAGATGAAATTTTGAATGATTTGAAATTCCACGCTTTGGTATGATGTAATTGTGTGATTTTGGATATTGTAAGATTTAGAATATGAATTTAATTAAGACATAGTATTTTCAGAAAAGAAAATACCGTGTTAAGATGATTTAGGGTGTGCATTGACAAGGGATTTGTCTAGAAGGAGATATCTTGACTCTCTTGAGATAATGGAATCATATAGATGAAGTTATTTAGGTGGTGAGAGTCGAATGAGGTTCATATGAATGGGTAAGTTGTTTGGAAGATAACTAACTTGACTTGTTATATGAATTAACCCTATCATACTACGAGAGATGATATTAAGATTATTTATGTGCATAGCCGTATAGATTTCACAGTGAGATAGTATGACATGTGCAAATCTCTAAGTCTAAGTCAACGCACGAGTCTTTCAGAAGTAGAGTCAAGTGTCTATCTGTTGTGAGTCAGTAGAAGTCTGACATATGAAAGATGAATTATGATTTTTTTTTATAGACACTTGATGGTTTGATCTTTTTTTTATGCCCCTCAGGCCCTAGTAGAGGAACTCTATGTAGGGTCTTATATGGTCGATAGACCGGGTGGCCGCTACTTTGTGTGAATGACATCTCCACATGTACATTATGTTGTGTGATTGCGCATATGCACCGGAAGCCGAGTTGAGGAAGCTTATTGAAGTGTTCGAGGCATGTGGATGTGATGTGCTTCCAGGAAGCGCAGAGTCACGTGATTTGAATTGTTGATGTCGAGTTAATCCAATGGTGGAGATCAAGTGTCACGGTTCGTAGTCGCCCTTTCCTCAACCTATAAATAGGACTGGTGGTGGGTTCCATTTTTCACGCGTTAACTGTGAATTTGCTTCGAGAATCCGAGAGCCGAGCGAGTTTTCCTTATAATCTATGTGTATCGGTTGAACAGTCTTCAAAGGTAACCATGTCTTCCCTTTCCGTCACCATTTTATTTTCATCTAGGTCAGAGGGTCCGATTAGGGGAAGGCCTATGGTCGTAGATGTTAGTTCTAGTGATACCGAGAGCATTAAGAAGTCCTCTCGGGCTATCGGTCTTGTAAGTAGAAATGACTTAGAGCCTGCAATGTCGTCTTCTTCTTCCCTAAGTGCATATGAGGGGGAGGAAACCCGAGAGGCCGATTATGTATGGGTAGATAATAAGGTTTGAGAGGTTTTTTCCAAGTATCGAGAAGCATCCATGCTCCAATCTTTTGCCGAGAGTGTAAATATCGTTTTAGAGGGTTTGCTGGATGGTGCATTAGCATTATGTAGGTGTAGGGAGTATGAAACCATTTGTCTGGGTAAGGGGAGAGAACCCAAAGATTTTTTTTTTTCAATTTTTTTTTTATCTCGGACATTCATGTTCGCTTTCCTTTTGATGAGTTCACCATGGAGGTGATGTGCATCTTAGACATGGCTCCTACTCAGTTGCATCCGAATAGCTGGATTGCGCTCTAGGCTTTTCGGTTGCTTTGTGAGGTGCTAAGTCTTAAGCTCACCCCTAGATATTTTTTGCATTTTTTCAGTACGAGGCCGAGAGACCAGATAAGTTGGGTATCTTTAGTCGGCCAATCGAAAAATAGCCTCTTTGCTCATTTTACCACATCTTATAAGAACTTCAAGGGGAGTTTCTTCAAGGTCGTTATTGAGGAGGAAGTTCGATATTTCTTTTACGATGACGAGACTTCCAGGTTCCCCTTCTTTTGGACAAAGGATCTAACATATTTCCATATGTGGTCGAGGTTCCTGATGACCGAGGACGACCTGGAAGTACTGTTAGTCTTGGACGGGCTTCCCCGCAAGATCCCAATCGGCCTCTCGTCCATGCCTACTTGTCCCCTCAAAAAATCGTTGATTTTGACGGTATGTCATTCTACTTGTCTCGGCGTATTTCTATCCTGATGTTCACTTAATCCTCTTGTCGTGTGCAGGGATAATGGTAGGCATGGCACTGACAGGTGGCAACAAGGACTACTTCCAAGAGCTTCACCTGAAGAGGCAAGCACAAAGGGTCGGGAGATAGTTGTTGGATCCTCCACACCTGTCGTAGAAGTTGTCGTTCCCATAACCGTGGTGTCAGCATTGAAGATCGTCCTACCGTCAATCCAAAGAAAAGAGCGAAAGGAGACCATGGGAATAATCGTGGTCATTCTTCTTTTTGAGCAAGTCTCCAAGAAAGGGTCGTGTGACTGGGGGTTTGAGTTCAACTGGCCCTGATTTCTTGGTTCACGATCTATAAATGGCTGAGGGGATGACCATTACACTGAACCCCTATGAGCAAGATGCCTACCTGTCGGCTCGGCCTTCTCAAGTCCATGATGTGTTCATGGAGTTATGCTCGCGCATACTCATTATCGGCAAGCGCGTGACTTCTAATATGATGAAGCGAGACAAAAACCCGACCAAGTTGGATAGCTTGTGCTCTCAGCTGGAGGAGTCGGCATCCAACCTCCAGTCAGCCTTAAGTGAGAACAATAATCTTTTGGCTAGGAATCAAAACTTAGAAGCCAAGATTAATCACTGGAAAAATTTATGCACCGAGGCCGAGAGGGTGAGTAAATAGCTCTCTATGAAGGCGGATGAGGAGATCTGATGGCTTAAGGAGAGCCTTTCAGATATAACCCTCTCGAACTACCGGTCTTAGGAGAAGGTGGAGAAGTTGATGAAGGACCTGGAGGTCATTCAGGATAACATTTTGGATCAACATGAACTCGGCTTCCGGGAGGCTCTTCAACAAGCAACCTTCATCTACAACATTTCCTTGGACGAGGGAAAGTTTGATGTCGACAAGGTCTTCTATCAGGATCAACTTGTGCCCATTGAAGAAACTCCTAACGGCCGAGAATTCGTGTCGGCTCCGCTAGGGACTCTGTTTGTATAAGTGCAATGCATGAAGCGTAAGTAAGAGAGAGAAAGAAAGAGAAAGTATTCTATATTGTTACGTAAACGTATGTTACAGAGGGTATATAAGGATATATATTTAAGAGCTATAACTGCAACAGTTATACAGTTACAATATGGTTAACAGCCCCCCGTAAACTTAGGGTTGGATTATCCAAAACCATAAGTTTATCTCTAAAGGTAGTGAAACTTGCACCCGAAATGGGTTTTGTGAGAATATCAGCAACTTGGAATCTAGCTGGAATATGGGTGAGGCATGCACGTTGGTGTTGAATGTGATCACGAACAAAATGGAGATCTAACTCAAAATGTTTTGTTTTTTAGTGTAGAATGGGATTTGCTGAGAGTAGGACAGCTCCAAGATTATCAGAGTAAATGTTGGGAACAGAGGTGAAGATGCGAAGCTCAGAGAGTAGGGATTGAAGCCAAATGATATTAGTAAGGACCGCTGCTATCCCACGATATTCAGCCTCTGTACTGCTTCGAGAAACAACCTTTTGTTTGTGAGATGACCATGAGACAATATTGGAACCAAAATAGACACAGTAACCAGTGGTGGATTTTCGATCATCAATATCATTTCCCCAGTCTGAATCACAAAACCCCATGAGATCAGTGTTGGTGCTACATTTGATGAGGAGACCATGATGCAGCGTGCCTTTGAGATATCGGAGAATCCGTTTGACAGCTTTCCAATGATGTTCCTGAGGGCTATGCATGAACTGCGAAACTTTGTTGACTGAATAAGTGAGTTCAGGCCGAGTGAAGATAGCATATTGAAGCGCACCAACAACAGAGCGGAACATGCTGGGATCAGGAACAGCGGCAGTGGCGTCCTTGGGAAGCTTTAAGGATGATATCATAGGTGTTGGTTGGGGGTTAGAGTCCAACATATTTGTGCGGTGGAGTAAGTTTTGTATGTAGCGTCGTTGAGACAGATGTAAGTGACCAGAGGGAAGAGTAGAAACTTCTATACCCAGGAAATGATGGAGGGGACCAAGGTCTTTGAGAGCAAAGTGAGAACTGAGAGTGGTGATGAGGGACGTGATGGCAGTTGAGGAGGATCCAGTGATAATTATGTCATCGACATATATCAAAACAAGCAATGTAGAAGAGTTAGTGAAGCGAACGAATAAGGAAGGGTCACTGATTGTTGAACGAAAACCAATATTGTTGAGAGTGTGACTTAGCTTCTGAAACCAAGCACGAGGTGCTTGTTTTAGCCCATATATTGCCTTGTGAAGCTTGCATACAAGCTTTGGATTTGTAGCGAGAAAACCTGGAGGTTGCTGCATGTACACATGTTCATGTAGGTCACCATTGAGAAAAGCATTGTTAATGTCGATTTGATGAATGGGCCAGTGAGACGAAACAGCATGAGCAAGCACAACCCGTATGGTAGTAGGTTTAACTACTGGGCTGAAGGTTGCAGAGTAATCTAGACCCTCAGATTGGCTGTACCCCTTCGCCACCAACCGGGCTTTGTGTCTCTGAAAGGAACCATCAGCATTGAACTTGTGTTTAAAAATCTATTTGCAGCCAACAAGGTTTGCACCCGGAGGTAGTGAAGTCAGAGTCCATGTGCCATTTGTGATAAGAGCACGATATTCATCATTCATTGCCTGAGTCCACTGGGGGATGAGAAGGCTGCAACTACAGTAGTAGGTTCAGGAGAACCAGAGTCTATGTGAGCAGAAAAAATTTTGGGTTTAACAATACCTGCTTTTGCTCTGGTTTTCATTGGGTGAATATTGTGAGTGGGTGAGCTATTACGTGTGATGGGAGTAGTGGAACAAGAAGAAGATTGTTGAAGATGCAGGGAGGAGGTCGGCAGAGATGCAGAAGTAGCGATGGTGGAGTGAGTGGGTGAAGATAAAACTGTTAGAGTAGGATGTATAGGAGGAGAAATAGAAGAAGTTGACAGAGCAGGTAAAAAACCATATTGAGGGTTAGAATATGGAAAAACATCTTCATTAAAAACCACATGCCTGGAAATAAAAGTTTTGCCAGAGGAAGACAGACAGATGTAACCTTTGTTGTGTAAGCTATAGCCAAGAAATAAACAACATGCAGAGCGAAAATCCAGTTTATGTTTGTTGTAGGGACGCATAAGAGGGTAGCAAGCACATCCAAAAGATCTAAATTTGGTATAGTCAGGTTTAGTGTTAAGCAAAAGTTCATACGGAGTTTGACCCTTTAAAACAATGGAAGGGAGAACATTGATTATATGGGTGGCAGTAATAAAAGCTTCAGCCCAAAATTTCACAGGGAGAGAAGCAGCAACAAGCATAGATAACCCCATGTCAGTAATATGCCTATGTTTTCTTTCTATAGCACCGTTTTGTTCATGAGTGTGAGGGCATATGAAACGATGTTGTATACCATGTTTGAGTAAAAAGGTGTTAAAAACAACAAATTCTTTTGCATTATCTGTTTGGATGGTTTTTATTTTAAAACCAGTTTGATTTTCAGAGAAGAGTTTGAAGCGTTCAAAAGCAGCAAGAGCTTGAGATTTAGTATGCAAGAGATAAATCCATGTGTATTTTGAGTATGCATCGAGAAACGAAATGTAGTATGAGGCACCATTGTTAGCACAAACAGCAGAAGGTCCCCAAATATCAATATAGATCAATTCTAAAGGATGATGATACACAGTTGTAGATAAAGAGAAAGGCAATTGATGGGCTTTGCCCTTAACACAAGCATCACAAAAAATCGGTTTTGCATTACACGAAATGTCACAATGTTTGAGAATAGTTTTGATCACAGAAAAACTACAATGCCCAAGCCGATTATGCCAAAGATGAAGAGGAGGCTTTGCAGATTTGAAAGAAGTGTAGTTAGCAGAAAAAACAGTGGAGCGTAGGTCAGGGAAGATATAGAGATCATCTTTAAGAGTGCCTTGTAGAAGAATCTGCTTGGTTACCTGGTGTTTAACATAGCAAGAATGAGGATGAAATTCAAAAAATGCATTGTTATCCCGAGCAAACTTGGAAACACTGAGCAAATTTTTAGTAATCTTAGGAACATGTAGGAGATCATGTAAAGAGAAAGAAGTACATGAGGTAGATGATATACATGAAGCAGAACCTATATGAGCAATTTTCATACCTGCACCATTACCTAGTTTGACGTTTGCATGGCCTTGATAGGGTTGTTGATTAGTGAACAGAGTATGATCGTTTGTGATATGGTGAGAAGCACCGCTATCTGGATACCATAACGGATCATCCAAAGAGGATGGTGAACCAAGAAGAGAGGAAGAGGGTTCATCATGTTGAGGTGTAGAGAAAGAAGAGGTGTTTGCGGAGAAGGATGGTGGTGTTGAACGATCAGACCAGTGCCAACAATTAATTGCAGTATGACCAAGTTTGGAGCATATTTGACAGCGCACAGGGTTGCGTTTCCATGACGAGGGATTGGAGTTCCAAGAAGTGTATTGTGAAGGCCGAGGTTTTCCACGATGAAAACGATTGGAGTTGTATGTAGAAGGTGGGCCACGACCACCACCGAAAGAGTTGGGAAACGTGGGGCGAAACTTGGAATGATTTGGAGAAACAACAGAGGCAGTGTTAGCTTGAAGAAAAGACGAGTGAGAAGTTTTATACCGGGTAAAACGATCTTCTTGAGCAAACAACAGGGCTTCAATCTCAGTGATAGTGTAGGGGTCAGTGCGAGAGGTGACGGCAGTGATAAAAGCATTGTATTCTTCAGGCAAGCCTTCAAGAATGATGTCGATGTGATCTGCAATGGAAACAGGGGCACCAATCGCGGCAAGCATGTTGACAGCGTTCTTGATATCATGAAGATATGAGGAAATAGATCTGTCATTCTTGGGAGTCTTTAACTGAAGCTTGAGTTTCTGAACTTTGGCCCGAGTATGAGAGGAAAATTGAGTTTCAAGGCAGCGCCAAATATTTGTAGTTGTATCAAGACCCACTACGTTGGTAAGAATGGGTGTAGACATTGATGCAAGAAGCCAAGCGATGATAAGCTGGTCTTGTTGTTGATAGCGTAAAGAGTCATCAGAAGGGGAAGAACTGTCTGCAGCGGAAGAAGCAGTTGTGGACGGGACATTGGTACCGTCAAGAAAATGACTCAGTTTGAGTCCTCGAATGGAAGTAAGAACCTGGTGTTTCCAAAGAAGGTAGTTATCTTCATCTAGTTTAAGCGTGATCGGTGTTGTAAACTGATGAATGGAGGTCATGGCCAGAGGAAGAGAGCGATGAGAAGACGTAGAAGATGACTCAGGAGTGGACGGTGAAGTAGCCATGACGGGAAAAAAAAACTTAAGATTTGCTCATGATACCACGTTTGTATAAGTGCAATGCATGAAGCGTAAGTAAGAGAGAGAAAGTATTCTATATTGTTACGTAAACGTATGTTACAGAGGGTATATAAGGATATATATTTAAGAGCTATAACTGCAACAGTTATACAGTTACAATATGGTTAACAGACTCCAAGCGCCAGGGACTCACAATGGAGTCTACCGCCTGCAGCAACTGAATGGCTGAGAGGTTCCAAGGACCTGGAATGCAAGCCACTTAAAAATCATTAGGTTATATGTATAGCAAACGTATTCTTTCGTACTATCAGTCTTTTCCTCTAAAAAGGGTTTTGGTTGAAGTAGGTTTTAATGAGGATTCATAGAGAGCTCCTAACAGAATCAACCCATAACTTCCCAATTCGAACTGAACTTACCCTCTACTGAAGTCTTGTGAGCCTCGCATGTCTTGCTAGTTGTGAATCTGTCTTGCATTCGACCTTTCAGCCTCACATGTCTTTAACCAGTAACAGCCCGGCTATGAGGGCTTCGTACAACTTGGTTGTTTGACGCTTTGAAACCAAAGCATAAAGACTGTTTTATCCAGAGACTTCCCGACCCTTTGAGAACAACTCTTGCTCCTCCTTCACCTTTGTTGGAAGACCCATCAACATAAAAAATCCATGGTGCTTCCGACTCCAGGTTGTCTTGCATCCCCGAGGTAAAATCGGCCAAACACTACGACTTGATAGGCCTCTCGGCTTATACTTAATGCCATCGACAACTCTACCGACCAGCCGATCATTCTTCCTGCCAGCTCGGGATTTTGCAACACCTTACTAATGGGGCAGTCGGTTTGCACGATAATTTCGTAACTTTGAAAATATGGTTGAAGCCTCCTGGACGCGTGGACGAGGGCCAAAGATACCTTCTCAATCATCTGGTATTTGGTCTCGACATCTTTTAATACTCGGCTTACAAAATAAATCGGTTTCTGGTCAGTTGTGCCTTGAACAATTGCAACACTCACGACTTCCAGCGATGTGGCAAGGTACACCAACAAGGGAAGTCCTGGGATAGGCTTGCTTAACACGAGAGGACGAGATAATGCTTGCTTGACAATTTTAAATGCTTCTTCACATGTTTCATTCCATGAAAACCTTTCAGCTTTCTTCATAAGCTTTAGAATTGGCTTTATCTTATTCGTTAGCCTTAGCATAAACCTGGATAACGATGTCAACCTTCCTACTAGCCATTGGACCTCCTTCAGGTTACTCAGACTCCTCATGGTTTCTAAGGCTTGACATTTATCTGGGTTTGCTTCAATTCCTCGACTAGTCAGCATAAATCCCAGAAATTTGCCACCTTCTACACTGAATACGCATTTCTCTATATTAAGTTGCATGTCATACCGCCTAAGCTGGCCAAAGATCTCAGCCAGGTCGGCTGTGTTGTTCGGCGCTGTCGGATTTTATGATCATGTCATCAAAATATACATCCACTTTCTTCCTAATCTATTCCCAAAACATCTGGTCCATCAACCTTTGGTAGGTTGCTCCTACATTTTTCAATCCGAAAGGCATAACTTCATAACAAAAGTTAGCCCTTTCGGTTAGGAAAGTTGTCTTCTCCCGGTCTTTCGGATTCATAGGTATTTGATTATACCCAGAATACGCATCAAGAAAGCTTAAGACATTGTGATTGGCAGCTCTGTCCACTAGTCGGTCAATGCTAGGCAGCAGGTACGCATCCTTAGTGATGTGAGTTGATTTTAGATTGGCACATTTTAGAGGTTCATCTTTTGTTTTTTATTTTTGAGATTAAAAATTTAAGGTGATAACCTAAAGAAGATCCCCACTAGACATGAACTTAACCAAGTGGTTAAGTGTGAAGGTTCACTTCTAAAGGGCAAAGAGAAAAACACAATATGGTGATTATGATGATGAAATTAAATTATGGAATGGAAGGAACATAATATGAAGAAACACAAGTGATAACCAAAATTAAAAGACAAGCATGATATCATAAAATGGAATGGATGACACAAAAAGAAAGATAAAAAGAGAAAGAGATGAAGAAAGCTTATGGAAGAAGAAGGGTTGTCACGCCGGAGAAAGAAGGCACTCCAAGATGAATGGTGAAAGAGCTGTCACTTGAAATGCTTACACACTCAAGATAAGACCCACTATGAAAACTCTCAAGTCTCACAAAAACACTCTTGCAGAGTTTCTTTACTATCCAAATTCAATGTGTGAAATACATGAGGCAAGACACTCTATTTATAGGAGAGAGTGTCTAGGAGAACAAGATAGAGAGTATGGGTGTCATTTATGAGGAGCCTTCTAGAAGGTAGGTCAAAGAAACCCTAAACCTAGAAGCCCTTGTCATGAAAGGTGGGCATGGCACAAGCCCAAATTACTAAGCACACCCTACTTAAATTACTAAGCACACCTACTTTAGTTTATTTTTCTATTTGGACCCCCAAAGTGAGCCCAATTTATTTACAAACATTTTTGTCTTGTAAGAAGACCAAAAGGAAGAACATTTGATGCTCTGGTCTACCAATTCTTCTTCTGCTGAGGTCCTTCCGATATTTGGTGAGGCCTTATCTTGAATGTTGAGATGATTGATCACAATGTGAATTGTCTCCAGTGTCCTTGGTCATCTGCTTGGTTAAATGGGTTGTATCACTTAGGTCAAGCCTTATTAAGATCAGTGTAGTTGGTACACATCTGCCACTTCCCATTGTTCTTCTGAACTAACACTATATTCCCCAACCAAGTAGTGTACTATATTTCCCGGATAAACCCGACATCCAGGAGCTTGTGTACATCTTGTTTGGAGATCAACCTCTTCTCTACTCCCATTCTTCTATTCTTTTGGGCTATTGGCTTGCCTCCTTGCAGATTGAGAGCTTGTGGGAGATAATTCTAGGATCTATGCCCAACATGTCAATTATCGTCCAAGCAAATAAATAAGAGTTTTTAGCTAATATGGCAATGATCATATCCTTCTCCTCTTCCTTCAAGGTTGAACCAAGACGAGTATCTTGCCCCGGTTGACCCATCCATCACGAGACAGTCTCTTCCCTCGGCTCTACGCGAGGCTCATCATTCAGTTTGGGGTCTAGATCATTCACGACGGTAACTTGATGAACTTCCGACCTTCGGTTTGGTGTCAGTGGGGGGATTCTCAGACTTGCGGCATAGCATTTTCTCACGATCTTTTGATCCAAATGAAGGGTCACAGACTCCTTGCCTCGGCTTCTACTATTGGAGGGGAATTTCATGGCAAGGTGAGGAGTTGAGACTATGACTCCTAACTTATTAAGGGATGGCCTTCCCATAAGGATGTTGTAGGATGTTTCCGCATCCAACAAAAGGTATCTAATCTTGGTTGTTTTACAATATTCATTACCTTCGCCAAACTCAATATCAAGGTCATTGTACCCTTGATGTCTACTCTTTCACTCGTGAATCCAACTATTTTCTCATTAAACGGCTCCACGACATCTTGGGATAAACCCATTTTCTTGAATGTTTTCCAGTAAAGAATGTTGACAAAGCTTCCTTGATCTATCGGCGTTTTTATGACCACAAAATTTGCCACTTCGATGGTCACCACCATCGGATCATTGTGCTTCAAATCTATAGTTTTGAAATCGGCATCAGTGAAGAAGATAGGCAACATACTTCTTCTTCCCCTTTTATGAATGGAGTATACCGAGTTGATAGCTCGAAGATGTCTCTTCCAAGATGAGGAACTCGTCTCTTCTCCGGCAAAGCCACCTGCGATGGTGTTTATCATGCCACACACAGGTGCGACATCTCGACGATTTCGTCCCGCTCTTCTCTTCCGACAATCCCTTCTGCCCCTCTCATCACGGCGGTCTCATGCTCTCCCTTCGTCGGTTCTCGGCCTCCTATTCTCTTGACTGCTTTGAACAAAACGACAAATGTGGCCAGCTTGCACCAACTCCTCGATTTTATCCTTTAAGGCCCAACAGTCCTTCGTCGCATGGCCAAAAATTACGGTGATAGCGACAGTGCTTTGTCTGATCCGCATTTGGCATAGTAGTCGTTCTCTTTGGTTTCGTCATGAGGTCGGTGTTAAGGGTTTCCTCCAGGATTCTCGACCTGTCGGCAGTCAAAGGAGTGTAGCGAGTGAAATGTGGTGACTTCGGGAAGTCTCTTGGCCTTCTGGATAACATAGGTCTGCTCTTGTCAACTTTCTTCCCAGCCTCTTCCGGTGCCCAAGCTTTGGCACATAACTCTTTCCACTCTTTCAGCTGCATGAACTTGGCAGCTCTTTGCCTAAACTCATCTAGGTTTAATGTGGCTTCTTGCATAGGTTGTCCAAGAAAGGACCGGCTTGACTGCAATTACCATGAGATGCATGGGTACCTCAAGACTTAGGTTGCGTATATTCAGCTCAACCTTGCCAAACCTTTCCATGAAAACTCGTAAGGATTCCGTCTTCTCCTGCCGAATGTTCACCAAAGCGATGGATGTGAGGTGGCATGGACCACTTGTAGTGAACTGAGCTCCAAATTTTGTCACCAAAGTATCAAAACAATGTGTCGGTAGGCAAGTAAACCAACTTAAACTTGCTCTTTTAAGAGAGGTAGAAAATACTCGGCATAACATCGCATTTTCCACAATGTACAAACTTATTTGTGTTAGATATGTGTCCACATGTTCATCCGGGTTAATAGTTCCACCATACTTGTCAAGTGTGGGATTTTTCCAGGTACTCTGCAAGGGAACCTCCATGAAAGCTTTCACAAAAGGACTTTGTCGAGGTGTCGTACCCAGGGTGCTTGTTGATACAATAGAGTATTCTCTTGATAGGAACTCCTGACCTCTTTAGTTCTTAGATGGATGTTTTTGGTTTGGCGACGCCCCCCTTCTATAGTCTTTTGGATTGTTGGATCTCCATTAAGTTTTCTGCTTTATTCGAGCATTTTCCCTCTTCCAGGCCGCTATTTCTTCTTAATTCGTCTTCTTCATCCCTTGGATCTCTTCCTCGTTCTTCTTCTTCAACATCTCCATCTCCTCCTCATTTGCAAAATCAGCGTCATTGGGTCAGGTTGGCTAGTCTCAACACCTCCTTGTGTATTCTTGTCGTTGACCGTCACGTTTCTTATTGTTACCATGTGAACACTCTGAAAGGTTTCTTCCCAGCTCCACGGTGGACGCCAAAATGTTCTTACAAGGTCGGGTTCCTCCTAGCGTGACTCCTTATGTCTTTATCTTCTGGTTTTCACGACCTCCAGGCGCGGTGGTCTCCGGTTGGTTCTTCCTTTCACCGAGATGAGTGGGGGGGAACCTGCAAAGGCACTCCAACGATCAAGTTAGTCTGAGTACAAGGTGCAGGTGAGTCGAGAGTGAAAAATTACCTTTAGTGTTGGGTCTCCTGTGATATTCATATCTTTTGGATGGACCTCAATTGTCGTGGGTCTGTTCGTGGATCTAAAAGAGGGTCCAATCATGTCTTAATTATGATTTACCACTAACCTAATTTAATTACAGTTAATTATTAATTTATAAACTGTGTCTAAATTTAAGAGAGTTATTCATTCATCCTCCTCCATCTTCGACTATTCGACCATCTGTAGTACAATAATAATATTTAAACCTTTTTCATATTGATGTTGGTTTTTAATTAATAAAATTACAATGTTTTAAAACGACATTAATTAGACCGTTGTCACTTCATTTTATGGACAAGACATATGACAATATACAATGAATCTGCACACATCTGTATATTGACAATAATAAATCACAATATAAAGACTTGTGTTTTTTTTTCTGTTTTTTTATGAAAGAATCAAAACTAAAAAATGTTTATTAAGTATCCACGTTTGATTCTAATTCAAATTCCGCATAAGTTAAATAAAATTTTAATCAAATACATCAAGACAAATAGAGTTTTTATTTCCCAAGAACTATTCTTTTGATAATTGACAGCTGAATTTAGGAATTTACTCTTATTTTAATTCTCAATCTCTGTGTAGTCATATATATTTTATAGAAGATAATATGGTATTGATAAGTAGCAGTTATATGCATTATTTATATTTTTCTTCAAATATTGAAAAGGGTTGAGCATCAAGCTAGCTATGACTCATGCATGGAAGTAGCTTTTAATGAATTGTACTTGAAAACCTCTATTACAAGTTAAATTTTAAATTTGGATTGATATTCATTTTAATAAAAGAATTAAAAGTTGGTTCCACCTACTCCTTTTATGTGATTATATTTTTAAATGATATGGTATATATTAATAAAAACAAGTCAAATTTGTATAAATAAGTGAGATTTAAACTCAAATCTTAAGATAATGTTGAGGTTTATTTTTATTGTTCATTAATAAATTTGCACTGTTTTATGATGTGTTATATTTTTAATTAAAAAAAATATTTTCTTATTAAAATTAAGATTAAATATTTTTTTTACTATATAATATAAAATGATTGATTTTTTGTTTTTTTCCAAATTTTAAACCATTCATATTCATATGTTCGTAATATAAGAATGATTAAAATAATATAGATAAAATAATCTTATTTGAGATTCCAATCAATCTATTCAAAATAGTTAAAGTAGACATCAATCTCTAATTAAAATCAACGAATCTTAAAAAAAATAACATTTATTTAAAAAAAATAAATTTTCATGTTATAATTTAAGGAAAAAATATATTTAATTTTTAAAACTAAATGTTTGATTTAATAATTCGTATCAGCATCATAATCACAAATTTGATAAGTAATTGTTAAGAAAGATTATTAGAAATGCTAACAATTGCGATATAACTAAAGTATTAGATGAAATCAGAAGTGACAAAGTATGAAATGAGAAATAAAATAACAATTTGAATTATAAAAGTATATGATAAAAATGGTTATAGGAGAAGGCATGAATATGCAAGGGGTGGCACCTTAGTTTGCGAGCTATTAAAAAGGATGCAGCCCTTAAATAAGGGTGCAGTGGTCCTACAGTGAAATAAAGGTGAAAGCTTAAAAGTTGTGTGCATTTATGGTTTGGAATGGATAACTATAATGCAGTTTGGTGGAAGCATTTTATCTCCATTCCAAAATCAAGTAAAGTAAGTAATGCAACAGCTTTGTACATTTCTTTGAGTGCAGAACAAGCCAAATCATAATACTCATTATGCTTCTGTTAACATTAACATGGACACATCAAATTCAACTATTATGTAACCATTTTCACGGCTACATATACATACACAACTTCATTTCATAATTACTATTGCGCCTCTTTACTTCATTGCTTTATGCCCATTCTTTTAATCATTTTGTTAATCTCTAATATCTCTTAATTCATTTTACCAATCATTAATCTTAACAATCAAATGTTGTTAACTATTTTTTTACTAAGTTTTGTTCTTTTAATAATTTTCTCTGAATAATACTCAAACTTAAAATCTTCCTACTAACATTACATCAAGTAATAATACTCATTCTAATTTTTTACTATAAATATATATGAAAGAACAATATTATATGAACTTTCTTTTCTATGACTCTTACCACGTGATATTTTTTATCTATATGATTCTAAGATATTAATAGAGTCATGATCGTCTCTTTCACAAAGCACTTACAAATCAATATATTCTCATAACAATTTCAACACGATATTTTCTTTCTTTAAAATACTATATGTCTTAATTTCACTTTCACGTAATTTCATACTTTGTATTACACATAATATACCATTCAATCATACCAAAGTTTAGATTTTTAAAACAATCCAAAAAATATCACAAAATTCACATAAACACATAACTAATTACTTTTAACCACGTTTTTAAATGAGAAAAAAAATTAACATAAAACAATAAATAATAATAAACCTGACTCTCATACGCAAAAATAACAATTTTAAGCTTTTTTAACTTGAGCAAAAATCTGGTTGCTTGAGCGAAAATGAACTTGAGAGTACCCAAGAGCGAAAATAGACATGAAACTTACCGTCTTGATCTAGCTTGAGCGAAAATCCCTCACTTGAGCAAGATATGTAAACTAAAAAAATTCATAAAAATTGATTTTCTTTAAGATTTTCACCAAATATCTTCATTCCAAACCTGTATTTTGTAACACCTATCATATCAAAATAATATCACTTTACTGAGATTTATAGAGGTACTCTCATTGAACTTGTATATTAACCTATATACTTAATTATTCATAATTTCTAATCAATATTCATTCAAACCTAAACAACCAAATTCAAACAATAATTATTGATGATGCTTTAAGTTTCAAAAGATTCATAATATCACTCAATCACATTCAAAAATCTTATTCATATCAAAACTAACATATACTATACTAAATTAACAAAAATCAACCATTTTATATTTAATTTCAACCAATACATTATTTTAGTAATAAAACAAACAATCTGACAAGAAAATTTGAAACTGGTGACCATGTCACCCCCACATCTAGATCTTCTAATCTAGGATTATATTGTAAATTTAAAACTAGCTTCCCTTATCCGACTTTAGTAGGTGTGCTCATAAAGAGCTCAAATCTTACAAAACTCAATGATATCTTAATCTACATCACAAAGTCCTAGTCAATGATCCAACTATATTAGTATGATTGTGAACTAATATTGACTAATCCTGAAACTAAGAACACCACATGGAAAACATCTACCAAAAACAAACCTAAAAACTTCAAAATTAACTCAAAGCAAAAAGAAGCAAAATAAACTTACTCTAATTAAGATTTTGATCGGATAGTCTTGTAGTATTGGTTGTAGGGAGTCAAATGATAAACTTTGATAGTAGATGACAAATGAGTTCGAAAAGTTAGATAAAAGACACATGAAGAAGAAAGAAAAGAATTTCTTAGAAAAATGGTACGAAAAATAAATTATAAATAATTAATTTTTCTATTTATATATTATTTTCATTTTAATAATAAAATATTCAAATATCATTTTAAATATATTATTCTATTCTAAAATATATTTTTTTATGTGATTAACGTACATATTAAAATGAATGCAATGTTTACATATTAAAATGAATGCAATTTGGAGACACATTGAAGGAATACTGAAACTATTTATTATTTAACTCCCACTTAGATTATAGACTCAGAGTAACTAGAATAGAAGCATGATCTAATTAATTTTGTAGTATTTAAATAATAGGAATAAAATCCTTGGAGACAGGTTAAATAAGTACTTAATTATCACATTTTTTTATAAATAAATTTTGAATAATGATGATAGGATACTTTGCAAACACTCTTGGTCTCCCCTAGCAATTTTTGTACAGCAACTGATATTATAAACATTAATACTACTTGCATTTTTATATAATTAAGTATATAATAGAATACCAAAAAAAAAAAACTCCTCTGTGCAAGCATCTCTCAAGATCTTTCTTCTTGCAGAAGTATATCTGTTTTGAAATTGTAGCTTTGTGCAAAATGGTGCAAGAGCACCGTCAATTCAACATATAAAATCCAAATAAATAATTTTTTTTCCATATATATATATATGAGTAGCCATATATCTACCATCCACATTATTTTTTTTTAATAATGGATGTATAAGAAATGCATTGTTTCAAAATTTTACCAAAACCTATTTTTTCCCACCTACCTTGTAAACTTTATTTCTATATGCACACTTCATTTATTATATTACACTAGTTATCCTAATTTGATAATTTTACATTAATTATAGGAAAAAATATTATTCTTTAGATTGAGGATGGTTGAGAAGAAAAAGATATTTAAATAAGATCACGTGATATGATAGTAGTAGAATAGCAGGTAGGGAAGAAAAGTTTGAAAAAACTCAAAGTGACCCATTTCATGCGAAATTCGAAATTTGAATTTAACAAGGATGTTTCAGATAAAACCAATAAATGCTGCAGAATTATATGTGTCAGTATCACACAAAACACTCTCCTTGTGTGTGCCTGCAACTGCAGCAACCATATTTTAATAGCCCTTTTTTTCTATTTTCCTTTCAGTAAATTACTCTCAACAACCTGTCAATAAGTTTAAAAGACAGCACCAGATTCAAACATTTTAATTATTAATCAATAAAAATACAGTTAATCCATCACGTTCTTAATATTTAATATTTTATGACTTCAACATAGCCTTTGGGCAATTGCAACATGTATTAAAACATTAATTAATACGTTGATTTCTTCACGCAAGTCTCTGATTTAGGCGTAGTTTATTTTTGATCGGTGGATAGTCCCAATCAAAGTAAAAGAAAAAAAGATACATTTTTTTTTAGATTTTGAAAAAATAATATTAAAAGGATGTTTAGTTGAAAATTATAAAAGTCTACTTCACATGCACATTATTTTAACTGTTGAATTATACAAATTTTTAACTGTTAAAAAAGCATAAGGAACAATATTTGTTTTTAATTCCAAAATAAAATACAGAATGTCTTTTTAACTGTTACCGTCCATGAGTGGCACAACACAGAAGTGTACTTGTAGGTGGGTATTTAATTATTCATTTATTTATAACTCTTTGATAGTGACTTTAAAATCAAAATCACCTTGTGTGAGTTGTTGTGTTGTGAGCAAGATCCTATTCCCCTATAGTTTTTTTTTTGAAATGCCAAAGTACATTTGTTTTTGAACCTGCACACTGCACAACAAGGATTCATCTTCCAAAGAACCATCACACACACTCCCCTTTTCCCTGTTCATAAAACCGCTCAATACATATGGGGTCTTGCTGTGGTGAAAGTGCAGGTCACAAGCAAATGGTAGGTGCTGATAAGGACCACATGTGGAGGTGTGTTTCTGTTCTCTCTCACTCTCTATCTATCTCACTTACATCGCATTGTGAAATGGGGCAATTCAACAAAAGGGGAATGACATTGTTCAATGTGTCAATTCAGCAGCAAGAAAGTGGAAGAGGAGGGTCTGAATCTGAACACTGTGGAGTGCCTGAGGGGGAGATTACTGGCAGAAAGACAGGCATCAAGGGTGGCCAAGATGGAAGCAGAATCAATGGGGAACAAGGTAACATAACACAACACAACACAACAAAACAATAACATCTTTGTTCTAACAACAACATCTATCTTGAATAATCGTTACATTCACTTTTATGTTGCACTGTTTGGATCACCGCTGGAAAGGAAAGAAAAGGACATTGCTGTTCAGCTTGTGTGTAGATGTTTCTCTGACAAACTTTTTCCTTTGTTTCCATTTTTCTCTCCTGAAAATTAATGAAAAATTCTTCTGGGTACAGCTAGTTGAGCTGGAAAAATTGCTGAGAGAAGAAACCAAATTAAGAGATAAAGCAGAAAGAAGGCTCAAATTTTTAAAAAACAAGGTTGGATCTTTCAGCATACCCTCCAAGTCAGGGCAATTGGAGCATTCTGATTCGTCGGAAAAAAGTGAAAATTCTTGTGGATCATCTCGGATTAGTTCACTTTCCAAACATTCAAAAGAAAAAGAAAAAAAGCATGATGCAAAAATTCCAGCTTTGCCAGAAAATATAGATCACAGTGACAATGTTTCCGAAGCCTCTACTGTTATTCAGACCCACAATGGTCCATCCAGTACAAGAGATTGTGATTCTCAGAATAATGATAATTTCAGTAGTAATTCAGACCCGGTTGATTCTTCCCTGCAAATCCTGAACGAGAATCCGAATCTGGTCTCTGGGAATTTGAAAAATGATGAAAGCAGGTACAAATTTCAACATTTTTATGGGATTTTACTCTGCTTTCAACGAGGGAATGCACTTTACAAAAAAAAGAAAATACATTTATAATTGTTTATCAATGCATATAACAAAATCTATATTAATTAGAATCTCTGCAGTTGATATTCTAATTAGTTGTTACCATTGGGTTTTATCCTCTGCTGTATTTTTTTTCAGTGAAATTATTCTGTACTTACGAGTTAACTCTCAGGTTAATGTAAATATTTTAAAAATCATTACAATTATTACTTGCCTAAGGATTAAATTCGGTTTAGTTGTTGACTGTTATAATCTATGAGTGTGTGTATTGTTTGTTTGAGTTAAAAGCAAAATGGTATTTGAGGAATAGTTTGAAATAGAATTTGTTTGATAAAGGCAGCAATCTGAAATTTGTGTGGTGTATTTCAGGTTTTCCAGCTTAAGCTCAAGATCATCATCAGTGAGTGAGAATGAGAGCAATCATAGCGATGTGTGTGATAATTCTCTGGCATTAGTTCCCGTGAGTGTGACACCTACATCACAAGGCACCAGTAATCCCAAACCAATTAATGTTAGTGTTGTTGAAGCTCTAGATGCATTGAGGCATGCCAGAGAAAGGCTCCAAAGTTCAATGAGAACAAGACAAATGATTCATGTTGGCCCAATTTAAGCTCCAACACAACACTGGCATAGTAATAATGCTAAATTATTGCAACATTTATGTATTATAGGTAGTGAGATTATGATTTAGCATGAAAATAGGCGAGAATATCACAAAGCTAATAAGATTGGTAGCAGAGAGGTAAAGTTCTTGTGAATTGTGGTTTCACTCACCACAGAAAGCATGTGACGTGGGGATGTGCTGTCATCTCCTTTGGGGTCCAACTCTTCTGTCCATATTCTTTTCTTGTGCTTTTTCTTCATATACTTTTCCTTACTTTTAATGTGGTCACACCTTGATTCCTGTGACTTGCATCAACATTATTATACTTGCCCTTCTGCTTCATCACAACAAGGACAAGGCTTATCCTCAACCAAGCCAATTTTCTCATCTCTTACCCCCTAATTTCACATATCAACCAACCAAAATTACAATATGATTAAGGAATAAACTCATTTGTAACTAGTTAATCTGTAATTTGTATCAGATTTTGATGTTAAAGGGATTTAGAAAGCATAGAAAATCCCTTTGGTCCCGTGTGTTTCCCTCTTGGATTTCAGTAAATGGCGTTGTCATTGTCAAATGTATAAGTAACACTGATTATGTGTTGACGTTGTTACTCTTTGGATGTTGTTTGCTTCTAGCAATCTCAAAAAGATATAAACCAATGAGAAATAGTAGTGGTGGAAAGTGCATGTGGGGCATGTAACATTGAAGTTGCGTAAATATTAGGACACCAAAATTTATGTAACTATTATCATGAACTACATCAAGAAAATGAAAGAAACATGATAACTTTACAGTCATATAGGGAATGACCTGTGAGTTAGGGACGTGTGTTCTAATTATCATTAGGGTCGGTGTCTCTTATATTGTGACTTGTGAGGCCAAGTTGGCCTACCAAATTTTCTTTTCATCATCCACTTAATTCTTTAAACATCTCTTCATTTTCTCAATATATTTACAAATCAATTTCAAATTAGTCTATTATTTTTTACATTAATTTTATATATAAATTTATTTCTCTATGTACTAATGTGTTATTTACACGTTTCATCTATTATATACGGATTTCCAGTGTAGATAATAACAATTTTTTTTAATGATTTGTTTATCATAAATTATAATTTTTTGTTAATTTTAAATTCTTTGACATTGTAGGAAGGTGGTTGTGTTGTTGTATATTGGAATCGTGTTTTAACAAGATTGTTATAGCACCCATACATATAAGTTACTCCACATATCATACCATGATACTTTAAAAGAAAAGGGGCGAGTGTAAAGGTTTTATAGTCATCTTATGTTATTATATCATTTTTTAAAATTATTCATGTTTTTAGTTTTTTTTCTCTATAACTAACTATTCATGTTTTGTAAATTTCATATTTGATTAGCTAATAAGATAAAAAAAAAAACACTTTAATAAACAATAATTTAGACTAAATACATTAATGTTGTGCATTTATTTAATGTTATTTAATTTATATGTACTGATTTTAAACATCAATGATTTTGAAATAGAGTTACTGTTATATAAGTTTTATGATTTTGAGTATTTTCCTTAAAACATACTATGATTCCTCAGGTCAATATGTTAATAATTCTAAGAGTAGTTTTTTTAACTATGGATAATTCTGCAAGATTTGTTACTAAAATTTAGCATATTCTTTCTTGTATAATGATTGTTTATCTTTTACTTATTTAGTAGTGCATATCTTTGTTGGTGTTCCAAGATGTCATTTTCTTCAATCTTTGGCTGATAAAGTCAAATTGGAACTTGCTTCTTGGAAATGTAAATCTCTTAGCATGATGGGTCGGGTTCAGTTGATCAATACAGTGATTACGGGTCTTCTAGCTTATAGTTTTAATTTGTATAAATAGTTTGTTTCTTTAGTCTCTTCCTTTCTTTTGTCTTTTCAAATTTCAAATTTCAAATTTCAATATATACTTTTTATTAGAATCAGATTAGTCTACACTAACTAAAATATTTAAAATATTAAATATAATTTTTAGTAATTAGAGTCGATGAATTCAAGACTACTCTAAATTAACTCTAGTTTTAGTAAGTGTGAAACATTAATAATTTTTCTGAATTTCATTTTCTTTTAAACTTTTTTTAAAATATTATCTTGTTAATACTTAATCCTTAGCTCTTCTACAAACTCTTTTCATCCCTTTTTTTCTTTTTTCTTTCCATTTTAATTTTCTTCTTTCTTCTTTATATAATTTTGTTCACATTTTGTTATGTTAATTTTCTAGGTGGACGAGGATTTATGGAATAGAGAAGAAGTTGGAGATTTATGGAACCAACATTTTGCTAACAAGTTACTCCAAGCCAGAACAAAGTTAAGAACCTTAATAAAAAGATAATCAAATTCTTATAAACTCATCTATCTATTTATGAAATAAGATTACATGTTAAAGTAAGAAACTTTGTAAGGAAGTTGAGAGAAATATAGAGGAGATGAACTCATAATGGTTGAGAATGACTCATGCATGCATAAAAGGAAAGTTGTAACTCCCTTCACTAACTCATAAATGAGATTGCTAAGTTTACAAACTAGCTTAATTAATACCAAGTAGTTGAGCTAGTTTATATATTCTAGAATACATTGGATGCTTCTAAATTTTTTTATAAATTATATTTTTTAAGAAAATTTTAGTGAAAATATTCTTAGAATATTTTAAGAATCTTATGAAATATTCTTCTTATATTTTTAAAATATTCAAGAATAATTCTTTTAAAGAAAAATTATAATTTTTTTATATGTTTAAAACACATAATTTACATAAAAAGATTTTGATTTCTATTTTATGGCTTTCCAAACTCCTTAAGTTTTGCTTTTATCACTGATCTTCTTCCATAAACTCTTTTTTTTATATCTCTCTCCATGGTCATGTTCTTTATAAGGTCTCTTTGAGATTCTTTTATCATATTCATGTCACCATCATAGGATGACTTATGGTGATTAAGAACCTAGATTGAAAGGAACAAACAAGAGTTTAATGTGAGAATTTATCGTCACGATATCAATAGATTTTTTTAATTATTTTAATTAGTATTAGTTTAAAAATCAAGATCAATACTCTTATTAGGATCAAAGCGTTCATCTAATTAAAAGTCAAAATGTTATTCTTTAATTAGCAGTAACCCAAGAGTCAATTTGATTTACTCTAATGATTATAAATTTAGGAGTTATTTTGACTTATTAATAAGTAAAATTTATTTAAAATTAATGCAAATCCATTGATCAATCAACGTCTATAGTTTTAAAGTTGAAGTTGTTTTCTTCCTCTCTCTTATTCAACATAAAATAATTTTACTCTCGAATTTTAAATTTTAATAAACTTATATAGATTATTGGATCATTCTAAAAAAAATCTTGTAGTATTCTATTTTAAATAAAATAGAAACTAGTAAATTGAAAGATCAATTGTAAAACTTAAAAAAATGTTAATCACCCATTTTAATCATTTTACTTTTGGACTGAATTTTTATATAAGTGTTTAAATTTTACGATAATAGAAATTTATTAAATTAAGATAAACAATTATCAATTAATAATGCGTTACATATATTCTAAACCTAATGTGTTTGAAGTATGTTTTCCCCATGCATGTCACTGAATGTAATTATTTTTGCAGATAGAGAGTAATTATATATATATATATATATATATATATTATTAAAAAATTTAATAAATAAAAATTAATTTTATAAACTAAAATAATTAATTATTATTTTACTAAATTAGAGATTACATTATAAATTAAAAAATTATTAATATTTAAAATAATTTTTATTATTAATAAAAATTTATAAAATAATTTATAAATGGATATCTAACCCTTAATTATTAAAATTTTAATTATTTATTACTTTATATTATAAATTAATCTCTAATAGTTTTTAAAGACTAAATTATAAATAAAAATATTAGTTAAATTTTAATAACTAATTTATATATTAATCTAAAAATTATTTTATAAATTTTTATTAATAATAAAAACTATTTAAATACAAATGGTTTTATAATATTTTGAAATAATATTAATTTAATCGATTAATTATTTTTAATTTTAAATTAAATTTATATTTAATAATTTATTTATAATGAATATACATACCTAAGTGAAATAACATGTGTATGAATTGTTTTGGTATTTTATTGGAGTTAAACAAATAGGACGAATCAAATTATAAGTGCAAATTATTAAATATTATATTTTTAAATATTTTGATTGAATAAATTTTTAAATATTTATTCGCTAGAGTAAAAAAATTCCAGTTGATTTATATATACATACAAAATTTATATTACTTTGGCATTATTTAATATTTCATTTTTGTAGATTAAAATTCACATAATATATTTTTATGTTAAAATAGGAATCATATAACTTTTTTGTTATGGTTATTTAGTTGTAGTAAAAATTAATTTGGTATGAATAATAAAGATGATATAAAATTATATTTTAACATTTAGATAGGTGAAATTACTGTTTGTATAAATTATTGGCATCATACCATATCATTTAATGATTTTTAATTTTTTATAAATTAAAATATTTAAAAGAAATTTAAAAATGTTGTAGAATCACAACATTAATAATTCAACACAATCAGTAGCCATTTAGTCACAATCAAATAAATGGGTCAGAAGAAGCCCCATTTTATGATTCAATCATTTCAATGCCTGATTTAGTTTTTAATGCAATAATTCATCATTATTTAAGCTCATATGAATCTAATTGAATAAATAATAAAGCACGATAAACTAGACGTATAATCCATCAATCTATTAAATCATGAAAATTTTACTTTAAATAAAATGCATGTATTTAATAAAAACACTGATATACTAGCACAACTTGCATATACTAAAAAGGAACCATTGAAATATGAATATTTTTACATATTTAAATAAAATATGCATGCAGTAATAGAAACAGTGAATAAAATGTTATAGAATGCATGGATTTTTGAGCGTGCGTGTAACATAGATTTTTGTGTGTGAAAAGATTGAAAGGATGGAAGGCACCTCGTGATCTTTTCCTGTCACACTTTTTCCAAACTTTATTTTATTCTTTACTCTGCACTTATCTATTTTTTCCTTCTATTTCATATATATATATATTGACAAGTAATACATTTGAAAAATAAAAATAAAATAAAATAATTAACTAAGAAAAAAGAAAAAAAAAATCAACACTAATTTCAAGAATTTGAGTCACATAAATTAGATAGGAGGATAAAAAGTTCTTTATTTCTCCAATATATTGAAAAGAATACAATAATTTTTTTTGACAAAAATAACTGATAAACTAACTTGTAATTTATAAATTTTTAATTTATACATTTTAAGATAGAAAAATTAATTTATTAAAATTAAAAATATTGACTAAACTAGTTGATGAATATAAAATGAAAAATATAGATATAATTAAAGAAGTTTTATTATATAAATAAAATTTGTGTTTTCAAATAAAATATACTATTATATAATTTTATATTTTATATTTTAAGTTATTTTTAAATTAAAATTTTATATTATAATATGGTTCTATCAGTAAGTTTTATTACATAATAATTTTTATTATTTTTTAAAAATATAATTTTTTATTTTTAATTTAAATTATTGTTACATAAATTTTTGTATAGTTTTATTGCATGTAATTTCCACATAACATAATGATTAATTGAACTAAAAGATTAAAAATAAATAATAATAGGTAAAATAAAATTAAAAATAATAAAAACATATATTACTCATCTAGTGGAAAATTCGTCTAAAGCTTCAATTAAAAATGATATGTTGGATTTCAACGTAATCAAGTTTTTTGGTATTAATACTAGTATTGGTAAAGTTCTTCGTCCTCTTTATGTTAGATGGGAGTTTCCTTCACTAGGCTGAGTTAAAATTAACACTGATAGAGTTGTTAGGGATATCCTGGTCTTGCTTCTTCCGTGGGAGTATGGGAGAATTTATTGGAACTTTCTCTGCGTTTCTTGAAGTTCAAATTGTTCTGGTTGCTGAGTTTTATGAGGTTATACATGTTATGGAGGAAACTCAAAAGATGGGGCTTACTAATGTCTGGCTGGAATGTGATTCTGCTTTAGTTTGTGTTGCGTTTACTGCTAGGATTAATGTTCCTTGGATGCTTCGTAATCGATGAAATACTTGTCTTAGTTACTGTGGGAAAATCAGGTTTAGGGTTACTCATATTTCTCAGAAAGAAAATGCGTGTGCTGATTAGTTGACTACTTGACTAAATAAATGTGGCTTTTCAATTTTTTATTTCTTAAAACTAAACAAAGATAAATATTAATACAATGAAGTTTACACAATAAATTGTAAAATATAACATAATGATTATATATAGTTGCGTTTTATGACCTTCCACTTCATTTTATTTTAAAATAATTTTAAATCATATTTTGGTTCTTTCTTTATTTAATATATAATTGTACAAAATATTTGAAAACATAGTTTTGTAACTCATCACAATCCTATTCAACTTAACATAACTCATCACAATCCTATTCAACTTAACATAACTCATCATAATTATGTAAGACTTTCATTTTTATACACATTATTATATAAGTTTTCACACTATCAACAATCAGGTTTAGGGTCACTCACATTTTTTGTGAAAGAAATACATGTGCTGATAATTTGACTAATTTAGGATTTATTCCTAAAGAACCATTTTATTGGTATAATAAGTTTTCATCTAGTCTGTTCTTAGAACTTTTTATGAATAGGTATAGTCTACCTATGTATCGTTTTTGTTAGTATATAAATTTTGTTCAAGTCTTCCCATATTTTTGTATTTTCTTTATTTTTTATTTTTTTAATAATATTTTTTTCATGGGATGACAGATGATTGTTGTTGTTTGAGGTGTCAGTGTAACTGAGATGTCAAGATGAAATTTTTTATAAAAAAAGCTAATTAAAATTACCTTACATATAAACCTTTCAAAATTATTATAAAATTCTTTATTTTTAACGAATGCACAACTATGTTTTACCGAATCTACCACTATTGTTGAATTACATTATAAACAATTTATTAAATAATTGAATTTATTTTTTAATTTTACAATATGGAAATTTTTCATGTTATTCGATGTAAATGAACAATATTATGTTAGTTCGAGTGAAACTAAACTACGTTTGAATCCTTTGAATTAAGTATTGAATTCAAGTTTTCCGTAAGAAAAAAATTTGTGACGGGAGAATGTTAGTTATATATCCCTATATTTTCTTATATCTAATATATAATTAGTATAAAATATTAAAATAAATATATAAACATAATATAAATATGTTTTTAATTTTTGTATGTAATGTTTCAAAACATATCCTTCTTTATAATAATTTAAATATTTACATAAAATTAAAATAAATATTAAAAAGAAAATAAAATCCAGTTTCTTATAGAGAAGTTCTATCACCTGGAACATCATTTGCTCTCGTATAAATATACGATCATCACAGATTAAAAAAAACAACCACAAAACAAAACAAAAGGTAAACTAGCTATTTTTAAAACTTCTAATATAAATAAAACTTTAAATATTCACATAAAGCCATAAATTCTCATGCATTTCCACATAACCATCAAGTGTCTATTAACCAAATTCATCTTTCTCATGTCAGACTTTGACTCATAACACATAGACATTTGACTCTACTCCCGGAAGACTCGTGTAGTGAAATTAGCATCCAGAGACCTGCACATGTCATGTTACTCGTTGTGAAATTCACACAATCATGCGCATAATCATCTCAATATCATCTGACAGGGTAAATCCATTTGATTTGCTCCGATAAGTTCTTTCAAACCTCAGACTCAACCAAATGAACCTCATTCAGATTGTCACTAACTGAACAACTTCATCTATGTGATTCTATTATATTTGTAGAGTCAGGATCGTCTCATTCATAAGATACTCACAAATCAATACACACTAATAATAATCTCAGCACGGTATTTCCTTTCCTGAAAATACTATATTTTGATCATAATTTTAAATCATTCCATATCTCATGTAACACATCAATGCACCATTCAATCACATCATATTTTAAAAAATTTCTAAACAATCAAAATATATCTCAAAATTCAAAAAAACACATAACTATGTTTCTTTAATCATTTTTTTAAAATAAAATTTATATTTTTCACTTAAAAAAAAATACAATAATGAACTAGGTTTTCAAAAGAAAAAAAAGTGAGAATTTGTTCGCCTGAGTGATATATGCAGAGAAATATGCATAATTATGTATAATTTCATCATTCATAGTCAAACAAAAATATTTTAAATAACTCATTTCACTTCAAAAGTAACTTACACTATATCAACTATACAAATCAACCAATTTTTCAGATTCAAACAAAAACATTTACCATAAATCATCCATATAAAAATCAACATATTCACATTTTAATCCAACCAATATTTTGCACTCATAAACAATCAATCCGACAAACAAAATTTGGAACTGGTAACCACGTCATCCCCACATCCAAATCTTCTAGCGTAGGGTTCTATTGAAAATTTAAACTAGCTCCCCTTACCTGAACTTGAGCAGATACTCACTAAGAGCTCCAAATCTACCAAAAGCTTGAAGGTAACTTAACCTACACCACAAAGTCCTAATAAAAAATCTAACTATATCACTAGGATCTTGAGTTAACAGAAATTGACCCTACAGCTGAAAGGGCACATGCAAAGTCTAGACAGAGACAAACCTAACAAGTTCAAATTTTGACTCAAGGAGAAGAGCAAAAATGAACCTACTCTATTAAAGATTCTGATCAGGCAGTCTTGTAGTATTCACTACTAGGAGTTTGATGGCAGACTCCAATCGTCAAACTGATGAGCGAGGAGGTCAGAATCCTAAAGAGAAAGCAGAGAAAAGGAAAAAGGAGTTTTTTTGGAGGGATGATGATTCTTTTAAAATGAAACTTGAATAACTAAAATTCTATTTATATACTTTTTTCACTTTAATAATAAAATATTTAGATGTCATCTTAAGTATACCACTTCTACTATAGGACTAATTTTCTCAGTCCTTACAAGTTACTTATAAGTTAAGTTTCTTAATTAATGGGAATTAATTATCAATAATGAATAATTTACATCTATAACATAAGATAAAGAAAAAAAAATCACTATATTTCCTCTCAAAATATAGATATATTGTTTTGTTTATTTTTAAAAAAAAATATATTGTGTATTTGTAAGGGGATAAGATTATCGTTCAGACAATTGATTCCTCTCCCTCGATTGTGCTTCCCTTCCTCTCATTCTTCTCGCATTCATGGGAAAGTGCATTTGTAAAACATTATTCGATGTTGAAAGGAATATTCAATATTTGTACTTAGATGTTGATGATAATACTGTAGTAAAACTTACCTATGTATAGTCTACTATGCTTATTTATTTGTATGTTTGTAATTGAGTATATAATTGAGTTTAAGATTTATGGTTTAAGGTTTAATGTACAATATTTAATGTGTATAATCATAAAAATGGAATTTCCTTATTTATAATCCTTTCTTACCTTGATGTGTTTACACTAGTCGGTCGAACCACATCTAATACCAAGTATTATCATATCATCCGATCCTGACTACATATTATATTTATTTACTTTTTATTTTTTTATCTATATATTTTAACCTTAAAATTAATAGAAAGTAACAGGGTCTTTAAAGAAAAAAAAAATAAATTAGCACATTTACATTTTACATGATATAACTTAATTGAACGTTTGAATGTTAATTTGTTTTGATGTTTATGTAATTAAATATCAACAAGGTGTGATGATTAGTGACAAAAAGTGTATTTATTATTTTTTATTTGTCCTTATACTGCTAAAATAAGGATGGTATTTCAGTTTGTATTGTGTAAAATATTCATAGGCTAAGTGTTTGATGATATTACAATAATGAAATATGATGGCATTATATTAAAATATGTTTGTTTTTCCTTTTGTAGTTAAATTTGTCATGTAACAAAAAGACGTGAATAATATTTTGCTTACTTAAAAATGTGTTGGACCATAACACAGCAGACATTTGCGCCTACTATTTAAATCAAAGAACAGTGTTCGAGTGTCATTAATTTTCACTCTGTCCTTTTTTAAAACACATATTTACACAAACTGGTTTTAAGTTTTCCTTAAAATTGGAACATTATAAAAGTCTTGGTGGATTATTTAAAAAAATTTAAGGTTAAAAAAATGTTGATTAAAAGGACATTACAAGATGGGAAGAGGGTCACAGAAGGTTGTCGGTCATAAACTAAAAATCTGATAAAGTTTTTGATTATCACGAAAATTAAACCAGGGGAAAAGGATGACGTTAACGTTAACCCAAAAGATTGGAAAGTGGAATTGTTATACGAACATAGTTGTCTATAAACTTAGGATTATTGCTGAAAAAGATGATGGAACTCAAAATCTCAGCCATGAAATAAAGACGTTTAGAAAGCCACTAGGCCACATAAACATTAATTACAAGGGACAAATAAAAGGACAAGAACAGCAGTGTCAGACTATGCTGTTTATTAAATCTCTCTTCTTCTCCTGATCTTAGATCTCGTCTGACACTACTACTCTTACCATCTTCTGCCATAAACCTCCAAACCCTTCTCATATCTCTTCCTCTCTTTGCCCACCCAGATCATACACCAACTCTGCCATATTCAGTCTTTATGTGCTTTTACAGCTAAATTTGTTTCTGAATCATGCCACACTTTTGAACTCCAAACGCATTCAACTAGGATTCAAGGTACAAAGTACCTGCACGCCTCCATACTTTTTCTACTTGCATGAAAACTATTTGTTTTCACCTTCCAAGCTACATTTCTCAGCAACTTCTTCCCATACCTTTTTTGCCTTTATCTCAATTTTGTTCTTATCCAATTTTATCTGCTTCTGCAGGGTGCTTATATATAAATTCACTAACTGAGGTCGTGTGCTAGAAGCAGAATCAAGAAGAACTTGGTGTTTGCTCAATTGCTGGATCACTTGGGCTGTTTATGTGAAACATAAGGTTTTCTAAAACAAAGGGGTGGCCAAATGATGGTTAGATCTTGTTGGAAACCAATTGCTGATGGTGATGAAGGAGATGGGAGTGGGAGAGTTGATGGACTTCTATGGTACAAGGATTTGGGGAACCATCTTTATGGGGAATTCTCAATGGCTGTAGTTCAGGCCAATAGTTCATTAGAGGATCGAAGTGAACTTGAATCTGGGCCTTTGACTTCCAACCCCTTGGGTCCTCAAGGGACCTTTATTGGTGTCTATGATGGCCACGGTGGAAGCGAGGCCTCACAGTTTGTCAGTGACAATCTCTTCTGCAATATCAAAAGTATGCTTTACTTCTCTACTATGAACATATGGATTCAAAATTCATTCATAATATTGTTTCTCTAGATCTTGTTTTATGCAGATTTTGAAATGGATTGAAAACTAAGGAAGCCAAGCCACTTTGTCTATTACGATCAATTTATCATGATGTATTTCAAAGTGGAGCATTAAAAGTATTGTTTGCACAGAAATTCCTAGTGACCCTTAAACCAAAAATAGAACTTGATATCTTAGCCTCGTGCACTAAGCCAACCTTTATTTTCAGTTTGTCACTTCACTGAATCCATTTTATGCATGATCCAGGGCTTGCAGCTGAACATCAAGGTATCTCAGAACATGTTGTCAAAAGGGCATATTCAGCAACAGAGGAGAGTTTTCTGTCTCTTGTGAAGAAACAGTGGCTGAGTAAGCCTCAGATTGCGTCTGCGGGCACTTGTTGCTTGGTGGGGGTAATTTGCAATGGAATGATATATATTGCAAATTCTGGAGACTCCCGGGTGGTGTTAGGAAGAGTAGAGAGAGCAACAAGGGAAACAGAAGCTATACAACTATCTACAGAACACAATGTTAACCAAGAAACAGTGAGAGATGAACTTCGCTCAAAGCACCCTTTTGATTCACAAATCGTGGTATTGAGACAAAACGTTTGGCGTGTGAAAGGGCTCATACAGGTACAAATTCGGTAGATCTAATATATTTCCTTGTCACTGTTGGGAAAAACGGGTAATTTTCCCACTAAAACAAAACCCTAACAGAGCTACCCGACAAATAATATTGAATAAATAAAGCGGAATAATAAAAGAGATAAAGAGGAAAGAACACACCCTAAAATTGTTAACGGAGTTCGGCCTGTTTAGCCTAATCTCCGAGCACAGCAAAAACAGCTCACTTTTATTACTATGAGAGAAGATATTACAAATTGGGATATATAACAGTGAAGGAGGGGATGTTAATATATAACCCTCAAACCTCCTTCCCAAACAATGAACCCACCGATGTGGGACTTGGGATTAAGCCAAAATCAACAAATCTCCACCTTGGCTTAATTTCAAGTCTCACCTAAAACAAATCTTCTCAAAACATAACAAAAACAAACTTTACAGTGCTTCAAATTTGCGCCTCCGGACGCCAACTTCAAATGTGCAAGATATTAACCAAGTCTAAACAGTGTTCAAACTTGGTCCTTGTAACCACCTTGGTGAGCATATCTGCAGGATTCTCCGTAGTGTGAATCTTCTGGAGAACAATCTCCTCTTCTTCGAGAATCTCACGCACAAAGTGATAGCGAACATCAATGTGCTTCGTCCGTGCATGAAAGACTTGATTCTTTGCTAAATGAATAGCACTCTGACTGTCAGAATATAACTCAAGTTGTTTCTGACCAACTCCCAAGTCTTTAAGCAACCCATGAAGCCAAATTGCTTCCTTCACAGCCTCTGTAATCGCCATATACTCTGCCTCTGTCGTAGACAAAGCCACCGTAGACTGCAAGGTAGACTTCCAACTAACTGGCGCTTTTGCTAAAGTGAACAAATAACCAGTAGTAGACCGTCGCTTATCCAAATCACCTGCATAATCAGAATCACAATATCCAACTATGCATTGACCAAGTGATTCATCTTGCTCAAATGTCAATCCAACATCTAAGGTATTTTGGAGGTACCGTAGAATCCATCTCACAGCTTGCCAATGACCCTTGCCCGGATCATGCATGTACCTACTAACAACACTCACAGCCTGTGAAATATCTGGTCTTGTACACACCATTGCATACATCAAGCTTCCAACTGCATTTGCATATGGGACTTTCGCCATGTATTCTCGTTCTTCATTAGTCGTCGGAGATAAACGGCTACTCAATTTCAAATGAGGAGCAAGTGGGGTACTTACAGGTTTTGTATCTTCGTGTATACCAAAACGTTGTAGTACCTTCTGCAAATACTGCTTCTGTGACAGCCAAAGTTTTCCCCTCTCTCTGTCCCTGTTTATCTCCATGCCGAGAATCTTCTTGGCTTCCCCCAAATCCTTCATCTCGAACTCTTTACTCAACTGAGCCTTTAACCTGTCAATCTCAACTTGGCTCTTTGCTGCAATCAGCATATCATCAACATATAAGAGTAAGTAAATGTAGGAACCATCTTCAAGTCTGCGCAAATACACACAGTGATCATATTTGCTTCTCTTGTACTTCTGATCCTTCATGAACTTATCAAATCGTTTGTACCACTGTCTCGGAGATTGTTTCAGTCCGTACAACGATTTGCTAAGTTTACAAACCCAATCTTCTTTACCATCAACCTTGTATCCTTCTGGTTGAGTCATATAGATTTCCTCCTCCAAATCACCGTGTAGGAACGCGGTCTTTACATCAAGTTGAGCAAGCTCCAAATTCAACTGTGCTACCAAGGCCAACAAAATTCGAATGGAGGAATGTTTTACAACTGGAGAAAATACCTCATTATAATCAATTCCCTCCCTCTGAGCAAAGCCTTTAGCAACCAACCTTGCCTTGTAGCGAACATCTTCTTTATTAGGAAATCCTTCTTTCTTTGCAAATACCCATTTGCACCCAATTGCCTTTTTACCTTTTGGTAATTGTGCCAGCTTCCACGTCTTGTTCTTATTCAAAGATTGCATCTCCTCTTTCATCGCACCTGCCCAATTACCACTCTCTGAACTCAAAATGGCTTCTGGGTAAGTGGATGGAATGTCATCAACAACTGGAAGTGCATAGGCAACCATATCCATGAAACGAGCAGGCTTCTGAATATCTCGTCTCTGTCTTCTAACTGCAATTGGCACTGATTGCTGTTGAGATTCTTGGGTAGGAACCTCTTCCTCATCTGACTCTTCTTCTGCCATAGGAGAGTCACTTGTGGTATTTCGTGTTGGGATCACCACTGTCGGCTCAAACTCCACCTGCTTCCGGGCACACTCCACCTGTTGCGGAGTACTATCAGCTCCTTCTGGATTTACCTTCTTTAACATGGCAGATTCATCAAAGGTAACATCCCTGCTGATAATCGTCTTCTTTGCCTCTAGACACCACAAACGGTATCCCTTCACTCCAGGACTAAAGCCCATGAAAAGAGCTTTCTTTGCCCGTGGATCCAACTTTGATTCAATCACATGATAATATGCAATAGAACCAAAAACATGCAAAGAATCATAATCAGTTGCAGGTTTTCCAGACCATACCTCTAACGGGGTTTTGCCATCTATAGCAGATGATGGCAAACGATTGACGAGATGTTGAACGTATGTCACAGCCTCAGCCCAAAACTCTCTGCCTAACTCAGCATTAGACAACATACAACGAACTTTCTCCACAAGTGTCTTGTTCATACGCTCCGAAACCCCATTCTGTTGTGGTGTTTTTCTAACAGTGAAGTGCCGAACTATGCCACAATCTTGGCATACCTTCAGGAACGGATCACTCTTGTATTCTCCTCCATTATCTGTTCGGAGAACCTTAATCTTCCTTCCTGTCTGGTTTTCAACTTGAGCTTTCCACTTAAGGAAAATTCCAAGCACATCATTTTTGTTCTTCATAGTAAACACCCAAACTCTTCTGGAAAAATCATCAACAAAAGTGACAAAATAATGCCTACCTCCGATTGACGGAGTCTTGGCAGGTCCCCACACATCTGAATGCACATAATCCAGAATACCCTTGGTATTGTGAATTGCAGTGCCAAACTTCACTCTTCGTTGTTTTCCCAGAACACAATGCTCACAAAATTCAAGTTTGCAAGCCTTCGTACCTTTCAACAATCCTTGCTTGGTAAGAATTTGCAAGGATTTCTCTCCAGCATGTCCCAACCTCATATGCCACAACTTCGTTGCCTCAGCATCCTTCTTAGTGCTAGAAGTTGTTGCCGCTACTGTCCCCACCACTGTACTACCTTGGTAGTAATACAAATTGTTCTTCCTCACGCCTTTCAACATCACCAGTGCTCCTGAAGTTGCTTTAAGAATTCCATCTCGCATCGTCACAACTAGGCCTTTAGATTCTAAAGCCCCCAATGAGATGAGATTCTTCTTCAACTTTGGCACGTACCGTACATCCCGCAAAATTCTGGTGGATCCATCGTGATTCCGCAACTTGATTGAACCTATCCCGACTGTCTTACATGGATTATCATTACCCATGTAAACAACCCCGCCATCGAGTTCTTGAAAATCAAAGAACCATTCCCGAATGGGACACATATGATAGGTACAACCTGAATCCAATATCCACTCATCTGGATGCAATGATGCTGAAAGCGAGACAATCAACACATCACTTTTGCTTTCTGCAACATTTGCATCTTGCAGAGCCTTCCCTTCTTGATCCGAATTTGCCATTACAGACTCACAATATAATATTCAATATTACAAATAATTTCAAACAACCCAAGGCGAACCTTCGGCTCTGATACCACTTGTTGGGAAAAACGGGTAATTTTCCCACTAAAACAAAACCCTAACAGAGCTACCCGACAAATAATATTGAATAAATAAAGCGGAATAATAAAAGAGATAAAGAGGAAAGAACACACCCTAAAATTGTTAACGGAGTTCGGCCTGTTTAGCCTAATCTCCGAGCACAGCAAAAACAGCTCACTTTTATTACTATGAGAGAAGATATTACAAATTGGGATATATAACAGTGAAGGAGGGGATGTTAATATATAACCCTCAAACCTCCTTCCCAAACAATGAACCCACCGATGTGGGACTTGGGATTAAGCCAAAATCAACAGTCACTGTGGAAGATTTTAAGTTGTGTGCTCAAATGTTTTTCAGCAAAGAAAACAAAATCAACTTCATATTATTTGTTAGGAGTTATTGCTTCCTCTACTCAAGGCTATAGTGAAGAACAAACATATTTGGCAGCTAATTACTTAGGACCATTTAATTTACAACTAGACTATGATGTTTAACATAACTTGTTATGGCAGGTTTCACGATCCATTGGGGACGCATATCTGAAGAAAGCAGAATTCAACAGGGATCCTCTACCAGCAAAGTATAGGCTAGCAGAAACATTCTTCAGGCCAATTCTTAGTTGTGAGCCATCAACATCATCCCACACACTCCATCCTGATGATCAATTTCTCATATTTGCTTCTGATGGTTTATGGGAGCATCTTACCAACCAAGAGGCTGTTAACATAGTCAACAGCAACCCACCAAACGTAAGCTTCCATTAATTCTTCATATTGTTCCCTTTGGTATGTATGAGTCCCTTCCCACCTTCCCACTTCCTTTCTATTTCTAACTATGGTGGTTGCCATGCACTTGTTTCATGTAACAGGGAGTTGCCAGAAGACTTGTGAAAGCTGCACTTAGAGAAGCTGCTAAGAAGTGTGAAATGAGACTTTCTGACCTCCAAAAGATTGAGCAAGGGATGAGGAGGCACATCCATGATGACATAACAGTGATTGTGGTGTTTCTTAATTCCAGAAGTGAGAATACCTCTCTCTGTGGTTCTCCTCTTTCAATCAAGGGAGGTGGGTCTGCCAATTCCTAGATTGCTGCTACCTCATCATACAAAAGTAACAACAATTTTATATTATATATATACATATATATTATTATTATTATTATTTATACGTGTATGTGTAGATTAATATGATGCAATAATTATCACTATAATTTAGATGTATCAGGATGATCATATCTCCAGTTTATAATCTGGTTAACATGAACTATGTTAATTGTATGTAATCACTGCTCATGATTCTCAAGACAACAAATCTATGGTGGTTCAAAGTCAGCAAGTGCATCATAATAGCACTCTGCATAATTTAATATATCTGCCTCTACTTTGTACAACTGAGATGTTTCTTTAGAAGCTTGTATTGTATGTGACTTTTTCATTGACAAAAAGATACATGTCAGATATTTGGAAATGCCTGTTTCTTTTCTTCCATGATATATCCATTTTCTTATCAATAATTCACTCATCATGTATTATGTATCAGTACCCTGACCCACCAAAAATAATACTATAATCACACAAAGATGTATATTCATTCATGCACACGCTCCATTCAGTGATCACAGAAAAATTAAAACCGCGTATGACAGAAGTTCAATAAAAACAAGTTGTATAACTGATAGCTAGATTTTCTCATAATCACTTTTCTTAGGAAAAATGTATTTCTGATCCTTTTCAACTGATATACCAAGTGCTTTATCCAAAATGTTACTTTTAAATATTGACTTTTTATGATGAAATATTTATTACAATTTAGTTTGCTAAGGAAATTTTATTTATTTGAACCCTCAAATGCCAAGCAATTCAGTTCTTCTATCTGTTTCTTACAAAAATTAACAACACATTATTCTTTGATACATCTTTTTCTACACATGTGTTTCATTTTCTATTTAATAAGCTTCACTATCAGTTTCAATAAAATCCATATAAATTTCACCCAATAATATAAAAAGTACATTTGAGAGAACATGTTATGTCAACATCAATTTTTTCTTATCTTATCATTTCAAAAACTGATATGAATTATAAAGTTGCTGAGTCTCCATTGTCGAACTCAAATCCTTTTTCATTTGTCAACTTTTAATCTTGAATTTCTTATACTAAGAGCAGAACATCTTTAGTTTAGTCGTGAAACTTTACTCAGTAACAGAACAGAAAAAAAAAAAAAGAGAAAGTTCGCGGATCCAGAGAAAGCAGTGACGTTACTGAATGTGGTATTTTACTTTTCCACTTTCGAGATAAGAAATAGATATCCAAGTTTCACATTTTAAACAAATAAATAGTAAAAAAGCAGAGAAAAAAAAATAATTCAAATGAATGGGTAAATACAATTTTAAAAAAGGAAAAAATACGGGCGAAAATTAGAAAAAGTTCTAAAAATAATTTCAATTATATAAGAAATACATTTTTCTGTAAAACGAGAGAAATATTCAAGTGTTTTTTTTAGTGATTAGTATGCTTAAATAATTAGGAAATTACGTGAACAGATTGAAACTTTAAGAAGAGCAGAAAGGAAAAGTTTAGAGGCTCAAAGCTGATCGATTCCATGTTATTTTCTTGAGTAGTATACTTTTTTATATTTACTTTATTAATTTTTACGATTTATTTAAATATGCTTCTTGTTAGTGTAAACTAGTCTCTTCATTCGAATATTCATATCAAATTTAGACTCCAGGAAGCTTAATGTGATACAATACATTCTGGCTGTTGAAAATGTTTAAAATATCCATGTTTAAGTGGTAAAATTGGATAAATATATCATAGATTACGCATTTTAATTTGTGTAATATAAAAATATATACTTCAAAATATATTTTTAGATTAAATAATTTGAAAAATTTTGAATTATATAATTTGAAATGCAGATTATATAGTTATATAATCTGAAATATATTCTAAATTGTGTAATACATAATATATTTATTCTGAATTGTGTAATTTATAATATATTTTTTTAAAAAAAATAAATTATTTTAGATTGTAACTTATAATATATTTTGAGTTTTGGACCGTACAGTTTGATAAAGGTTTAATGTTGTCATGATTTCTTTGTGACAACTAATTTAGATAAGTTATTAAATTTCTCATTTTGTTCTTTGAGGATATGTTTGTTATTATAAAATCGAACAAGTTGATAAATTTTGATTAATGGAAACAAACGAAATAAAATTGATACATCCTTTATACATTCATTATCTCATATCATATTGATATATCATTTATTTATGAATAAGATTTTGCAATAATGTGAGTAAACAATTAATAAGATTATTTAAGAATTTAGGCTCGGAACAATTTGACAAGGTCTAAATGAATAAAATGTTCTTACTAGAAACTATAATGTATTTGGCTAAATAGAATCAAGTACAACCTTTAAGCTTTATAATTTGAGTTGTAGGTTCTAATGAGGAAAGAAGTCTACTTTGGAGTGAGTAAGATCAAATGGTCCACTTGCAAATAATACTTCAACCCAAGTCAATAAGAAAATAATAATAATAATAATAATAATAATAATAATAATAATAATAATAATAATAATAATAATATAAAGAGCGTAGTGTAAAGTATAAAAATAAATACAAGTTTGAGTTAGGCTCCCTCAAGTAGGGGTGTTATTTTGTACTTTTAGGAGAAAAGATATGAATAAATATATTTTATGAGATTTGTTATGATTAATATTATATTAGCAATATAATAGAAAATGTCTTCAGTTATAAGAATTTATTTTTTATACAATTATCAACCAATTAATATGTTGATAATAACTAATTTATAAGATATCTAAGTATCTCATATGTAAGTAGATACATACTTAATTCAATATATCTAAGTCATATGTCGATTTTATCACGTGTTAGGTATCCAAGTCTACCAACACGAAATCCAAATATAATATTAGGTAGGTGGAAAATTTAAGTTAAATTTGAATTTCATTTTTTATGAGGACAATTGAGCTTTAATAAGTCTTAAAAATTATTGGGACATAATTCAATATGAAGCTCAAATGTAACAATTTTTCAAGTTTTTAAAACTTGTGAAGGTATAACTCAAGTGGAGCTCGAGCTTAAGATAACATTTTAATCTTTAAAATCATTTTTTGATCTCAAGGTTGGTTACCTGCCATTGAAGTGTTTGATAATAACACTTTATTTGAGGACAACAAGTAATGGTGTTACACAATCAATACAAATAAATGTAGCATTTAATGCTCTTAATGAGGTGTTTCATGATTTCCAAATGGACATGTTAGTTACATTAATATTTCATTTCTTGAGTTACATTATAATATTGTGTATTCCAAGGAGTTAAAACTTGTGATGTGCCAAGGACGATTGTTTTGCATGAAAGTTTTAATCATATAATATACAAGATATGTTCTTCCTCTTTCACCTTGCATACTCTATCTTTCTTGAACAAATTACTTTAAATGTTTTATTTTTTTCCAAGACTTTTTCTTTCCCTCATACTCATTTCTTTCAAGTGACACTTTTAGTACACCATTAATCTACACATGTCTTTTGTTGCCTTAAATATGTCCCTATCCTCATTCTTCGATAACTTGAGTGGTTCTCCTTGTGGTAAACACTCCATTTTAAAAGAAAAGGTGTTCTTTGTCGAGGACGAGTCTTCTAGTGAGAGGAGTCATCATGAATCCTTCTCCATTAAGTGTGAAAGCATAATATGATTTTGCTAGATGTGTGAATACAAAAAATTACTCTTGAATATGTATTTATTTTACCTAGGGGAACAATATAATGATAAACCAATCAAGGTATAATTACCTTATTCGTCCCTACATTTATGGTCAATATTCAATTTAGTATAATGGTTTTAAAAAAAAATCAATTTGGTCCCTATGTTTTTTAAAATGTATCCAAATTGGTTCTTTCTGTTAACTTTCACCTTAGAACGTCAAGTACTGCTTATGTGGCAAAGAGAAGTGTTCATGTGGACTGTCAATTTAAAGATACATCAGATTGGGTGTTGTGTGAGGTGACATGAGATTGAGTTTGTCAGAGATTAAAGTGTGGGGGTTAGGGTTTCTTCTTGTCGTGAACATTTTTGGATGGTGGTTTCTTCACAGTTACAAGGGTCTTCACAGATACAAGGATCTTCACATATACGAGGGTCGTTTGTGGTGGAGTCCGTTGTTGTGGATTTGTTGGTAGTGGAAGAGTAAATAGATTTTGTGATTTGTTCCTAGATTCGTTCTTAGATTTGTTATTGTTTGTTGTTTCCTTGAGTGAAAATGCCTGCCTATAGGTTTGCATCTGTATCATCATGCAGCTGTAATCGGATGGAAGTGCAGACCCGATCTAATTGTAGTCATGATGGTGGGAGCATGACCATATTGGTTGCTCCCATTTACGATTGTGGGGAATTTGCGAGGCAACTATATATATACATCACCAACATCGTACCTGTCACCTGTGTCTGCTCTCTATTTTTCTTCTTCCTTCTTTTTGCAAACACAATTAAAGGTTTCAACTTTCAACATCCTCAAAATCCAAGTACCCTTTTTTCTCTTCCCAACACAAAATTTCTTTCTGCGTGCTTCATTTTTGGGTTTTCTTTGATCATTGGTCGCCCACCTAGTAATGGAGGCCTAGCCTTTCGCTTCACCCCGGCTGAGGTATTAATAAAAAATTTCAACTTCACAAACATTTTATTTGTGTTTTTTTTCATGATTTTCTACATTGAGTTATTTGGGTGTTTGGTTTTATGCTCAAATTTTAATCGTGTTGTATTAAATTAGGCATATGGCTCTTCTTCACAAATGCCTCATCTTAGTGCTTTATCTACCATATAAGCAACACTTGACGTCGTAAGGTGAGACTTAGCAGAAAAAACTAATTTGGATACATTTTTAAAAACATAAGAACCAAATTGATTTTTAAAAAACCACTGTACTAAATTGAATATTGACCCTAAATATAAGAACGAATAAGGTATTATACCAACAATTAATTATTGACTCATTTATCATAAAAAATGAATTTGTAGCATGTTTGCCTTTAATTTAGGCTAATTGGCTACAAATTTTTGTCTCAAAAGTTTAAAATTATTGATAGTATTTTTCGAAAGTATGATATTTTCACAACAATATTTTTTCTCTCTTAAAAATGACAAGTAATATGTGAGTTAAAATACAACATATTTACATAAGTCTCGTTATAATTAATCTTTTTAACAAAGATATTATCATCCAAAATATTTATTAAACATGTTAGAAATATGAGTTTTATTGTTAAGTATTTTGTACTATACTATTCACATTTTGAACTCACTTATGACACATTTATTACTTGTTCTAGATGTTTGGTTGCATATGTAAATTAGTCTAGATGTTTGGTTGCATATGTAAATTAGTGTGTAACCTAAACAAGTATCCTTTTAAATAAAGATATTTTATTAGGTGAATTGTAAACTCCTAGTTATATTAAGGAGAAATTTAAGTTGTAATATATTAAAAGACTTGTATCAGTTACCTATTAATATCAATTACTATTTTTAATTATGAAATTATAATGTACTAAATGTAAAAGTAGTTTAGTCATTTTAATGCACATTATTTATTTTATTTATTTGTGAAGAGAAATTGATAAATAAATAAATAATTTAAATTAAATAATTTATAAAAAAATCAATGAGACAAAATCTTATTTTCATTTCTCTTAAGGGAACTAAAAGCACTAAGAAAATTCATACTATAAAAAGAAAATACATATCTATTTACTTCTTATATTTAAGAATAATTATTCTAAAAATCATGTTTCTATTCTATTTTATTCTTATAAACCATTACGAATTTTACATATTAATATTAAGTAACTAAACATTTTATATGTAAGACATCTATACCTATGTATAAAAAAAATTTTCTTATTATAATCATTTTTTTTTGCTATATATAATTTTTTTTTCGATTCTATCCTTATTTAATATATCTCATTATTAGTATAATAGAGTATTTTGTTATTTAATATAAATTACTTAAAAAATAAAATTATTTTTTAATTTTAAATTAATATTAATGTACAATTTTTATATGTTGACTTTCCACTCTTCTCTTAATTCCTTATTTTAAGGCACCAATAAGAAGAGAGAGAATATACTCTCACAAGTTTTTACATCAATCCTAACTTTTATCATTATCACATTTTCTGATCCCAAAACTATCAATAAGAAAAGAAAAAATTTGAAGAAGAAAAAAAAAATCGTTTAATCAATTTATTATTATTTTTTTACATATTATTTTGTGTGTTTTTTAATTTTAACTCATCTAAAATAATTTATGTATGTAAAATTATTTTTTGTATGTTTATTAAATTTCTATTGATTATAAAAAAGTTAAGTAAAAAAGAAAATTACATATACAAAGCGCAACAATGCCTATATTTCCGTAGAATGAATAATGAACTTTGAAATAAACTAAAATTTATATTTTCTTCTTGAATCAGCTATCTACTTGAAGTAAACTCTAACCTTTGTTAATTAGTATTTAATTTTCCACTATCATGTACATTCTTAAATATTACATATAATATTTGTAGATCTTTATCAAAACAAAGCGGTGACCACACTTCATCAAAACACAAACCAGGCAGAAACAAGAACTTATCCTTTTCAGAATTCTGGTTCGAAACAAAGCTGTGGAAGAAGAAGAGCATCACAGAAGAGATTCCTCACTATATTCCGTCTCTCTCTCTCTCTCTCTCTCTCCAACTTTGATTTCATTGTTGTGTTGTGTGGTAACTTGTATTGTACCACCCACCAAGAAGTGAGCCAAATCCAACCCCAGAGTTATGGGATTGGCCTCTGTTATTCACAACAGCGTCCGAATTCCATTCAACTTGGATCACATTCCCAGGATTTCACACTCTGCTCCTGCACTTCACCACCCCATCTCTTCCTTTTGTTCAGGTCTGCTCCTGCTTTTCTCTCTTTCTCTCTTACATCAAACCCAAATGTATCACTCATATCATTCGGGGTTTTCTTTGTGTGGCAGTGTACCATCATCGTCCTCCACACCCAGTTCCCCTTTTATGCTCTAGACGAATTGGACAGGATAATTTTGCCCCAGGTGACGACCCCATCATTCGAAACAGCAAAATTTGTTTGCTTTCTTTACTTCCTCTTATATCCACCTTAATAAAAAACTTACGGTGTGTTTGATTTCTATTTGGTTTAAAGTTTTCGAAATGCTACTAAATAAGACTGCCCAGATAGGTATTTGAGGGTGCTGCATTTGAAGATGAGGAAGCATCTCCGTGTTTTGGTGTTTAAAACATTTGTTTCCAAACTGATTTTCAAAACTTAATAGATTTTGAATAGGAATTGATCGATGATGGAGTTCTTTTTGAAAACAGCTTTTAAAACCAAAAAGGGAATCAAACATGCCCTTGTTCACTCTAAATTATGTATAAAAATCCATTTTTTTTGTAGTTATACTCCTAAACTATTCATTTCTGATCCATGTATTATATACAATCTATAATTTCTATCTGTCTAAATGATTTTAAGTGGTAGTCGTATGAATGTGCAGAAGTAAAGAGGATTAATGCTCAACCAAAGGATGACATTGGCAACATTGACAAATCTCCTACTCAGGAATCTCTAGCAAATGAAGATTACAATTCCTCCCTTAGAGCTGTAGCCTTATGGGTGGGCAACTCTACTAACCTTGTCTTTACTGCTTTCTTTTACAATTTCTCGGGTTGTTTAGAATTTAGAATTACATTAGTTGTGTAAGATTTCTTGTAGGTGTGCACTGCGGTGGCATTTGGTGTTGGTTTGGGTTTTAAGGAAGGTTTTGACAAAGCATCGGAATTCTTTGCTGGGTACGCAGAATAATTTAATTTCGTTATCAACTAGAATGTTGGTCCAATTTTACAGTGCTAGAGTAATTAAGGTTCTGGATGAGTCAAAGTTTGATATTATGCAAAGTTTCTTGAAGATTACTTATCATTTAGGGTGTTTCAGATGCCTTCATCTCTCTCTCTCCCTCTTTTCAATATGTTTCTCCTGCTTCTCTTTTGATCAAACACCGATGTTTGAAATTATAGCATATTGGATGCTTATTTTTGTATTTATGAACTCGAACTCTATACTTTGAACTTTGCTGGCACCACTTTTTTTCTCTCTCTGCTTTGCTTCCACTTTGTTGAACTATGTACTTACTGGGATGATGACCTTTGCTTTTCCGTATTTCTTAGGTACATATTGGAGCAAAGTCTTTCTGTAGATAATCTCTTTGTCTTTGTTCTGATATTCAATTTCTTCAAAGTGCCGGTTGCATATCAGGTTATGTATAGAACTTGTCGAGGGTAAACTATGAGCAATTTCAACTTCTTGTTTTGATGGTTCTTGATTATGATTTTTTTAATGTTATTATAAAAATAAAAAACTGTTAATTGATCAGTTTTCCTTTACTTGTTGAACTTACAGAGTCGTGTGCTCTCCTATGGTATTGCTGGTGCAGTTGTCTTTCGTCTGACGTTAATACTTATTGGAACAGCTACCATTCAGGTGTGTTTCATGATAGATATATCTTCTATATTCAACTATTTTTTAGTGACTTTTATACTTGTTGCTGATAATCTTGTTCATTATCATGATTTTAGAGATTTGAAGCAGTCAACCTTCTCTTTGCCGCCATATTACTCTACTCATCATTTAAGGTGAAGGTTCACAGTTTTTGAAATTATGATTCCATATATTAATCTCTTATGACACCATCCATGTTCATGTTTGTCAAGGAAACACGATCCTTAATAGCTTAAGATATTAGAAAGAAGCACATGAATAGTAATATATTATACGACTAAAGAGTATGCACATTTTTTGATTACTTCTGAAATCAGTTTAATTGTGAAGGAATGAGAGTCATAAGGATCACAAACAAATCATCTAAAAGAAACTTTTAGATGGAATCACCTGAATATTTATCTCTAACAGTATAATATATTAGGAGGTTCATACTTGTTGTGGTATTTTCAACTCTATGGATTGGTTTTATTCACAGCATATTTATTGTTTTATGAATAGCTGTTTGCTAGTGAAGAAGATGAATCTGACTTATCAGATAACTTTGTGGTGAAGGCATGCCAGAAATTTATCCCTGTAACAAGTAATGTTCTCTAATCATGATCATTTATTTCTGTCCTAGTGGGAGAATTTGCTGCTGATTTCTTGGGTATTCTGAAATTGAATTTTTATTCTTAGTTTTAGAAACAATCACAAGAATTGGTAGAAAATTTAATCGGACTCCGCCAAAATCCAAATGGATTTTTAAGTAGAAATGGCTGAATCAAAGTTTAATTGGCCGATGGTTTAGAAAACTTTAGTTTTTTTTTCTTTTGGAATTGTCTGCATTTATGTCCATATAAGGGCAACTTAAATTCGGTAAATGCAAAAAATAATTTTGATTTTACGAGTATCTGTCATAGAATTGTGGAGAAAGGTGTATCCTATTGTAGCTTCCATCTAGTATAAGCTGGAGTATTTTTATATTAGGTTGATCCACTGCTCCTTTTTGGAATGTTTGATTAGAATACATGAAGAAACAAATGTGTTGCTACATAGGTACATGTATGCTCATTCTACCCTAGTCAATGTATATATTGGCAAAATATATTCTTGGCATATACATTTCACCAGCGTTGTTAAATATTAGCTATACTCTTGTAACATTGCGGAATTTCTCAAATCCATGATTGCAACTCCGTCCTCTATTGCAACTGCTATCATTTCCGCGCTTTCAGTGTGTGTTTCATCATCTTGTCATCAGGTCTTAAAGCCAATTGAACTTTTTGAGTCAATGTAATGTCAATTTTTATTTATTTTGTGAACAACTTAAGTTCTATAGATATATAATCGATATATATTTCAACTGTTTTTGTGACTTCTGCAATATGCTTTTGCGCTGCGCTCATTATGATATGGAGGATTATTGACTGTCCGCCATTTTCCACAATCTACAATTGATAACATTTCTTTTCACTCGGCATGCCATTGTCTGCACTGGTTCAAGTTGTATTGTGTTGTTATCTTATAGTGGAAAGAAATAGATGAAATATATTTCTGAGTTATCTTACAAATGTGATTACAGTCTCTATTTATAGACTGTTTTACAACCTAATTAAAGAAAGAAATAATAGGCAATGAAAGCCAGAAATAATGAGTGTTTAAAGCTGTACAAATCAAATAAAATCAAATCACTAACAAATCTGTCCTAATAAATATAAAATGGAATCTGCACTTAATTATAACATAATTCTCCTGATTATGCAACACTCCCCCTCAAGTTGGTGAATGTATATCTATCATTCCCAACTTGCAAGTAAGATCTTCGAATTGTTTTGTGGGAAGTCCCTTAGTAAACATATCTGCCAATTGGAGTCTTGAAGGGATGTACTCAGTGGCTATAAGACCATCATCCAACTTCTCTTTAATAAAGTGTCGGTCTATCTCTACGTGCTTTGTTCGATCATGTTGAACCGGATTGTGTGCAATACTGATAGCGGACTTATTATCACATGCCAAACCCATAGGAGCTTCATATTTTATTTTTAGGTCATCAAGTATGATCTTCATCCATAAGAGTTCACACACCCCTTGAGCCATGGCTCTAAATTCTGCCTCTGCACTTGATCTTGCAACTACATTTTGCTTCTTGCTCCTCCATGTCACCAGATTTTCACCCAAGAACATGCAGTAGCCTGTGGTGGATCTCCTATCAACAATCGATCCTGCATAGTCAGCATCAGTATATACTTTCATGGATAAGTTTTCCCCCTTTTTGAATAGCAATCCTTTTCCTGGAGAGGCTTTTAAGTACTGAATAATTTTATCTACTGCCTGCAAGTGTCTTTCTCTTGGATCATGCATAAATTGACTAACCACACTAACTGCATAGGCTATATCTGGCCTAGTGTGTGAAAGATAAATGAGTTTTCCCACAAGTCTTTGATATTGTGTCTTCTCCACTTTTGGGTTTTCCTCATCATTCCCAATCCTATGATTTTGCTCTATTGGCACTCTAGTGGGCTTACAACCCAACTTACCAATCTCTTTGAGAAGATCAAGGATGTATTTCCTTTGAGAAATAAAGATGCCCTGTCTCGAGTAAGCAACCTCTATCCCAAGGAAGTACTTCAGCTTCCCAAGATCCTTCATTTCAAATTGAGCAGCTAGTCTCTCCCTCAAATTTTGTTTTTCAATCTCATCATCACCTGTAATAATCATATCATCTACATAGACCAAAAGTAGAGTGAGTTTACCATTCTGAGAATGTTTTATAAACAGAGTATGGTCACCTTGGCTTTGTCGGTACCCCAAAGATACCATAGCTTGAGTAAACCTTCCAAACCAAGCACGAGGTGATTGTTTAAGACCATATAGGGCCTTCTTAAGTCTGCACGCCTTATTCCCTTCATTAACAATACCATAACCAGGTGGAATCTCCATGTATACATCTTCCTCCAAGCTTCCATGCAAGAAGGCATTTTTAACATCAAATTGATGCATTGCCCAACCAAAGTGTGCTGCCAGGGAGAGAATAATCCTGACGGTATTCATTTTTGCCACTGGAGCAAAAGTCTCCTCATAATCGATCCCATAGGTTTGAGTGTACCCTTTTGCAACCAACCTTGCTTTATACCGATCCAGTGTGCCATCAGACTTATACTTAACTGTGTATATCCACCTACAACCCACTGCTTTCTTATCTTTTGGTCTCTCTACAATCTCCCAAGTCTCATTCCTTTCTAACGCGCTCATTTTTTCATTCATGGCTCGAATCCAGTTCTCATCTTTTAAGGCTTCTTGTACCGATGAAGGGATTTTGATAGAATCAATAGCTGAAAGAAAACTCTGGTGCTGCATAGAAAGTTTTTCTGTAGACACAAATTGGGATATAGGATATTTGGCACAAGATCTTTTTTCTTTTCTCAAGGCAATAGGTAAATCATTTAGGTTAGGTTCAAAAGCAGTATTTAAGGTGTCCTCAAGAGTCTCACTGGTATGAGTTCTTACCTCCGGTTCAGACAATTGAAGTTGCTGTTCGACCAGGACGGGTTCTTGTTGCCTTCGCTGATATTGTTTTCCAAAATATTTGTCTTCATTATTTTTCTCTGGTAATGATGTTGGTGCAGGGCCTTTGTCATCCTCCCTAAGAACGAAATCCTGCAACAAAGGAAAAGGTGGCAACTCAAGGTCCTCAGCTTCTTGAATACTCTCCCCCTGAAGCTGAGAACTAGGAAAGAAAGACTCTGTTTCATGGAAGGTGACATCTTTGGAAATATACACTTTACGACTTTGAGGATGATAACATTTGTATCCCTTTTTGTTAGGGGCATAACCTATGAAGACACATTTGATGGCACGAGGATCTAACTTACCCCGATAAGGACTATGAACATGGACAAAAGCAGGACAACCAAAGACACGATTCTGAAGACTATTCAACATGGGAATAGAAGGATAGAATGTGGTCATAACCTGAATAGGAGTAACACCCTCTAGAACCCGAGAGGGTAATCTATTAATCAAATAAGTGGCAGTCAAGACTGCTTCCCCCAGTAAGATCTAGGAACAGATGTTTGGAAAAGTAAAGCTCGAGTAACCTCAAGGAGATGACGATTTTTCCTTTCAGCAACCCCATTTTGTTGAGGAGTGTCCACACAGGTTAATTCATGAACAACTCCATTTTCCTCAAGGAACTTGGAAAGGTTTTGGTTCACATATTCTCTTCCATTATCAGAACGCAATCTCTTAATTGGACTTTCAAATTGTGTTTGAATCATTCTGTAAAACTTTACAAACAAGTGAAAAACTTCAGACTTATCTTTCATGAGGAATATCCAAGTAACCCGAGTACAATCATCAATAAATGAAACAAACCATTTTGCACCCGAGATATTAGGAATAGATGAAGGTCCCCATACATCTGAATGAATAAGATCAAAAGGTTTAGAACTTTTATTACCATTGGGAGGAAAAGTTGTCCGATGGTGTTTAGCAAACTGACAAACATCACAATGAAATGACTCAGCAGACACTTTTGTAAATAAAACAGGAAATAAGGACTTTAGGGTACTAAATGGAGGATGACCAAGACGTCTGTGTTGAAGCCATATCTGAGAGGATGACCAAGATTCACGACCTTGCTGAAGATTAGAAGTGTGTGCCTGTAGTCTAGCACCCTTTTTACTTTCTTCATGCTGTAAATAATATAACCCGCCCTGCTGCTCTATAGTTTGGGAACATGAAGCACATTTTTTAAAGGAAATGAAGGTTGAAGGTGAATGTTACCACGACCATTAATGGGGGTAGTGGAACCATTAGCAACAGTAATATATGGCTTACCGGATAAAGTAGTGTAGGATGAAAAAAAAGAGGAATGAGGTGTCATATGATCAGTAGCACCAGAGTCTATAATCTAGATATTTCCAGTACTAGAAACATTAAAGGATAAAAAACTAGAACTCTTACCACTCATAGTAAAGGAACAATAGCTAGATGGCTTACTAAGGGAGTCCATGAGAGTTCAAAACCAACTTTTTTCAGATTGGCAAAATTTGATCCTGTTCACGCACACACAAAAAATCCGCCGGAAAAATTTTCCGGTGGCAGTTTCCGGCGGCCGGCGGCGGTTTCCGGCGAGCGGTGCAGTTTCCGGCGAGCGACGGCAATTGTGGTCGGTGGTGGTGGTCGGCGGTGGCAGTAACGGTCAATGGTGCAAGGTGGTGGTGGTGGTCAATGGAGAAAGGATAAGGAAAATAGAAAGTTGCAGCAATGAAGGCTGTCCAAAAAAAAAAAAATAATTGCAGCAATAAAGGCTGGCAAGGAAAATGATTACAGTAATGAAGGCTAAAAAAATTGCGGAAGCAGAGTCTCCTAGATCAGGAGCTCTGATACCATATTACGAAGTGGACTTTAAGCCTAACTCAACCCCATAAAACCGACTCATAGGATTGAGGTTTGCACCCACTTATATACAATGAAAGACTCTAATCTCTAGTCGATGTGGGATCTCCAACACACCCCCCTCACGCCGAGAGTGATAGATAGAAGCTCGTGCGTGGGACTATATATTTTGGGTGGTCCGATAGCGGCCCGATAGCGGGTGGCACGATAGGCCCAACACAAACACTCGCTAGGATAGACTCGAAATGGCTCTGATACCAAGTGGAAAGAAATAGATGAAATATATTTCTGAGTTATCTTACAAATGTGATTACAGTCTCTATTTATAGACTGTTTTACAACCTAATTAAAGAAAGAAATAATAGGCAATGAAAGCCAGAGATAATGAGTGTTTAAAGCTGTACAAATCAAATAAAATCAAATCACTAACAAATCTGTCCTAATAAATATAAAATGGAATCTGCACTTAATTATAACATAATTCTCCTGATTATGCAACACTTATGATCTAAAATCATACTTCTGACAAAATTGTTGCAGCGTTTTATGATGGAGATCGATTCATAACAAATCTTGGTGGAGTGTGGAAAGTAAGTTGTGACTAATCATCTTTATTTTGATGAATTGTTATCCTTTCCCAGCATGACTACATTAAACTTTTTATTACATCATTATTCCTTCTTTTACAGTAAAAGATATCTTTTATGAATTCAATTAATTTCAACTTGATTTCTAACAGGGATCAAACATTTTGGGCAGGCCACCCCGTTGCTTCTTACTGTAGCTGTTATTGAGCTCAGTGACATTGTATTTGCAGTAGGTTTTTCTCATCCATCTATTTTATGTGGAATTTCTAGTTAATTTCGCATTGGAATGTTAACTCAGTTTTGTTTAGGTTGACTCAATACCTGCAGTATTTGGTGTGACGCGGGATCCATTTGTAGTCTTTACATCTAATCTTTTTGCCATTTTGGGTAAGTTCTCTTGCTTACATACCCCTCATGTATATCTGAATTTGTTTTCTATAATGTTTTAGAATTGGGATCCCGGAAAGCTTACGAACTACAGTTAAAACTTTTAAGGGTAGTTCATCTATCTTCTTGGGGAACATATTGTAATATATAATTTTATAACTGGAGAATTTGTTTGATAGGATATGATCCCCTATTACAAAGGTTTGGGAGAAGAAATAAGGGAAATGGGAATAGAGCTATTTGACGTAGTTACAAGTAGTTAGTTACCATGTCAATTGAGTTAGTTAAAGAAAGAGAGGTTTGTATACATACATTTTTGGGGTCTATAGAAAAGGAGAGGATAAAAAATATATGTTTGGAGGATACTCGTCCATCGAAGAACTAGAGTTATTGTTTCTGTAATACCATATATTGAAGGAAGTATACTATGTCTCTCTTATCTATGTAAACTTCATCTTCCTGAAGTTTTCTGATTCAGCTTCTATAATTGTTGCACAGAAATGATTATTTTCTAACTCTTATATTTCCCTATTTCACTGCCCTATGGAGCGCAGAGAGGCAAAATAGTTCATTCTTGTCATAATCTCATATCACTTGTGTATCTGTCCAACAATTATGGATGCTTTTTCTCACAAGTTTATTTGTATTTAAACCACTCTTATTTGTCAAATGCAGGTTTGAGGTCACTTTACTTGATAATTTCGGAGGGTATGTCTGAGTTGAAGTACTTACAGGTAAATATTGACTTTGTTTTGATATACCTTGGTTGCTGCATAGCTTTTTTTGCCATTTACATGTCTATCATCTATCTAACTTAACCATGTTTATTACTTTTGGGACTCGAACTATGGTTCTGATATCATTTCCAAATTGTTGTTTTCCTTGGGTTTCCTGCTTTATATAGAAGCTTTCTACTTCATCCTAAATTGTGCATGAAAAAAATGCTCTCTTTTTTTGTTATCAGGAGCAGAATTTTTGCTGGAAAATATACATCTTTTTGAGTTATGATGAGTGGGATATAGAAACTTTAGAAAGACAAATGGCTTGTGTTCCTTTGTCAAATCACACATGTATCTGGAAATTTATCCTTCAAGGAATGCCTTAGCTATGTAGGACAGGAACCAAAAGTTGTACAAAAGGTCAACTCTTTACATTAATGGTTGCAGTCCTAACCCTAAGAAGGTAATCTAAAATAGAATAAAAATCTAAATAACAATCAATAATTCCAAATTGAAATGAAAGAATGAAAACCAATAGCAGTTGACATTAACATCTATTGTATTGCTGTCACCTTAATGTCCACTTAGCATAAAAACGTTAGGTACTATAATGCAGATGTAGCAATGCATTTGCAGGACACTAAATACTTTCTTGTACACCCCGATGTGGGCTTGTATTCTGATTGCACATCTACATCTTAGATGCGGCATTGCTTATTAAATTCCTTTTCAGAAACCAAAATTGTTGGTGGTCCATTTGATATTGTACTGTTAGTTAATTTGATATTCTATTAAGAGGAAATGTAACTTATCTAAAGTCAGTTATAGGGTCCAGTAATCACTAACAGATATTCAATAAAAACTGCCAAAAATCTTAGCAAAGCATAAAGGACTATCTACTTGTGGTACTTGAGATCAGTTGAGAAAGATACAAACTTTAAAGATTAGATAACTTTGCTAAGAATAACAGATAACTTTGAGAATGTCAGTGAAAGGTTGTGGTTCAAAGGTTTACGTGGTTAGCAGTTTCAACTTTAAATTATGACTGATAGTAGTTTGTTGTCCAATGTAATAAATCTGAGACGAATTATGATTGGTTTTGTAACATCTACGTCATATATTTATTAATCTAGTATTTTATACTGAAGTTAATCAAAGGGCTTCTCAATAGAATTTAAGGAAAAGAGGAACACGTCCTCAGGACAATCGGCTACCTAGAATTTCATTTTGTTCTTACATAGGATAATGCATGCTGCATATTCATTGTTGTGGTATCTTACAATGCTTTTGTTTACTTATACTTCCATCCTTGTTATTGATATCCAATCTTTGGTTTTGTTTAGCCCTCCATTGCTGTTGTTCTGGGATTTATTGGGGTTAAGATGATCCTGGACTATTTTGGTGAGTATACATTGCTTCTCCACTTACCAGTTAATACAAAAATTTGCTGTGCTTGATTTTTCACATCTTCTCATTCACTCTTCAGGATTTCATGTCTCCACAGAGGCATCCCTTGGTTTTGTAGCCTCAAGTCTTACCATTGGAGTGGTATTAAGTCTGGCTAAGAAGTCTGAGTAGCTTAGAAACTCATTTCCAACTCATCATGGATTGATTGAGCTCCATATGATTGCTTATATTTACCAAGCAATTGCAGCATCCTCTCCAACCCCAGACACACCCTCCCCAAAACAATGAAAACAAACCCATCGTTTCTTCTCTTATGTTGAAAACCCTTTAGTGAGAATAATTTGTTCAATACATTGGTGTCAATTGCTGCCAATTGAGGAAAAGTTTGCTGATTATTCTGTAAAGTTGATGTTCAATGATGAAGCATAATTCTAAGTGTCAGTTTGGAAAACCTTCCTTGTCAATTCTTCACATAGTGATACAAGTTATAATGTGAAATATGTTTTTGAAATTAATTTAGGAACACATTCCAATTACATTAAATAGTTCAAAATTAATTTTAGGATAAAATAGTCCTAAATTGTCAGTTATAATTTTTTTTATAGAATTACAGAAATTTGCACAAAAATAGCATATTGAGAAATGAGTTTCCTTGATTTTTGAAAATGAATGTATTTGGATATAAAATTAGAAACGTTCTTAAGTGTTTCTCTACCAAAAAAGAAAAACTTTATCATGTACAGAAGTTCTAAAAAAACATTTGTAATTAAACAGACTTTTGTAAGATTGTCTTTAACCCATGTATTTTTTGAATATTTTATAAAAGGGTACACTATCCTTTTTTTTTTTTTTTTTCTTTTGGAAGATGTGTACGAGACATGGAGGAGTTATTTAAAATAAACTTTGCATCTTCTATAAGATATTTTATTATTTTTAATTAATATTTTAATTTGAAACAAGAATTAAGTACAAATAAATATAAGCATTATAAAAATATGGAATGCTTAATTTTTTCATATCGAAAGAATGTATACATAAATTACTTAGTTATGATGTGACATTTTCATACCATTTAAATTGTTTTAATAAATAATAATAAAATAAAGTATTTAAAGTGGGATTAAGAGTGTAAATATGCTTTAAGTATGATATTTAGAAGGTTAACAACATGTTGTACCCAGGTTCAAGGATTCGTCACGAAATAAAGTAAAATGTTGTGAAAAATTTGTATGTTAAGCATGGACGTTAATAGGAAACAATTCTTCGTTATTATATTCATTCTCTATAATTATAATTGACATTCATTCTTTTAAACAAAGTTCACATAAACAGCGAGAACAACACAAATAACAATTATACATTCCCCAATTAGCTAATTTTTTTATTTATAAAAACTCTCATGTTAGGCATCAATGTGAAATTTGACATCTCAGCTAGGCTGACACCTCAAGTAACAACAATAATGTGTCACTACATAAAAAATATTATTAAAAAAGAAAGAAAGAAAATATAAGAAAATATGGGCGACTACCTACAAATCAACACATTGAGCATAAAAGTTTACATATATGTTCTATGTGTATGCTTTGTGAAAAACAGGAGGAATCTATTCATTATTTATTTTTTTGAATGTCTAATGCTATGCATATTTGGAGTTTGGTTCAACAAATTTTCCTTACTTCTCATTTTTCTAATGTGGATGATCCCTTTTCTTTTATTAAGAGTGATGGTAGTCACTTAGTTAATTTGATTAAACTTGTTGTGATAACCTTTTCTATTTGGATGATATGACGTATGAGGAATTATGCTAGATTTCAGGTTAAAATTGATGTTTTTAGGACCATTTCGATCATTAAGATCTCACTTGTCAGTAGTGGGTAATTCGTCTAAAAGTTCTATGTGAAATGATATGTTGATTTCAATGTGCTTAATTTTTTTGGTATTAATACTCGTAGTGGTTGATGACTTTTTACGGCAAGTGCACCGCGTTTGTCAAAAGTAATAATTGTCCCTAAGGACGGATATCGATCCCACAAGAAACAGTGAATTATCGAGTACAATATTCGCTAAATATAACAACAGAACAATAAAAAGAGAGTTTAGAAGTGATGGTGTTGGCACTGATCAATAAGAAAACAAACAAAGAATTCGTTACTTCAATTGGAAAAATATGGATTAAGTTTCATCTATATCACTCTCATGTTTTTTGATTAGCATGTCAATATTAAGTTCTTTGATTGAAATTGATGCCCGTATAAAAATCATCTATATTGATTCCTCGCATATAAAATCCTTAAGAATGTCCCCTAACTATCGATCCCTCGCATAATTATAAGAACAACTTAGAACGAAGCTCAGACGTTTAATAGCAATTAACATTTCAAGTTTATTCTTAGCACTCAAATATGTTAAGTATTGTTGTTTAGGTCCGAACCCTAAAAATACCTCCCGGTCAGATTTAAGATTCTCAATTTGTCATAAAAAATTAAAAGTAAAACAACAATACCAATAATCAATCAAGAACTAATATTAATATATAAAATATCACCTCAATACATAAGAGTTTGAGCATATTACTCCCAATCTCAAATGGTAGAATTAGCCACGCATACTTCTATCACCCTCCATTCTCCCAATTGGGTTATAATTCACTCTATGGTTTTTTTCTCTCAATCTGGCACACTAGGGTTGAGCCTCTAACCCTCTATTTATCCTAGTTTTCTAGGGTTAGGTTGCTTCCTATGTCGCGCTAATGGGCTAAATGATAAAACATAAAAAAGGTTCAATCTTTCTTTGCATCTTTTTCTATTCTGGGACCTTCCGGCTTTATCTTTTTAGCTCAAATTATTCTCCTTTATTCTAAATCTTCAATCTTCCCTAGAAATCTGCAATTAACACCAAATTTGGGAATAAAATGCTCTTATTCAAATAAAGCTCATAAAAATGTAAAAAGGTATAAATTCATAAATTAGGGATTATTTTATATGTAAATTAGCAATAGATCCTCATAAGTGCCTATATTTTAATATGAAATATTATTGAAATTAGTCATTTATCGGTGGTAAAGTTCTATCTTTTATTCATGTTCGATGGGAGTTTACTTCTTCAAGTTGAGTTAAAATAAACACGAATGACGTCGTTAGGGGTTCTCTTGGTCTTGCTACTTGTGGTGATATTTTTCGTGGGATTATGGGAAAATTTATTGGTGGTTTCTCTACTTTCCTTTACTTTCCTTGATGTTTAGACAACTTTGGTTGCTGAATTTTATGAAGTTATATATGCTATTGAACAAGCTCAAAAGATGAGTCTTACTAGTTTATGGCTTGAATGTGATTTTGCTTGGTTTATGCTACATTTACTGCTAGGACTAATGTTCCTTGGATGCTTTGTAATAAGTGGAATACTTGTCCTAACTACTGTGAGAAAATCAGGTTTTGGGTTTCTCACATTATTCGTGAAGGGAATGCATGTGCGGCTGATAAGCTTGCTAACTTAGACTTTATTCATAGAGAGTATTTTCATTGGTATAATAGGCTTCGATCTAGTATTTTCTTAAAGTTCTTTATTAATAGATATAGATTACTTATGTACTGTTTTTGTTAATATATGAATTTTGGTCTAGTCCCCATATATTTTCAGATACATTCAGATCAATGACCACTCATTTAATATAATATTTAAAACACATAAATCGAAACCATTACTCATTTGTGAAATTGTGGTTATAGATTATTAGTGGTTATATGTTACTATTATAAAATCAATTTATATCATAATAACTATTTAATATTTATTTAATGGTTTTAATTCAATAAGACCAATGAATAGCTGAGAAGTACTAACTAAACTATAAACTACTATACTCTCATATTTCAAATATTCTTACCGACTAGTATTGGAGAGTCTTTTACAGGTAGACTTCCTTCTCTCCATGTGATCGGTCAACACTACAAAACTTGGTTCAGAGAACATTTGATGTACACTGTGGGGCTAGGTAAAACTTTTTCGTAGTCCACAAATCCTAAAGAGCTAGAGAAAAGCCCAACTCATTCTTTTATCGCTAAATAGGATTTTTTTCGAGTAAGGTTTTCATGAGGCTTATTCTTTTGAAATAAAAGTTTATTTTTATACGTAATGGTTTACATTGTTATAAGCTATTGTTCGAATTCAAATAAATATCATAAAACACTATCAAACTTAAACCAAACGGTCAATACCAAATAGTCAAACGAACATCAAGAAACTTTATCAAACTTGAAGCAAACAGTCGTCACAATCTGAGTTCAAATGAACATAAGAAAACTTTATCAAACTTGAACCAAATGATCAAGTCACAATGCGAGTTCAAACGAGTATCAGGAGACTTTATCAAACTTGAACCACATGGTCAAGTCACAAACCGAGTTCAAACGAACATCGAGAGACTTTATCAAACTTTAACCAAAGGGTTAAGTCACAATCTGAGTTCAAAGGAACATCGAGAAACTTAATCATACCTGAACCGAACGGTCAAGTCACAATCCAAGTTCAAAGGAATATCGATAAACTTTATCAAGTCAAGTCACAATCTAATTTCAAACAAATATCAGGACACTTTATCAAACTTGAACCAAACGGTCGAGTCACAATCTGACACACGAACATCGGGAAATTTGATCAAACTTATACCAAATAGTCAAGTCACAATCCAAGTTCAAATGAACATTTCAAAACTTTATCAAACTTAAACCAAACGATCAAGTCACAATCCAAGTTCAAACGAATATTAGGAAACTTTATCAAACTTGAACCACATAGTCAAGTCACAACCCCAATTCAAACGAACATAGGGAAACTTGATCAAACTTGTACCAAACGGTTAAGTCAAGATCCAAGTTCAAACAAACATCAGGAAAGGGCCAAATCACAATCCGAGTTCAAACAAACATAAAGAAACTTTATCAAACTTGAACCAAACGATCAAGTCACAATCCGAGATCAAACGAATATCCGGAAACTTTATCAAACTTGAACCAAACAGTCAAATACTATTGTTTGAGTTCAAAGGGTCATAAAAAATAATTAACAGACATTACTCAAAATCAAAATCAAGGGTTGACCTATGTTAAACCCAAAACGAGCTCGTTCATCTCTCAAATTGATCCACCTATAAATTTTCTCAAATTTCGAGTTGAGGGGACTTATGTCTTATGTACATTCCCCCGATTACAGCTAGATATATTGAGACCAATAACCGCTCATTTAACCCTAAACCATAAATTAGTTGTAGGTTACTATTATAAAATCTATTTATATCTCATAATAATTATTTAATATTTTCTTAATGGTCTGAATCCAAGAAGACCTATAAGTAGGTTATAATCTCTAGGAAGTACTAACTCAACTATATAATATTATACTATTATATGTCAAGCATTCTTACTAACTTGAGCATAAAAGAGTCTTTGGTAGGTTGACCTCCTTTCTCTCTTTTTGATCGGTCAACACTACAAAGCCCTGATCCACAAATCCTAAACAACTAGAGAAAAGCTTAACTCATTTTCGGTATGTCCAATAATACAACATTGCGTGGGAGTCAATGCTAATGGTAATTTAAACACACATTTCTCCCTTAACCAATCCAAGATTTCTTTTAAGGACAAAACCGTGACAAAACTCTGAGCTCTAAAGCGAACAATACCTCGGATGCGATGATGATTGACCCTAGTGATGTCATCTTAACGGATTTGAGGTTGAAATGTTAGCATCGTTGTGGGGATCAAAATTAGGTTCTAAAGAAAAACCTTCATCCCCTTAATTCTTTACTATCAGGTTTATTCTAGTACTCCCAATCCCACATTAACTTAGGAATTAAGGCAAAGAACAATTTAAATACACATTCCTCCCTTAACCATTTGAGGCGCCTTTTAAGGATAAATCGTAACAGAGATCTGAGCTTCAAAGCGGACAATATCTCGGATACGGTGATTGACCTTAGTGATGTCATCTCAACAAACTTGAGGTTGAAACATTGAAATCCTTATATGAATCCTCGTTCTTTTAACCCTCAACTTAGGACTTGTTTCGGTATGCCCAATAGTCTCACATCGTTTAAGAGTAGAGACCAAAGATAATTTAAATACATCTTCCTCCTTTAAGTCTTTGAAAAGTATAAAACTTTGAATATCAAAACAAATAATATCTTAGATATGATAATTAACCTTAATCTGTGATAATCAGCCGTAATAATACTATCTCAAAGTACAAATTCGTTAACTTTAACCTAAGTAAAAACTAACCCATTTTAATAATATAATAAAGTAAGATATAATTCCTAAATTTATGCTACCAATTTAAAATTGCTTTAAAAAAGGAACTTGCGTGAATGTAGACAGGATTTTGATTCAGATTCAACCAAATGTGCACAGAAATTATTCATTTTGTCAATTAGTGCGTGTTTGAACACGTTCCTCTCCTCATAAAGCTAATGCATTGTAATTGGTTGGATTTCACTGAGTGTTTGATATCATGTTAGATCATTTGAAATAATGTTGAAATACCATTTAACATGTTTTAGGTAAATATTTATGTGTCTCATCTTGAAATTTTAATTTTTCATCTTTGCTAGTTAAAGTAATTTCAAATCGTTTTTACTTGAATCGAAATTGTGTACCAATTTGTATTAGCGATTGCTTTTGGAAGGAAAAAAAAAATCTAAACATAAATTATTTCACTTTAAAATCGGTTACAGTAAAAATTAATTTTATAAAATCAGGTTACGGGAGTCTATTTCTGCATGGCGAGTTCAAAAACAAATTAGGAATGAACCTTAAGAAATTCGCCCATAAAGCAACAAATGTTGTTCTTATTAGTGTAAATAAATTGGAGATGAGTTTATATAAAAAAAATGAATATTTGAAGATTATGAGGCAGTCATCTCCTAAATAGTTTCCCTTTTATTGTGTAACATCACTCTACCTTGCAGTTCACATTGTTTGTAGGGTAATGCACATTTCATTACAAGTTTAGGAATTCAAGTTGGATTTTTCATGCTTCGGCAAAAATAAGTAAAATAACATTATTTTAAAGTTTTTAGTTAAAACTGATATTTTTGTTGTTGATAGTTGATTGGTTTGAAATTTTTATTAAAAAAAAAATTATATAAAAAGGGATGATTGTTTTTATGCGAATAAGTTAAATAATATGATTTCAATTTTTTTTGTTATGAAATGATAAAAATCCATTTAAAATGGAGTAATGGATAAAACACGTTTTAGTATTTGGATTTTAAAGATTTCAAAAGATCTCTCGAGATAGGAAGAAGTTGGCAAGCAAACAGCATAAAAGAACCAAACTGGCTTGAACTTAGAGACCATTCTGATTTTCTCCACTCAATCCTTGAGATTCTGCGAAACTTCAATGGCCACTTTGTAAGAAAGTTCTCCATTTTCTATATTCTATAATCTCTCTGTTACCTTATTCCAAAACTACCCTCTTCTCTAATGCTTTCTCTTCCTCTGTTGTAACTTTCATAGTGGCGCGCAAGTGGTTCGTCCTCCTCCATTGACATCCACCTCTGATCCTCCTCCTCTTTTTGATGGCACCACCAGGTTAGTTCCTTCTCGCGCTCCAAAACTCACTTTCTTTTCATTGTTTTGCTTCAATTTGGGATGCCCAAGTCCTTACTTTTTTTACCATTTGTTTAGGTTGTACATCAATTATGATTGCCCCTATGCACAACGTGTATGGATTGCTAGGAACTACAAGGTTCTTTCTTGTTCTGTCCTCTTTCTTGAATAATCTATTCATATTTCTAATTCTCATGCTGGTGACTGAAACTATAGGGGTTACAAAACAAGATCAATTTGATCCCTATAAACCTTCAAGACAGGCCAGCTTGGTATAAGGAGAAAGTCTACTCTGAAAATAAGGTGACAAACTTAGACATTTAGGGTAATCTAAGGGTTCTATTTTGCTATGTTGATTTGATTTAGCAAGTTGAATCTGTTCCCCTAAAATATCTTTTATTTATAGGTGCCATCACTGGAGCACAATGGCAAGGTATTGGGAGAAAGTCTTGATTTGATCAAATATGTAGATGTCAACTTCGAAGGGACACCTCTGTTTCCCACTGTAAGAACTAGGCACTCACACATTAATTCTCTTTTTTTTCTTTCATGGCCTTTCATATTTTTTCAGTTGTTGGAGTAGATTAACGATGTTAAGTTGAAATTACTTTTATTTAGGATCCTGCCAAGAAAGAGTTCGGTGAGCAATTGATATCCCATGTTGATACATTCACCAGAGATCTGTTCATTTCATTGAAAGGAGATGCTGTACAGCAAGCCAGTAAGCACAATATTAAAGTTTGTAAACAGAGGAATGTTTTCTTTTCCTTTATTCTTTGGTTCTTAACATGGTGAATTAAACCAGGTTCTGCTTTTGATTATTTGGAGAATGCTCTTGGTAAATTTGATGATGGGCCATTCTTGCTTGGTCAATTCAGTCTGGTAAGTTGAAATCAACTCAGCGATCTTCAGTTTTCATTTCATTTTTCTTTTATCGTTTGGTCTTTCTAGCCAATTATCAATCCTTGTTGTGGTGATGTGAATTATCTTATCATATTAGGATCAGTTTCCCATTTCCTCTTTATTTTATCAGGATTTGTTTCCTTAATTAGAATTATGATTAAGATAAATAGGGCCTTTTGTTTTTATAAATTTCTCCTTAAAACACTTACACAAAAAATAAGATAAATTTACCTAAGTTATGCATCAATTAAAATAAGATTTTTTTGAAAAAGTTATAATGAGATAACTTTAAAAAATTATCTTAATATAAACTAATTTTAACTTATAAAAAAACTTATTTTATTCAACTTCTTATTTTCTTATCCAAAATTTTGGACTATTACTATACAGTTTATGAATACAGTAAATCTATTAAGATATTAATACATTTCTATAGTTCTTAATTAATATCAATTAGTATTGTCATCATCTTTTATATCACTTCCTCACTCTATCTAAACATAAAATTTTCAATATGATGAAAGGAAAACACATGATTTAATCCAAAAGTAGTATACTGGTGTAGTATTTGATAATATCAATGTGTGTAGCTTTTCCTTATAATTTTTAAATGATTGTATGATCAGGTGGATATAGCATATATTCCATTTGTTGAAAGATTTCACATTGTCTTTGCTGAGGCGTTCAAACATGACGTCACAGAAGGAAGGCCTAAATTTGCAACATGGCTCAAGGTACCCATAATCAGTTTTGTGTAAAATTTCTTCTATTGTTTGTGGAAATGGCACTTTGTTATAACTTATATGATGTGTTGACAGATTGTTTCCGTTTGAACTTGGTCCTCAGTTTCATGATTTTGATAAGAACCTTTTTTCACGAAAATGTTTCTTTTACAGGAGTTGAACAAGATTGATGCTTATACAGAGACAAAAGTTGATCCCCAGGATATCATTGATCTTTTCAAGAAACGTTTTCTGGTACAAAACATATTCTTAATCTTTTAACTACTGATTTTGAAGAACTGTGATTGGTTTTTTACTGTTTACTTTGCTACACTGCAGCCTCAATTATGAATGTAGAATTGCTTCAGAGAATTCCACTAAGATTTAGACTCTGCCAATAAAGCGTCCTTTGAATTCATGGGAGTATAGGATGCATCTTTAATCAAATATCTTTGTATTTGTTTGCTAGAGTTGCAGAAGAATTTGATGTCATAATAATTATGTTCATATTTCAGGTTGTTTGTTTGATGTCATAATAATGTTTATGTACCAGCTTGTGTGATCACAGTTGATTATTATACAATTATCCTATGTTATATCATGTAGTAAGGTTTATTAATTATACATGGTTGTGTCAAATCGTTGTGCTGATTGCATTTCTAATTAACAATGCATATAACAAACAAGGGTTATGAAAAAGTAGATCATGCTTCATTTAATCAACTTATTAGATTAAATTATTAATGGATTATTAAATATACCAATAATTTATTACTGATTAAATATGTTTTTCGTCACAGTACTATAATATGAAATTGATTTTCGTTCTTGTACTATAATACGAAATTGGTTTTTATCCATGTACTAAGACACAAAATTGGTTTTTGTCTATGTACTATGACACGAAATTGATTTCCGTTCATGTACTATGACACGAAACTAGTTTTCGTCTCTGTACTATGACACAAAATTAGTTTTCATTCTTGTACTATGACACAAAATTGGTTTTCGTCCTTATACTCTGACATAAAATTTTCGTTGTACTATGACATGAAATTGGTTTTCGTCTATACACTATGACACAAAATTGTCCTTGTATTGTGACACAAAATTGTCCTTATATTGTGACACAAAATTAACCTTGTACTCAGATACAAAGTTGTTCTTATGACACAAAATTGATTTTTGTTTGTATACTATGACAAAATTTGTCGTTGTACTATGACACAAAATTATTTTTTGTCTCTATACTAAGACACAAAATTATCCATGTATTGTCACACGAAATTAACATTGTATTATGATACAAAATTGTCTCTGTGATACGAAATTGGTTTTTGTCCTTGTACTATGACACAATTATTTTTCACCCCGCACTAACACAAAATTGGTTTTCATCCCTGTACCGTAACACGAAATTGTCCCTATACTATGATACAAAATTGGTTTTCATCCCTATAATATGACGAAAAATTTATTTTCGTCCGTGTACTATGACATGAAATTGGATTTTGTCTTTGTACTATTATGCAAAATTTGTTTTTGTCCCTCTACTATGACACAAAATTGGTTTTTGTCCCTGTATTGTGACACAAAATTGTTCTTATTCTATGAAACAAAATTGGTTTTCGTCCCTGTACTATTACACAAAATTGATTTTTGTGTTTGTATTATGACACAAATGTTCAAATATTCTGACACAAAATTTTCTTGTACTGTGACATGAAATTGGTTTTCATTTCTGTAGTGTGACACAATTTGATTTTTGTCCCTTTACTATGAAACAAAGTTGGTTTTGTCCTTATAATATGACACGAAATTGATTTTCGCTTCTCTACTATAACATAAAATTGGTTTTCGTCCCGGTACTATCACACTAAATTTGTTTTCGCCTCTGTAGTGACACAAAATTGGTGACACTAAATTGGTTTTCGTCGTTGTACTACGATATGAAATTAGTTTCGTCACTGTACTATGTCACAAAATTATCCCTATACTATGACACAATTGGTTTTCACCTCTGTATTATCACATAAAAAAATTGTTTTCGTTTGTGTACTACGACACGAAATTGATTTTTGTCCCTGTACTATGACACAAAATTGATTTTCGAACCTGTATTGTGACACGAAATTGTCCCTATAGTATGACACAAAATTGGTTTTCGTCCCTGTATTGTGACACGAAATTGTTCCTATATTATCATACAAAGTTGGTTTTCATCCCTGTATTGTGACACAAATTGTCTCTATACTATCACACAAAATTGGTTTTCGTCTGTGTACTAACACACGAAATTGTCCCTATACTATGACACAAAATTAGTTTTTGTCCATGTACTATGACAACAAAATTGGTTTTTTCCCCTTTTCGTTTCTGTATTGTGACACGAAATTGTCTATATTATGACACAAAATGAGTTTTCATCCCTGTATTGTGACACGAAATTGTCCCTATACTATGAATCAAAATTGGTTTTTATCTATGTACTTGCATATGAAATTGTTCCTATACTATGACACAAAATTAGTTTTTATTTCTATACTATGACAGAAAATTGGTTTTCGTTCCTTACTTGGACATGAAATTAGTTTTCGTCCCTATATTATGACACGAAATATTTCCTATATGGTGACACAAAAATTGTCCATGTACAGTGACACAAAATTTCCCCTAACAAAAACTTGTTTTTTGTTATGTATTATGACACAAAATTGGTTTTCTCTCATGTACATACACAAAAATGGTTTTCATACTTGTACTATGATATGAAATGGGTTTTCGTCCTTGTAAAATTTTGTTTTTGTCCTTGCACTATGACACAAAATTTGTTTTCGTCCTTCAACTCTCACACAAATTTTGTTTTCATCTCTGTACTGTGACACATAGTGGGTTTTCGTCCCTATACTGAGACATGAAATTGTCCCTGTACTATGACACGAAATTGTCTCAATATTGTGACACAAAAATGTCCTTGTATTGTGACACAAAATTGTCCTTGTACTATGAAAAAAAATTAATCTTATTCCTAGTACTACGATACGAAATTAGTTTTCGTCCATGTACTGTGCACGAAATTGGTTTTCGTTCATGTACTGTGACAAGAAATTGTCCATGTACTGTGACAAGAAATTGTCCATGTAATGTGACACAAAATTTTCCCTATGACATAAAATTAGTTTTTATCTCTGTATTGTGACATAAAAATGATTTTCGTCCATGAACTTTGACAAAAAAATTGTTTTCGCCCTTCTTTATACAAAAAATTGGTTTTCGTTGTTGTACTATGACACAAAATTGATTTTCATCCTTATATTATGACACATATATTGTTTTCGTCCATGAACTTTTATCCAGTTGAACAAAAAATCAATTGGTTGATTTTTTAGAACTTTTCACTTTACTTCCAATCTTTGCGAAAATCTTGTGAAAACAATTCATCTTTATCTTGTTTTGGCCACACATTCTAACAAACTTATTATTATTATTTTTATAATTTTTAACTTGCATCCACTTTGTGTCCCATTCTAGACTCAATATTATTCTATTACTTTATTTTTTTCATTGCATCTACTTTGTATCCCCATTCTAGACGCTAACTTATTATTATTATTTCAATAATTTTTAGTTTGAGTTAAAGGTCTACATTATGGACACAATATTTGACATTTATTTTTTGTGTCCAACTTGAATAAACTTCACATGTGCTAGTGACTTCCTTTTTATAGCTCTCGCTTTTTGTTGGCAGCTAAAATGCATTTTTCTTGTAGTGTATAAGCTCTCTCATCTGCAACATCATCTGCTCTCGTGTAAATTAATAAAGCACATGGTAAACTAACTATTTTTAAGAATTATAATATAAATTTAACTTTTAATAACAACTATAATCCATCAAATTCTCATAAAAGTTCACAAAATCATCAAATTTCTCGCATAATTCATCATTCACATTACTCATATCAGACTTCTACTAATCCACATACTCAAACACTTGACTCTAATTTCGGAATACTCATGTATTGACTTAGACTCAAAGATATGCATCTATCATACTATCTCACTATGAAATCCACACAGCTATGTGCATAATAATCTCAATATCATATCTCCTAGTATAACATGATTAACTCATATAACATGCTAAGTTAGTTATCTTTCAAACAACTGACTCATTCATATGATCCTCCTTTAACTTTCACCATATGAATAACTTCATCTATATGATTCCATTATATCATTAGAGTCAGGATACCTCCTTCTAGACGAATCTCTATTCAATGCACATCCTAACCATCTCAACCCAATATTTCTTTTCTTGAAAATATTACGTCTTGATCAAATTTTTCATATTTTATATCTTATATCACACAAAAACTCAAAAGTTCAATCAAAACAAAATTTATCTAAAGTTACATAAACTAAAAAATTTTCAATTAAATATAATTAAAATTCACATAAAATTTAATTTAAAATAATAAACAATAATAAAACTGAAAAACATAAGTAAAACTTATTTTTTTTGTACTCTAGTTTGAGGGAAAATCATCTCGCTTAAGCGAGAATGAGTCTTTCCTAAGCGAAAATTATCTCGCTTGAGTAAGAATGGGTCTTGCCTAAACGAAAATTATCTCTCTTGAGCGAGATTGAACTCGAGAGCACCCAAAAATTCACCCCATTTTTGCTCGAGCGAGATTTCCTCGCGCTTGAGCGAAAATGGGTCTTGCCTGAGCGAGATTCCTTCTCACTTGGGCAAAAATGGATCCAAGAGCACCCCATTTTTCACTTTATTCTCGCTTGAGCGAGAATTGCCTCGTCTGAGCGAGATATGCAGAAGAATCCTCATAAATCTGCTATATTTTTGGATTTTTTTTTACCAAATTTACATTCAAACTCATATTTTTATAAATCTACACAATAAAATGACACTTCTTACTCAAAGTTATTTAAGCACTCTCATTAAGCTATTATGTCAATCGATACATCTATACATATATATGTTCTTTAAACCAAAATCATCTAAAATCAAACCGTCAATTCTCATCAAACATTACATTTTAAGTTATTCAACAAACTGTTCAAATACATTCATTAACTCATTCAAATTAACGCCCATATAAATTTTACAACATCTACCATATCTACAATTTCACATTCCAATCTCAGTCAAATTCAGTCACATTCTAATCTACCCCCACATCCAAATCTTCAAAACCTATGGTTTTATTGGATATTTAAACTAGTTTTCCTTACCTGAGTTTGAGCATATGCTCATTTAGAGTTCCAAACCTACCAAAAGTTCAATGGTAGTTTAACCTGTACCACAAAGTCTTGATAAAAAAAATCTAACTATATCACTAGGACTAGCTAATAGAAACTAATCCTGAAGCTAAAAGAGTCACATGCAAAGTCTAGACTGAGATAAACCTAACAAGTTCAAAACTTGACTCAAAGAGAATAACAAAAACAAACTTACTATATCATATATTTTGATCGGATAGTCTTGTAGTCTTTGTTCAAAAGTCTAATGACGAACTCCGATTATCAAATTGATAAACAAGGAAGTTAGAATATTAAAATAAAAACAAAAAAAAAACTTCTAAAAAAATAATAATTCTTTTAAAATAAAACTTGAATAACTAAATTTTCTATTTATATATTTTTTTTATTTTAACAATAAAACATTCTGATTCATCTAAAATATAATCTTTTATTCTAAGGTTATTTTCCACTTCCTTATATTGAAAATTTGTACCATTTTATATAATGGGATAAAAGCATAGATAAAATAAGAGAGAAAAAGTAAATGCATTAATTATGGCAGTAGTGATATTGACGACATTGAAAATAAAACATTATCTCAATTATATTACTCCTTTAAAATTGGATTATTTAATCCCATTTTTATTCACAGTGAATAAGGCAAACCCAGAAAGAAAAAGAAAATACATGAATATGAAAATTGAATAAAAGGCCAAACTCTGTTGAACATACACACTATTCTGATTCTGTCCATTCAATCGTCAATATCCTGTGAAGAACAACGTCAATGGCAACTCTGTATGAAAATTCTTCATTTTCTAAATTATTCTCTCTGTTACATTTTTATTGCAACATCATCTTCTTCTCTAATGCTCTCTCTTTGTATCTAACAGTGGCGTTCAAGCATTTCGTCCTCCTCCATTAACATCCACCTCCGACCCACCTTCTCTTTTTGATGGCACCACCAGGTTCTTTCCATCTCACACTCCAAAATTCACCTTTTCCATGGTTCTTCAATTTTAACATGCCCATCTCCTTTTTTAATTATTTAGGTTGTACATCAGTTATTCATGCCCTTATGCACAACGTGTATGGATAACTAGGAATTACAAGGTTGTTCCATTTACCAAGTTCTTCTAAGTGCCTGCTTCTTGTGATTTATAGTTATTTTGAGTTTAAGTTCTATAAATAAACCATCTGAATAAAAAAAAAACAATAATAAAATATTGTTGAAATAACTTTCTAAAGTAGTTCTGGTAAAAATTAAGATATTTATCCAGTTTGTAATTAAATAACATTTTAGAAACCTTTTACACTGTCTACACATAAACTATTTACTCTTATTTAATGTTCTTTCTGTCACTTTTATTTCTGGTATTGGTAATTAAAATTACAGAGACTACAAGCCAAGATCCAATTGGTCCCTATTGATCTTCAAGATAGGCCAGCTTGGTATAAGGAGAAAGTCTACCCTGAAAATAAGGTGAGGCGATTTTAAATTGATTGAGCTAATATTTTTTGGTAGGTTTGTCTACTTTTTCTTGGTTGTTTGTTTGAGCTATTTGGATTCGTTTTTATTTTACAAGGGTGACAATGAGATTTGAACTTTGAGTCTCATGTATACTATCAAAATTCATTTACTGCACTAATCCTAGTGGATCTTTTATTCAGCCAATTTCTAAACTGATTTTGTTCTTCTTTATCTCTCTCTATATATATAGGTGCCGTCCTTGGAGCACAATGGCAAGGTATTGGGAGAAAGTCTTGATTTGATCAAGTATGTAGATGCCAACTTTGAAGGGACACCTTTGTTTCCTGGTGTAAGAACTAGGAACTGCAAATTCTTCTTCATGGCCTCTCTCATCTCTTTGTTAGAATGAATTAATGATGTTAAGTGGAAATTTTTCTAGGATCCTGCTAAGAAAGAGTTTGGTGAACACCTAATATCCCATGTTGATACATTCAACAAAGACACGTCCTCTTCATTGAAAGGGGATGCTGAACACCAAGACAGTAAGCAGGATATTTAAGTTCATAACTATAGGACGTTTTCCCTTTTCATTTTCTATATAAGTACACGTTGGTCCTTAAAATGGTTATTTAAATCAGGTTTTGCCTTTGAGTACTTGGAGAATGCTCTTGGTAAATTTGATGATGGACCATTCTTTCTTGGTCAATTCAGTTTGGTAAGTTAAAATCGTTTCAATAATCTTTGATTTTCGGTTTCCTTTCAAACTTGCTGCTTTTCAGGCTGATTACTAGTGCTTGTCGTGATGCATCTAATGTGTTAGAATAAATCAAAATATCTTAGCATATCTTATTATCCTTGAGCATTGATTTCCATATTTCCTCTTTAGTTTTTAGGATTAGTGACTACAATATTTCATTATCTTATCATGACTGATTTTACTTAATAGCTAGGATTATGATTAGTATAAAGAGTTAGTACAATAAATTTTATGAATATATCAAATATATTAATGTATTGTAATACATCTTAGTTAACACTAATTCCGCATTTCGTTATCTTTAATATCTCTTCCTCCCTCTATCCAAAACCCAAACATTTCAACATGATGAAAGAAAGTAGTCATTATCTGATCCCTATGTAGAATACAAGTATCATACGTGATCATATCAACGACTATAGCTTTTCTTTCATATAATCTGAAATGTTTGTGATGATCAGGTGGATATTGCCTATATTCCATTTGTTGAAAGATTCCAACCTGTCTTTCTCGACTTTTTCAAGCATGACATCACCGAAGGAAGGCCAAAACTTTCAACTTGGATTGAGGTACACTCAAATCAGTTGTGTAAAATAAATTCTATTTTTGGTGGAAATTGCTCTTTGTTTATATGATGAATTTATCATAATCATCTTACTCAAATTTCTCTATTTGCTGCACAACTGTTGACAGATTGTTCCATTTGAACTTGCATAACTACTAAGTAATAACCCTTGAGACACACTGATTACAAAAGGAATATCATTTGTGAACGAAAAATGTTTCTTTTACAGGAGGTGAACAAGATTGATGCTTATACAGAGACAAAAATGGATCCCCAGGAAATCGTTGATAGATTCAAGAAACGTTATCTGGTAGTATATATATTATGAATCTCTTAACTATTGATTTTGAAGAATCGTGATTGGTTTCTTACTGATCTCTTGGCTACTTCTTTTGCATTTGTACTCTGCAGTCTCAACAGTGAACGTTGGATTGGCTTTTTCTAAGACGTAGATAATCTTCACTCAAATATCAGTTATGTTTATCTGCTAAAGTTGCACATAGTTATGTTCACTTGCCAGCTTGTATTGATGTCATACATAATATTTATATACGACCTTATGATCACTGGTCATTATGGTAGGATTATCCTAACAGTGCTATATTGCCTATTAAACTTGTTATCGTATAATTTTATACGTAACCTCTCAGCAAGATTTATTGCATGAAAATTAGAGATGTTTATAACAGCTTATATAGACGTTCTTTATTCTCTGAGATTAATGCAAAAATGTTGCATCTAGTTAACTCTAAATTTTACTCTAATTTTTTTCTTTTTCTATTAGGTGCGTGAAACGATATATATATATATATATATATATATATATATATATATATATATATTACTATTGCCACTGTGATTGATTTATTGTTGGAAATAAAAAAACCGGTTGCATTTTCACTCAAATTTGGTCTTGTTTTCCACCCTTTTAGACTCGTGAATTTAGTCCTCCATTCTCTAAAAATATGGGAATTGTTAGAGTGTATGCCTTAAACAAGAGGGGTGAATTGTTTATGGAGGATTTTTTTAAATATCGAAGGTATAGTGAAGGTCAATGAGAATTAATCAATCAAAAATTTGTTCAGTTGATTTTAGAAAGAGTTTTCACTTAACAACAGAAAATCAAGCGGTTGTTTTTACGAAACAAACGGTTTTTTATAGCAGTAAAAACAAATTTAAAGAGATAAGGGATAGAAAGATTCACACAGGAAATTTATACTGGTTCACTCTTAGCCAAAAGCTACATTCAGTCCCCAAAAAACCTCTGAGTATTCCACTAAGCAATCAAACATTTTGATTATAACACACACACCAAAGTGGTGATCTTGAATCCTTCAAGACACACACCACCTTTGTCAATCACACCACAAAATTCAGAACACCCTCTGAATGTACACAAACAGTTCTTACAAAAATACAATGGTCAAGAGAGAAAAGGAATTATAACACTTGATACAATCATAGATTGAATAGAAGAAGTACAAAACAATCCTATTCCACTCTTAGAAAGAATCCAAAGCTTGAAGCAATCTTGGAAAAACATGATTTGAAAGTATTCTCATGAATCAATAACACCGGGAGTGTAAAATAGATTATATGTACTTTAATCAGTTGTTAAAAACATTTAATGCAAAAGCTAGATCAGTTTTAAAACAAACATAACAGATTAAATCAGTCCAACTGAATTCTGTTAAGAATTTTAAAAAATCAATCGATTAAAAACACAAAAGAGTCGGTTGAATTGGCTTGATAGCAAAGTCAACCAATTTCAAGCTTTCTCAAATTCTTTTCAAAAACACTAAGTGTAAAACAACCGGTTGAAACGACAATTCAACAGGTTGATCTTCCGCTTTCTTTAGAAAACATCTTTTTTCAAAAGAACTTGAATCAAGCAACCTTGGATCAAATCTATGAGTGGATTTACAAATTCAAACTACACAAAACCCACACACAAGCAGCAACAAAGTCTTCAAGCAATCTTCTTGGATTTGGAGACATCAAAGTCTGTGTTTAATAGGAATGAGTCCTTCCTCGCAACTTCTTCAGTAACTAAGCACACATGTAAAACAATTATCTAATATTCGTGGTATGGGACAATCTTAAATGAAGTTTATAATAGTTTAAAACCTCAAAAACTTCAACTTGCTGACAAATTTTTAGTAACACTAAAAAGAGGAATCACCAAATTCCACCTCTACGGTGAACTCAGCCATCATTGATTTCATCACCACTAGTCTCTTACCCTTCCACACACTCCCAATCTTGTAAAACATCCTCCACTCTAACTGCCTTACTCAACAACACTAACTTCATAATTAACATTGTACCCAACCACTTTGATTGATGTCAAAAATCAATTATTGGATTATCCAAGAACCATTATTCCAATAAGTGTGTTCTAGTTGTGGTTGGTTCTTCCTACACCTTCACAACTTCTCCTGCCATCCCATAGGTTAGGCAAAAAGACCATTTTATTCTTAAAAAATTACATTTTGAATTCTATAATTTGGAAATATTTTTTTCTATTTACACCTCCCGGATTATAGAATCCATATGGTATTTTTGGATTTGAAAATACTTTTCAGATTCTACAATCCAAAATATTTTTTCTTTAAAAAATACATTATTTATTATAGGATCTGGAAGATATTTTTAGATCTGGAAATACATTCTGGATTCTATAACATTCCGGATTTTATAATTTAGAATGTAATTTTTTAAAGAAACCTATTTTGGATTTAGAATCAAAAGGTATTTTTAATTTAGAAATATTTTCTGAATTCTATAATCCGTAATTTTTTTTATCACCCATTTTGAAATGAAAACATCAATAAAATAAAGAATATTTTTAATATTTTGAAAAGTACGAGAATGTCATGCAAAATTATGAAAGTGTAGGAAGAAACAACCTTGTTACCAAGATGTTGGCATACCCGCAAAACCTACAACTTCCATGAGGCCCGAGTCTACTTGAATTACTGATTTTTAGCTTGGTCTATTTGATCCATAGGTAAAAAGAGTTTTATCTAAGCTTTTTTAGCTTTTGTGAAATTTTAATAATTTAATATAAAAATGTAATATTAATAAATGAGACGTGTAAGTTAAGTAAAAAAATTATATATATATATAACTTTTTTATGGTTAATACTTTTACTTAGTATGAAATTATAGGTTAAGTCAAACATTGTTGGATTATGTAGGTTCTTTATAATAATTATGTTTCATTCCTTTAGTCAAATTAGTTTTTAATATAGGATTATTTAAGTCAACTTTTGTGTCATTGTGATAGATGAACTCCTATAAATGGTTTTTCTAAAGAACCAAGGCTAATTTTAGATTTGCACCCAACACACTTGTTAAGAAGTGGACTTTAAGCCTAACTCAACCCCATAAAACCGGCTCAATGAGGTGAGGTTTGCACCCACTTATATACTATGAAAGACTTTAATCTCTAGTCGATGTGGGATCTCCAACACACCCCCTCACGCCGAGGCTACCAACTCGTGCGTGGAGATATATGTTATAGGTGGTTCGATAACGGTCCGATAGCGGGTGGAATGATAAACCCAACAAATACTCGCTAGGATAGGCTCGAAATGGCTCTAATACCATGTTAAGAAGTGGACTTTAAGCCTAACTCAACCCCATAAAACTGGCTCAATGAGGTGAGGTTTGCACCCACTTATATACTATGAAAGACTCTAATCTCTAGTCGATGTGGGATCTCCAATGGTAATGGGTGCTAGACTTCTTGGCATGGGAGAAGAAGGTTGGTCTACTGGAGGTTCAGGTGTATTATGACGAGTAGGAGAAGAAGGTTGGTTTCATGGAGGTTCAGGTGCATTGTGACGAGTAGGAGAAAAGGGTTGGTTTGATGGAGGTTCATGTGTATTGTGACGAGTAGGAGAAGAAGGTTGGTTTCATGGAGGTTCAGGTTCATTGTGATGAGTAAGAGAAGAAGGTTGATCGAGTGTTTGTTGGACACGAGTGGGTAAGTCAATGTCAATAGTAGGCAAAATACCTTGTAATGAAGGTGAGGATTGTGTCTGTGACTGTTGGCAGAATGGGAAAACACTTTCATGGAAGATGACATCCCGACTTGTAAAAAAAGTGTCTGCATCTATATTGTATGCTTTTTGACTGTGAGGATAACCAATGAAAATGCATTTTCGGGCGCACGGATCAAATTTTTGCTTAGGTGAAACAATAGTTGCGTAACAGAGGCAACCAAAAGTTTTTAGGTGAGAAAGTGAAGGTGGTTGATTATATAGTAGCTCAAAAGGTGATTTATTTTTTTAGTAAAGGTGATGGCAAGCGATTAATGATATATGTGGCGGTTAAAACGCATTCTCCCCAAAATTCTAATGGTAAATTGGACTTAAATAGGAGGGCTCGTGCTGTGTTTAAAACATGTCTATGTTTGCGTTCTACTACTTCATTTTGTTGAGGAGTGTAGACACAAGTACGTTGACATTCAATACCTTTTTTGAGAAAAAAATCATACATTGAAATAAATTCCAGTCCGTTGTCAACGCGGATGGTTTTAATATATGTCTGAAATTGATTTTGTGCAAATGTAATGAATGACTCTAAGAGATGTTGGGTTTCAGATTTGTGATTCATAAGAAATAGTCAAGTACATCTAGTATAGTCATCGACTATAGTGAGAAAAAAACGTTTTCCAAAATGAGTTGGGGTTTTATGAGGATCCGAATGTCACAATGCAATAGATTAAATGGAGAATGAGATTTTATTGTGCTTAAAGAAAAGGGTAGCCTTGTCTGTTTAGCTTTGGGAGAAATACTACAATTATTATGAATGAAAATGAGGTTTTTACTGATAGGGATAGGTAGTAAGGAAGATACAAGTTGTAGACACGCCGGAGAAGGATGTCCAAGGTGCTTGTGCCATAAATCAGGGTCAGTCGATATTTGAGATGCGTGGGCTTGGTTTGGAAGAGGGGACATGTAGTATAAGACTGCGTGTTGTTTACCCGAGCCAATCATCCTCCCCGTAGCCCAAGATCGGTGCTCTGATACCATATAAGAAAATGATAAAAAATGGTAAGAAGAAGAGATGTTTCTTATTCTCTTATGTGTATGTTTACATCACTTCATGTATAGGAAACATATAGGGAGTTTCTCTCTCCAAATTACAATCTCTAAATATCATGAGATTCTATCATTATTAAATTAATTGCATATAATTGGGTACAATATCGTACAATATTGCATACAATAATTGCATATAATTTGTTAATTATTATTTCCTTAATAACACTCATGTGAAATGTCCATTTTGTTTTTAATGATTTTAAATTTTTGCCTTCTGGATAGTCATATTTGTAAGTCAAATTACAAAGTTTCAGATATACAAATCCGGAAGTAATATGTCACTTCCATATTTTACCATTCGGAAGCTTATTTGGACAGCATAAATGACCTTCTGGATGTCAAGATCCATAAGCAAACATAAATGAGTTTCGGATCTCAATCCTCAACACCATTTACAACACACCATTCCAGATATGAAAATCCGGAACTCATGACTCACTTTCGGATATGACCATCTGGAAGCTTAAATGAAATATGAAAATGACATTCTGAAATGTATAAAAATGACTTCTGGATATTGAAATTCGTAAGCAAATGTGTGAAAAGAGCATAATGGGATTTTAAAATTTTCATTGGGTGCGAGTAAAAATTGATTGAGTGCGGGATGCAATTGCCAATAACCAAATGTGATAAGTTTTGTCCATCAATCCAATAACTTTTAAGCATATTACATGATTCTACACAAAATGGCTATTAAAGTGAAATAACTATTAAAAATAAACACTTATCTGATCATTAGACAATTTGATTTAAACGTTCTTATCTCAATTATTTAATGAATGATAGTTTACTCTTTACATACTAAAATAGTCAAGATGTTCTATTATTTTAATCATAATAAATAATATTAAGTTTAGATAAACTAATTTCTTATTGTTTTCTTTAAGTGTAAGTGTATGCATAAAAGGTAAGAATGAGATTATTAAGAAAAGGCAAGTTCAATATTTATTTAACTATTAAACCGTCTTTCTCATAAAAATTTTAGATAACCTTTAAGAAAAGCTCAACTAATAAAAAGTGTAAGACTTAAGATGAAACTTATTACAAGGTGAAAATTCACTTTGAATTTGTTAGACTGTGTTAATAAGTTAGTTAGGAACAATGATGACTCACACCTCCCAATAAAGTCTTTTAACACAACAAATCAACTTTATTGTAGTTGTATGTTAAAATTGGTAATGTTAGTACACGAAAGAGATGTTTAGTGTGAAAGGTACTTTGAAACATAGTAGATTAAGTGCAGTATGTTGGATATGAAGTCAGGATCAATTGGATTAGGCTGACTAGACACCATGTTTAGTGAGTGAACTTAATCATTGTGTCCCTTTTATAATTTCTATTTAAAGAGATCATTGTGCTTGTAATTAATGTGCAACAGGACAGAAATAAAACCTAATAGTTGCCCATGCGGATGTAGGTTAGAGTTGACGACCAAACCACATTAAATCCTGTGTTATTTATTTTCTGCAGTTGATTCGTGATTATGTGTGTTGCTTCCGCGTGCGTTTTTTCCCATCAAGTGGCATCAGAGCATGGTTCGTTTACATAATAGAGATCCGATCAGCAGAAATTAATCGACAAGACGTGAAAATTGCGGTTGTAGTGACGTCCCAGAGCTAGGGTTTTGCAGGGGCGACAACGACATCCCAAAGCTAGGGTTTCGCAGGAGCGACCGTGATGTCCCAAAGCTAGGGTTTTGCAGGGGCGGCAACGACGTCCCAAAGCTAGGTGTGTTGGTCTAAGACGACATAGAGTGCAGTGCGACGGTGGTGGTGCGGAGCGCGCCAGTGCGGTGCGGAGCGCGCGTCCTGGCAGTTGTGGTCCAGTGCAGTGGGGACTGCGACCAGGTCTATTGGTGAGTGATTTTTGGGTGGTGCAATTTTTGTGTTCTTGATTTAAAAAAATAATTGCCAAGATCTGAAATTAGTTGCACGGAGTATTTCGTCTAGTCGTTTGAGATGGCAGAAGACGGGAAGTTCTGAATTGAAAAATTCGATGGTAAGGATTTCAGTTGGTGGAAAATGCAAATTGAGGTTTTGTTAGTTCAGAAAGATTTGGACGTGGTTTTGGGTGACAAGCCAGAAAAGATGTCTGATGCAGAGTGGACAGGTTTGGATCGGAAAGCTATGTCCGTTATCTGACTCTCTTTGACCAAGAATGTTGCCTTCAACATTCTGAAGGAGAAGACAACGAAAGGTATCATGGAAGCATTTTCTAACATGTACGAGAAGCCATCTGCTGCAAACAAGGTGTTTCTGGTTAGAGAATTGGTAAACATAAGGATGAAGGAAGACAATTCAGTTACTGAGCACATTAATAAAATGAATTCGATCTTAGCCAGACTTACGTCAGTGGTCGTGCTTCAGCTGAGGTTCCTAGACGACAGTGGGTTAGGAGAACCAGTATTCCAACTGTTGAAACATCTCCAGAAAATTTCTTGTTAAATATGGAGAGTGTTTGTTCTCAAGTTGTTCCAGGATCTGACAGTTCATGCAAGTGGGAGCCGGTAGGAACAAAGAACGGGTCAGTGGAAGTTTCAGTCATGACTAACGTGTTGAAACTCAGGGAAGTTTCAACGAAGCCTTCAAAATGATTAAGAAAACTGGTGGCAACTAGTGGTAGAACATTGAGTTCCGTTGGCAGATTACAAAAGTACATGTACACAGTTGAAGCGCATGTGAACATTGTTCCGTGGCCTTCAAGTGGGAGATTGTTGGGTATGAAGCCAGGACTAATTGGGTTGGGCTGACTAGACACCATGTTTAGTGAGTGAGCTTAATCATTGTGTTCCATTTATAATTTCTATTTAAAGAGATCATTGTGCTTGTAATTAATGTGCAACAAAACATAAATAAAACCTAATAGTTGCCCGTGTGGATGTAGGTTGCAGTTGGTGATCGAACCACATTAAATCCTGTGGTGTTTATTTTCTACAGTTGATTCGTGATTATGTGTTGCTTCCGCGTGCGTTTTTTCACATCACAGTAGAGACCAACCTCTCCTATAACTCTAACACAAGAATAAAAGATCTACATACAAGTCACAATGGTCTTATTCAATATCCTATAAATAGAAGTTTTGACATGCATAACAAACTAACAATCTTATGTAGAATCATAATGTACTTTGTATTAACTTTTTCATTTCAATTATAAAGTGTTAGATCATAAACTATCTTATAAGCAATATAAAAAAGTGCATTATCTGTGTAAATTTTTCATGTGAAGATATCTTTCAACGAGGTACATCCTCTCTATCCTCTCTTTCTAGAGCTATTCTTATATCTTAAATAACTACTTTGTTGTAGCTAAAAGTGGTAATACTAGAATATTTAGAAAAGTTGAAGCGACTTAGTGAAAAAAAAAAATTTGTATTTTTTATCTTATTGAGAAAGATGACCATATTTATGTATTGATTGTAAGTTAGAAGTGCGTAAAAAATACTTGTAACGAATTTTGATTATTATTTTTTTTCATGTTATAAGAACTAAATATAGACAAATGTTAGGATGAAATAGTATAATGTCTCCGTGATTCTACTATTACGACTATCCTTCACAAATTATTTGCTAAAATCATTATATAAATTGTTTTTAACTAGTAGATAATCATCATCCCCAAATTAATTACCTATCATTTACCATATTGCAAAATATTTTTAAAACACTTTCAAACTTATTTAATTTCTCACTAACATACTCTTTAATATATTAAAATAATTTAATTCAATTCACAAAACTTACCAACAAATACTGAAAATTGGTTTTATCTCTAACTAATGTAAGATTTCTAAACGCTTTTTCATCATTGTGTAGTTAAATGTTAAAGCAAGTGTTTTAAATTGGTCTTATATCTCTATATCTATCACTCTTTTCATAATTGTGTAGTTAGATGTTAAAGCCCCTGCAACAAAGTTGTATAGAAAAATGATTTTTAGGATTGTTATTTTTTATTATATTAAAATAAAATACATCAATACAGTATTAAAATCGACAACTTACTCATTAATAAATATTGTTGATACTCAAATATGGTGGCTTTTTTTTTTTTAAATATTTTTTTCGTGTCAATATTTTATTCATTCATATTGTTATTGCTATACTTCATCAATCATATCATATTTAATCATGGAATAACATTTAATCTGATCCTCATAATAAATATCTACCTCTAGAAACTTATCAGGCTTATGACGAGTCATTATTGATAGTTGGTAGAAAATAATATCATAATAATAGGAAGAAAACAACCCATGGATGCATGCAAAATGCAACTTATTCATTGTGTTTCTAGAGTTTTATTAGTCGAGTTTTTAATAACTATTTGTTTGATTTTTCCCTAAGAATAGAAACTACCGTAAGTTTCATTTATTTTTTAATGTTTTCCCCTCAACACATAGTTACTTTATATTTTAAAATAATTCTATAGTGAACACAAAATATATTTTACTCAATGCTTCAGATTATTTAAAACCATATACATTCTTGGGATTAAATTCTTTATAATTTTTTATAAAAGAAAAGAATAAGAATAAATTGATAAAATAAAATTTTCATATATTAAAATTAGTCTACGTTGTTATAGGAGAATAAAAAAACTAGATTTTAAATAAATTAATGTATAGTAATTTTTTGTAAATTAGTTTTTAAACAGAATTATTTTTTATTTTTTATAAAATATTTATGAGAAACACAAAAAGAAAAGAGAAAGGATTGTTAAAAAAACGTGTAATAGAATATTTGAATTAGTTACTTTGGGTGTAAAATATTAATGTTTGAGTTGAAAGAAATTAAAAAATATTTAAAAGTATAAATTACATTAGCCTAATAAAAGATATTAAATGATAAATATTATGGTATATTTAGAAATGGAAATGATAGTAAATAATTAAAGTTTAATAATTATTTGATTTTATATTTTAATGACATGTTTATACTTATTTGGTATAATAATTTTATTTATTACTTAACTCTCTTAGGTGGCAACATAACATCAACGGCTACCTCAAACACACAAGTTGCAAAAACCAGCGGCAAATGAAGTTGATTTATAGCGATACAGATGGAGCTAGAAAGAATGAAGATTCAGTTACCCTTTCGTCTTCCTCCAAAACAAACTCACCAAACCCTAATCCTTCTCTCTCTTCGTATTCGCGCCAACGCAACCGAAAATGGCGCACTTCAGTTTCAATGTCCTCCACAATTTCGAACCCACCAGGTATGCACGCATGTGTCCTTATACAATTTATAGAAATCGCATGCTGCACATGATTTTCCACGCGTCCTTCGGTGCTAACTTTTCGTGAATTTGTGGATCCGTTGTGGAATGCTTCTTTGTAGCAGTTACTGTTCACACCAACTGTCAAACAAAACAACAGTGTCGACTCGATCAGTTTTTATCCCGATCTTGAATTCCGAAATCGATTTTCTTTGGTTGATTGTTCGTTTTGGATTCGGTTTAATGAGCGTAGTTGGATGTCGAGTTTGAAATGTGGTGTTACCGTTAGTTAGCACTGTGAGTTTGGTTTTGCGAGCGAAAGCTATGGGCTGTAGAACTGTACCTGTTTTTAAAGTATGTTGTTGTCCTTACTGAGTAAGCGCTCGTTGGAGGTTGATTCCAGGTAGCATTCGTATATGGTAGAGTTAGAATCATGCATGCGTTACGTGTGTAATTTAATTTATTAGTTATTTAGAAATTAGAGAGGGGTTAACAGCACTCTTTCAAACATGTTAAAACTTGTTGACAAAATCTTGAGTGATTTGTGATTTTCAACAAATTCCAACAGATAATGGAGAGAACGTTAGAGATTATGATGCTCGGCATTTCTCTACAAATTGTAGTTTACGTGCAATTGTCTATTTCTGGTTTTGGAAATGAGTGGTACTCTGTTTTTTTCTTCTAACTTTCTTCGTGACAGAACTATAATTACACAAACCGTTTTTGCAGGGATTCTTATGGATTTGCATTAAGGCCTCAATACGCACAACGATACAGGGAGTATTTTTCCATTTACAAGGTATTTACTATTATACTTCTATTTTGCTTCCATGTTTCTGATGATCCAGGTTTAATGTTTCAATCCAATATTCAAGTATGCATGCAAGAACACATTTCTTTGGGATATTAATGTACCATTTGTGTATTTATGATCATTGTAACTAAATAGAAGCACTTTAAGGTCCATCATTATTCAAGGGACATAGTTCCTTTATTGGGTAAATATCGAAAGGAGATTTGCCCTTCTGCGTGAGTGCTTTTGTTAAATAGTAAAGAATGACAAACCTTTGGCTGTGACTGATGATGTTTGTTCTAATCATCCATTAATTATTGCTCCCTCCACTTTAAATTATTTTTCAAGTAAAGTATGACACACATATTAACAAAATTATTAATTTCACCAATCATTATGACATAATAGCCTTTTTAAACTACAATACCTTTATTGGAGAAATGTAACTAATGTTTTCTCGACTTTCTAAAGTATAAACATCTTGAAAAAAATTAAAACTCCTGAAGTGACCATGTGAGTAGTTGCATCAAGAAGATGAATAATAAAAGCTTTCAGCGTTGACTACATACTAGTTCCAACAGCTAATGTCACGTGTCTTTTTTTACGAGAAAGGATTTTTGAAGAAATTTAAATAAGAGGAGGTTTATTGACATTTTTCTATTGGCTCAAAAAGGGTACATGATGTGGGCAATCATATGATTAGACTTGAGCAGACCAGTGAATAAGACTCCTACTTAGTTAATTAGGGGATGGTAGAAGTAGACACGCCTTGCTTTACATCCACAAGCAGAGAGGTTGTTTCCAGGATTTGAACCATGACCTCTAGGCCACAAGGCAACAATCTCACCCTCTAATAATTGCAAATAACTGCTAGATGTTTCTTTTGCAGTACGGCATTAACATATGACATGAATTTATATGCAACATTTTAATTTTTTTCCTTATGATTTTAAGAAACAATTATACTAAACACCAGAAGTGTGCATTTAAGCCCTTTGATACTGCAAAAAATGGAGCATAAATAAATTATCTTATCCTTTCAATTTTGAGAACTGGTTTTTAACAATAAGTAGCACAGATTCAACTTATGATCATCCCTAAACTGATATTCATTATCTTAGGAGGAGGAAGATGAGAGATCAGATAAATGGAGCGACTTTCTTGAACATGTAGCTGAATCATCTCAACCAACTTCTAGCGAACATAAAGAAACATTGAAGGCTGAACCTAAAAGTGACGAGGTTAAAGAAGAGAGAAGTCCAGATAGGCCAAATAATGGGGATGATTCAAGTAGAACGATGTTGTGTGAGTTAGAAGAAGAGACTAATGCTATCAGTGTTAGTGAAGGAGACGACTCAAATGGCAAGAAGTCTGCTGAAGGTAATGTGAAAATAGAAGAGACAATTCAAGACAGGGTTAGCAAAGGAGGTGACTCGAACACTTCTGGAGATACTGAGATAAAAGAGGGTACAAATCCAGGGAGGGTTAGTGAAGGCGGTGATTCAAGTGACAAGAATTTTATTTCTGACAGTGCAACCGGAAATATCTCTGGAAAGGAATTGCATCATTCTGAAGAAAGAAAGACTCGTAAGGTTGTTCAACACTGGGCTGAAATTAGGCCATCTCTTATTGCCATCGAAGAAATATTTAGTTCTCGTGTCAAGGGAAAGAAAATGAAAGGTGCAGAAATAAATAGAAATAACAATCATCTTCCATCTATAGATGAATCTAAACCTGTAGATGATGGTATCAATGGCTCAAAGGAAGAAAATTCTTTAGTAGATCAAGACTTACCTGAACTTCTCTCCCGATGGAAAGAACTGGAGTCCCTTGTTCAAGGAGGAGTCCCAAAGGATCTTAGAGGAGAGGTAAAAAATTTCTAATTCACCGAAGTTCCTACTTTTGTTGGGGAAAAGTACTGCAACCTTCCCTACACTGCAATATTGTTGTTACAGGTCTGGCAAGCCTTTGTAGGTGTGAAGACACGACGGGTGGAGAGCTATTATGAGGATCTGTTAGCTCATAATGAAAGTGAGGAGCAAAATGTCTCATCTGCTGCATTTGGGAAATGGAAAAAGCAGATTGAGAAGGTCATTAGCTGCATGCGCCTTGGACTTTATTTTGATTTGTACGTGCTGCATCTTTTGCTTTATATTGAATGCTGGCTCTCTCCTTAGACTAAACCATACTTTTCATTCTCAGGACTTACCACGAACTTTCCCAGGTCACCCTGCTTTGGATGAAAATGGCAGAAATTCCCTGAGGCGTTTACTGCTAGCATATGCTCGACATAACCCTAAAGTTGGGTACTGTCAGGTAATTGGAGTTCAAAAGAACCTTTTTTGGTAAATACTGCTACTACTTCCTAATATTCTCAAGCTTCATCAGACTTCATACTCATAAAATTTTCATCCCTTTCCAAACAAGTGTATTTTTCATGTGAAGGGACTAGGTGACTTTCTTCTACTAAAATTTTTTGTTATTGGTGATGTAATGTTGTAACTGAAAAATCTATGTATGAATTTGTTGGTTCATTCCTATGTTTTAATTTACAGTTTATATAGAGCATATATGTTTCATGTATTGTTGAAATTAATTTGCTTAGAGATAAATGCCGAGTCTAATTTCTTTACATTTAGGTACTTATCCACTTTTACAAATTATTACATATAACAGATGATGGAATTTTTCTTACAAGAACTACAAAATGTGTTTATAGTTGATGTGGTTAAATACTGAAAAGTTATTTGATTTCTTGTGTCATAATTTTCAAATCTCCTTCCACTTCTTGTGTAATGTTGAAAACTTATGTGTGACACTTTTCGTTGTTTTCTAATGTGTGTATAAAAAGCATAATGTTCACCTTGAACACAATTGTGAACTATGGTCAAGGTGGGTATTATGCTTTTTAAAAAAGATCATTAAGTCAGTAATTACTTGATATTGATTGACTTGCATCATCAGGATACTTGGTTATAGGAAATAATTTCTTAAGATATCATTTGGTGATCCTAGGGTTAAGCAATCGAACAAATAAAATCCAAAACAGAGACGATGCTTGAAAATAAACTTTGTTATAGGTCTGCTTACTAGCATTGCTGGCAGTAATATGCTAAACCCTGCTGGTTAATTCTTATGATCACTTTTATAACCTTTAATATCTTAATGCATTTGAATATATAGTGTTAAATGCATCCCCATATATCAGTTTAATTCTCACATAGGTGTAAAGAGAAAAAAGTAATAGCTATTATAGATATCTAAAAGTCTATATAGGATGAAAAAAAAGAAGAAAGGGAAAATATGATTTAATTAATATATCTATCTATATATAAATGAGTTTGTATCATATATTTATTAAACGATAAATATGTTGTTCACTAAATTCAGGTTTATTCGCAGTAAGTTTAAATATGTGAATACACATTCATTTTCATATATAGATTAATTCAATCATATTTCCCCTTTCTTTTCTTTTTTCATCTTATAGACTTTTATCTATCTATAATAGCAACTACTCTTTAGAACATACTAGGATATTCGCCATTCTTTGATCTGACAGCTCCCAAAGTTGAGGTGCCATCGGTGCAGCCATTACACGCTCATCCCCCACAGCATGTGATGGCGTGTTCGACAACCATTCTTGTTGTTGCTTGCTTCGCTAGAGTCCACCTGAGGTGACAATTTCAGATTTGCCTTTGTTCAACACTTTCACTTTGGTTGCATGTCTCTCCTTTGAAAGAGCATTGTTCAGGGTTGTCTGTCTATTTTTTTAAAAGAGAGCTAAGGAATCTCTTTTTTTTTGCATGACAAATCCACTAAGCAATGTTGATCTTCCACATTTGCATGATGTAGTTGTCAACAATCATATTCCCAAATTGTCTATCGGTTTAATTTTCGTTAGAAAAACTCATGAAAGACCTATCATGTAATGTTGTTTTTTATGAAAATGTTTGAATGCTACAGGACAAGCATTCAGAGAGGATGATTGGACATACTAGAGAATATAATGACTTCTATTATTTGGACAACTCAAATCTTCCCCCAAAACTACATAACAACAATAGTTGTTTCCTCGTCCTCTGATTTAATAAAGACTAATAGAGAGGTCCTCCTACAACATTTTTGTCTTGGTCATCCTTCCTTTAGAGTCATAAAATTGTTATTCCTTCCTTTTTTAATAAATTAGATGTGGAGAGTCTTCATTGTGAAGTGTGTGACCTTGCTACAAGCGTGTACCTTTTCCAGTTAGTAATAAAATAAGCACTTCTCCCTTCTATTTAATTCATACTGATGTGTGGGGTCTCTCAAATATCCTGAATGTATTTGGTGCTCGTTGGTTCATTACCTTCATAGATTATTGTACTAGGGTTACATGGGTGTTCCTTCTAAAACAAAAATCCAAAGTCAGCTCTGTTCAATTTTTTTTCCGATTCAATTTGGTGTTAGAATTAAGAGTATTAGATCTAATAATGATCTTAATTCCTTTTGTAGTAAAGAGAGTATCATTCATGAATCATCTTGTGTCAAAACACCCCAACAAAATGGGATTGCTAAAAGGAAAAATGGGCACCTACTTGACCAAACTCGGGATCTTCTCTTTGAACATAAGGTTCCCAAATCTTTTTGTGAGGAGACTGATTGCATGTTATAATGTGAGTTGATTTTAGATGGTTCCATGTTAGAGGTGACACTTTACTTATAATTGAGATTTTAGCAATAATATGGTGAGACCTAGGGAAGATTCCCACTGGACACGAACTTAACCAAGTGGTTAAGTAAGTGTGAAGGTTCACTTTCAAATGTAAAAAAGGAAAATCAATATAAGGTGACAATGAGGATGCATTGCAGAAATTGAAAGACATGAAAGGAAACAATGAAATGAAACATGGCCGAATGATAAAATGGAAGAACAACACAAAACCAAAGGAAGAACCGAATGGGAACAAGTATAGGAACACAAGATAAAATGGCATAAATGGAAATGAAGGAAAAGGATGGAAGAAAAAAGCTTATGTTGTGGGTTGAGAATGGAAACGCCACTTAGAGTATGGTTGCCTGCAAGATGAGTGTAGAGGGCTACCACTTGAGAGCTCTCAAAACTCACTCAAGATAAGACGTATTACTAGAGAAAACAATCCTCACACAATTTGTGCAGAGTTTTCCTTCTATAAAATTCAACATGAAAATACAAGGAGGAAGACACCCTATTTATAGGAGATGGTGCCTTGAGAAACAAGAAGCAAGGGTAGGATGGGAAAAGCCAAAGTAAGGTGCGACTATGGCATTGACTAAGTCAATGCCGCACCATATAGCCTAATCTTCGAGAAGATAGGTCAAAATCCTACCCTAAAAGGCAATGCTCAAGGTCAAGTGTTCCCTATTATGCTAAAGCACAACCTATTCTACTGAAATTACAAATAAAGACACTAGTTGATGCTCATCTCCTAAGGCCTGTGCTCTACTCCTTGTGATCCTCTGGGGAAGGCTAGGCACTGAAGCATTGGCTAGTAGATCCTGACCTAGCCCTGTGTCTTGAGTCATGCTCCTAGTCATCCTCTGAGGAGGCTGGGCTTGGTCAGTGGGCGCACTCTCTTCTAGGTCCTCATCATGTTCTCCGGGTGGGAGAGAATTTGTTAACATTGAAAAAGGAGTCAGATCACTAACATTGAAAGAATTATTTCCTAAATATGTTTCAGGCAGTTCTAACTCATAAGCATTGTCACTGATCTTTTTAATGACCTGGAAAGGGTCATCACCACATGGTAGAAGTCTGGACTTCCTTTGAGTAGGGAAGCGATCTTTCCTCAAGTGAAGTCAAACCCAATCCCCAGGTTCAAAGATCAATGCCTTCCGCCCCGTATTGGCATGCTGAGCATACTTGCTTACCTTCCTTTCAATTTGAAGCTTGATGTGATGGTGCAAGTTTTTAATAAAGGAAGCTTTTTCAAAACAAACCTTGCACAACACCTCATCAAGTATAGGAATAGGAAGTAGGTCAAGGGGTGTGAGGGGATTGAACCCGTACACTACCTCAAAAGGGGTGTGAGAAGTAGTAGAATTAACTACCCAATTATAGGCAAACTCAATGTGAGGAATCAAGTTTTCCCACACCCTTGGGTTCTCGAAAATAAGGCATCTCAACATTTGAGCCAAAGTCCTATTGACCACTTATGTCTGGCAATCAATTTGGGAGTGGCAAGTAGTAGAAAACAAGAGTTTAGTGCCAAGTTTTCCCCACAATGTCCTCCAGAAGTGACTCAAGAACTTAGAGTCTCTGTTAGATACTATATTTCTAGGAAGCCCATGCAATCTAACAACTTCCTTGAAGAAGAGATTTGTAATATAACAAGCATCATCTACTTTGTGGCATGGTATAAAATGAGTCATTTTTGAAAAGCGATCCACCACCACAAAGATAGAGTTTGTACCCTTAGATGTAATGGGAAGACCTAAAATGAAATTTATAGAGATATCTACCCAAGGCATGTCCGGGATGGGAAGAGGGGTATATAAGCCATGGGGTTGCACCTTAGACTTAGCCTTCCTACATGCTATGCATTTATCACAGAAGCTATGTACGGATTTGCGCATGTGGGGCCAAAAGAAATGCTCATGCAAATTATCTAAGGTCTTAGCTACCCAAAATGTCCCATAAGACCACCCTCATGTGCCTCTCTAACAAGAGATTGCCTCAAAGACCCTTGAGGGACACAAAGTTTTTTCCCTTTAAAGAGAAAACCATCATGTATGAAAAAGTCTTTGTATCCTCCCTTTGAGCACTCTTGATAGATGTGAGAAAAATCAAGGTCATCTTGGTAGATTTCCTTTATGTGATCAAAGCTTAAGTATTTAGTATCCAAAACATTTAGCATGGTGTGCCTTCTTGAAAGAGCTTCCGCAACCACATTAGCTTTTCTTTGCTTATGATTTGATCACATAAGGAAATTGCTCAATGAACTCTACCCATTTGGCATGTCTCTTGTTGAGCTTGCTATGGTCTTTCAAATATTTAAGGGATTCAAGATCACTATGTATCACAAATTCCTTTGAAAAAAGATAATGTTGCCAATTTTGTAAGGCCCTAACAAGATTATAAAGTTCCTTATCATAGGTTGAGTAATTGAGATGACTCCCCTTGAGTTTCTCACTAAAATAAGTTATGGGGTGACCCTTTTGAAGGAGGATAGCCCCAATCCTGTTACAGGCATCACATTCAATTTCAAATGTCTTAGTAAAGTTGGAAAGTGCTAAATTGGGTGCCTTTGTCAATTTATCTTTCAAAGTTTCAAAAGTTCTTTCTTGTTCTTGGCCCCATTTAAACACCACATCCTTCTTTACTATGGCATTAAGAGGTGCGACAATGGTACTAAAGTCTTTGACAAACCTTCTATAAAAACTAGCAAGGCCATGAAAGTTCCGTACCTCACTAACATTGGTGGGTGTAGGCCAATATCTAATTGCTGCAACCTTTTCTTTATCCACATGCACCCTTTTGAACTCACAACAAACCCTAGGAAGTCTATGTGATCTATTGCAAACACATTTTTTTGGATTAGCATACAATTTTTCCTTCCTAAGGATTTCTAATACTTGCCTAACATGCTCCTTATGATCTTCTAAAGACAAGCTATAGATGAGGATGTCATCAAAATAGATCACTACAAATTTGCCAATGAAAGGTCTTAAGACATGGTGCATAAGTTGTATGAAGGTGCTTGGAGCATTTTGGTTAAGTCAAAGGGCATGACTAACCAACCACTCATATAAACCAAATTTGGTCTTAAAGGCGGTTTTCCATTCATCTCCCGGTTTAATCCGAATTTGGTTATAACCACTCTTAAGATCAATTTTGGTAAATATTTGAGACTCATGTAACTCATCCAACAAGTCATCTAACCTAGGGATGGGATGCCTATACTTAATGGTGATATTGTTTGTGGCTCGACAATCCGTACACATCCTCCAACTCCTATCCTTTTTAGGGACAAGAATCACATGCATAGCACAAGGACTCATGCTATCTTTGACCCAACCCTTAGCTATTAATTCCTCCACTTGTTGTTGAATTTCCTTGGTCTCGGTTGGATTGGTCCTATATGCTGGTCTATTTGGTAAAGAAGCCCCGGGTATAAAGTCTATTTGGTGCTCAATTCCTCTTAGAGGAGGTAATCCTTTAGGGGGATCTTGAAACACATCTTCAAACTCTTTAGGCCTGTGCTCTACGCCTCGTGATCCTCTAGGGAAGGCTAGGCACTAAAGCATTGGCTAGTGGATCTTGATCTAGCTCTGTGTCTTGAGTCATGCTCCTAGTCATCCCCTAGGAAGGTTGGGCTTGATCAATGGGCACACTCTTTTCTAGGTCCTCATCATGTTATCTAATTAATAGACTACCTTCTAGTGTTCTACCTCAAAAAGTCTTATGGAGGTTCTGTTTTTTCTTTCTATATCAATATGACTACATCAAATAAACTCATTCCAAGAATATTTGGGTGTGTATAGTTTGTCCATGTCCATAGTGGTGCTAGAGGAAAACTTGATCCTAGAGCCTTAAAATGTGTCTATGTTGGATACTCATCATCCACACGAAAGGGATATAAATGTTATCACCCACTATCCAAAAAATTATGTGTGTAGAGATGTCACTTTCTTTTAAACAAAGTCACTTTCACCTAAATCATCTTCAAGGGGAGACTATAGGAAAGGAAGATGATTCTCCTCTACTGCTTCTTGATTTTAGACTTAGACCAAAAACATGAACTGAAAAAGAAACAGATTCTAAGAAAGAAGTTCAACCCATTGAATCCACTAATTCCACTTCACATGGGGATGGTGTAAGATTTGAGAAAAAAATCTTATTCACACAATGAAGACAGAGGTCTCCGGAATTTTCTCATGTTCATGAATCCAATCCAACATTATGAGGTAACTATTTTTTCTAATCGTGTAATCAATCTTTGGTTTCTCAATTGCATAGGAACCTAAATCCAGTTTGACAGCAACCTATGAGGACCTAGATATTCCAATTGCCTTTAGAAAAGAGATTTGAAAATGTACTACCAAACCACACTACCCTTTAGCCAATTATCTATCCTTTAAACACTTCTCACCTACTCATAAAGCCTTCCTTACAAGCCTAAATACCACCACAACACCTACCTCTCTATCTGAGACATTGACTGACAAAAAATAGAAACATGTCATGGACTTGGAAATGGAGGCATTAGAAAAGAATATAATACTAGGGAGTTAGTTACTCTACCAAAAGGGAAAGAACCAGTAGGATCCAAATGAGTATATACCATAAAATACAAGGCTGACAGATCCATTGAAAGGTACAAGACAAGGTTAGTAGCAATGGGATTCACTCAAACTTATGGAGTGGATTACTTGGAAACATCTGCCCTAGTTGCTAAAATGAACAAAGTTAGAGTGATATTATCTCTAGCGGCTAATAATGGTTGAAACTTGCAACAATTTGATGTAAAAAATGTCTTTCTTCATGGGGAACATGAAGAGGAGATTTACATGGAATTCCCCTGAATATGGTGGGAAAACTGTTGTCAATACTGTTTTCAAATTGAAAAAGGCATTATATGGACTAAAACAATCACCATAAGAACGATTTAGAAGGTTTACTTAAGTTGAGGTTTCGGCTTCAAACAAAGATAAGGAGACCACACACTATTTGTTAAACACATTGGGTCAGGTGGAGTAACAATGTTACTGGTGTATGTGGATGATATTGTATTGACAAGTGATGATAAAAAGGTGCAACAACTATTAAGCCAACATCTAACCAAGGAGTTTGAAATCAAGACCTTCAAAAAAATTGAATTATTTTTTGGGAATTAAAGTAGTCCATTCTAAAAACGGTATTTTCATATCCCAACAAAAATGCATTACTGATTTATTGAAGGAAACTAGTTAGATAGCATGTAAGTACACCAATTGATCCAAATCTGAAGTTGGGAAATGCGAAGAAGATACCCTTGTTGACAAGGGAATGTACTAGAGATTCGATGGTAGACTCATATTTGTCTCATACTAGACCCGATGTTGCATTTGCAATGATTTCTAGAAGCCACTTCATGAACCAACCAAAGGAGATTCACTGATGGGTTGCACTAAGAATTGTGCAATATCTGAAAAGGACTCCAGACAAGGATTTTTGTTCAAACAAGATGGGAATGTAAATCTCTAAGTATATACAAATGTTGATTATGCTAGGTTAATTATGGATAAAAGATCAACTAATGGATATTGTACTTTCCTTGGTGTGGTAGCAAGACCCAATGCTGAAGTAGAGTTCAAGGCAATGAATGACACAAGAGATCTATGAACTAATACAGTTGAAAATCATCTTGGAAAATTTAAGAATAAAGTGGGATAAACCAATGAGTCTTTACTGTGATAATAAATTTGCTATTAACATAGCCCATAATTTGGTGCAACATAATAGAACCAAACATATTAAAATTGATCAAAGAAATTAGATAGTGGTCAAATAAGCATTCCATGTCTCCTCTTAAGACAACATTGCAAACCTCCTAACAAAGGGGCTGAATAACAACAACTCTGAATGGATTGGTTCCAAGATGGGAATGGAAAATGCATATTCACTGGTTTGAGGGGGAGTATAAGTTTCATATTTAGAAAATTATAATTAGAATTCAAGTGTATGAAGTAAATATCCTTGAATCATAGGGATTTAATTATATCCCTGAATAATAGGGATCTGATGATATCCCTGAATAATGGGGATCTGATTATATCCTTGAATCACGGGGATCTGATTACATTAAGTACTGTCATTATATTTCCAAAAATGGGTTTCCGATCTTGTGTGTGTATGATACTCTTAGCAATCTACCATAATATTTGAGCATAACTTTCTTAATGGTTGAAATTATTTCTTGTGAACTCAATTTATTAGACACATATTGAAAGGTATGAATAAGCTTAACCATATTAAATGGGAGGCCACATCCTAGGATAACCCTAATTTTCAAATTTAGCACAATAATGACTCAAATTATCACGGCTACGAGGATCCGGGACTACAAAAATGAGTAGAAATTATATGAAATTTGGGAAGACCTTGGAAATACCATGTTATGGGACATCTTTACATGTCATGAGTTAGAAAACAAGATATTTTTTACCAAATAGGGTGCTTCCTCTATTGCTAAACACTATGGAATAATGAAGGGTCACTGAGTTGGACTAGTACCAAAATTTGAAGTTTGAAAATAGCAGGGATACTTTTTTTTCCAGTTTGTTGAACAATCCCAAATATTTAAGTTCTTATCGGGATTGAATTCTAAATATAACTTTGTTAGGACATGATTTCCCAGCACAAGAAGACTTCCCTCCCTGTCTGAAGTCTTCCACATTCTTTAGGGTGGTGAGACTTGTTGAATGATCATAATGAGTGAGTCCTCCACTGAGGAACTATCATGCTCTCTGATCTAGAACCTCAAACCATTGGAACATGAAACTCAACTAAAAAGGTAGGGAGGATTGTTGGTGCTCTCATTATAAGAAATTTGGCTACACCTAGGAGACTTGCTTCAAGTTCATGGAAATAAGGCTCTCTTTCATCTAGTAGAACTAAAAGGTCATCCCCCAAGGAAGGTTTATTAGGAAATTTCAAATTTTTAAATTTTTTGTAGGACTCTATCCTTTTCAGTTGAATTGACATGGGTCCTTCTTTTTCAAATGTATGTCCCAAAAGGGGAGAGGTTGTCCTCAATATTGTCTATCTTATCAACCTATTACCCTCCCGGGTTCTAGATGGTCTTAGCCTTATTGAGTCTATGTCTTCTTTTTTTTCATTTGTTCCTTTTCTCTAGCCTTTGCAGTTGGGTTTTTGGATGTGTTATGTTTATTCATATTCATAGTTAGTTTTGTAGGAAGTTAGATCCTAGAGCTGTTAAATGTATATTAATTGGTTATGCCTCTGATAAAAAGGGATATTGTTGTTACCATCCTTTGAGTAAAAAGTTCTTTTACTTCAATGGATGTCACTTTTGATGAAATTGAATCCTTTTACTTGAGTTCTCAGCTTTAGCGGGAGATTTTTATAGAAGCTGAGTCTTTGAAGTCTCTTAACTCGTCCTTTTTTTCATGAAAAAACATAACGTAAAAACTTATCGATTTTCAAATAAATGCATAATATAGAAAACCAAAACAGGATCTCTCTTTATGAGAGATCACTCTTCAGTGCTCTAGAAAGTTCAATTAGATGAATGTTGATCCAAGGTTTTTACTCTTTGACTCTCTATTCTATGATTTCTCTTTCTTGATGGATGAAGGGAAAAGAAATGTACATACTTTTCATGGAGGCGACTTTGTTTCTACATTAGTGTTTACATAAATATAAACTCTATGATTCTGCTAGGCCCATCAAACTAGCCTAATTACTGTTTTGTCCTTTATTATTAATTTATTTACTTATTGGTTTCTTTAATTAACAAGTCATGTATCACTCGTATGAGATATAAAACCTTACATTTCATATGGGAACCTTTCCATACTCATACTACTCTTGGTACTCCTTGTACTTCTCTTGGCTCCTCTTGTATGGATGCTTTTGAAGCTGCTCCTAACGAGGGTAACTTTGTTATCGAGTCAGGTTCAACTTTGGAAATTAGTCGTCCATAGATTTTCTTCTATATGCAATATCAAAGGGGACAAAAGCAACCTAACATGATTTGAGAACAACTCTAATCCTTTGAGCTAGGGGTAAGTGTCCATTTTTCTGACACCTTAGAACCTTTACATGACATGATTGTTGTAGGGGGTGATGAATAAGATACAAATGTTGAATGAAAAGCTTGTTGCTTAGTTTGAGACGAAGAATCTAGAAAAATTAAAGTACTTTCTTAAGATAGAAGTATGTTATTTATTTTCTCAAAGAAATAGGTAAGATTTATTGGAAGACCACAACCCATATAACAAAACCATAGAATTGGGTGTGATGAAGGTAGTTCTACTGTGAATAAGGATCAATGTCATAGGCTTGTGGGAAAGCTCATGTACTTAGCCCACTCTAGACTTAACATAGCTTATGTTGTGAGTGCAGTTAGTTAGTTCATGCATGATGCACGAGAGCGACATTTACATATTGTGAAAAGAAACCTTCAATATTTGAGGACAAGTCGAGGAAGGGGATTGTTGTTTGAGAGGAATGAGAAAAATAAAAAAGGTGTATTGATGCAAATTATCCAGGGTCTGTTTCATATAGGAGATCCACCTTAAGATATTGCATGTTCTTGGATGAAAATTCGATGAAAATTCGATGACTTGAAGAAGTAAAAAACAAATTGTTGATGTAAAGTCTAGTGCTGAGTTTGAATTCCATGCAATGGCACATGGGGTGTGTGAATTGTTATGACTGAGAATTATTCTGAATGATTTTAGTGACATTTGAAAAGCCTACAACTTTATAATGTGATCATAAATATGCTAATAGTGGCTGGATAGGATCAAGAACATAGAGATAGACCGATACTTTACTAAAGAAAACTAGATAGTGGCTTTATAACAACTTATATTTCATCTAGGATTCAGTTAGCAGATTTGTTTACAAAAGATCTTTCCATGCAAGTTTGGAATGATAGATATCTATTCATTAGCTTTGGGGGAAGTGTTGAGTTAGGAGAAAATACTTTTTTAAGTTACAAGAAGATATTGTAATCATTACAATGCAGTGTTATAAGATATTAGAGATCTTTTTTTAATAATTGTTTTAGTTATAGTGTTCTCTCTATATATATGCGTATGTACTAGATCAATTATTCAATTCAATAAGATATTTTTCTCTCATGCAACTAAATCCTTTTCAAGTTATAGTATATCTTGATTCCTAGGTTCCTGCTTCATGTTCGTACCTCCAAACAGAAAATGTATTTTTACAAAAGAAATATTGAATGTTGAAAGCCTTGAGCCTAAGTCAATTTTAAATTTTCTGTGTCCTGTGAAGTGTGAAGTATGAGGTGTAATATATACTGACAATGTATTCCCATAGTTCTTGCTTTTTATTGTGGTGGTTGTTGTATTTGATGGTATCTAACAATTCTTCACTGGTGGTAATGGTACTCCTCGCGGTTGCCATCGACATCATAACCTGTCATTAAATTATGTTATTTTAATACTTGCAGGCTATGAATTTCTTTGCTGGTTTATTGCTACTTCTTATGCCAGAAGAAAATGCCTTTTGGTAAGGTTTGGAAAGCTTTCGTATAGATTCCCCTTGTTAGTCCCTCTTTTCAGCATAGAAAATATCTTGGGCTTGGCAAAATCTTGGTTGGTTTTATTGCAGATGTACATGGATTGATTTGAGAAATATGTGAATTGAATGGGTTTGGTCAGGCCCTGCAGAGCAACCTGTTTAACCAAACCCATCCACTCACCCACACACATATATATAATTTTTCATTTTCAGTAAAAAATAATCTGTTTGGACTGACCCACTGACCATTTGGACTGGCCCACAAATCTAGTATTTTGAGAAGGAAAAAAAAAAAGACTAGTAAGGTATGTGGATTGGTCTGTTTAATTGCGAGCTTGTTAAATGCAAACCTGTTTAAATGTGGGCCTACACTAGTTGGTCTCCATAACTGGGTTGAATTGTACTGGTGCATATCTGCCCAGACTTGTCCACATAATACTTTGACCAATTTTTTTATTTTGTTAACTGATCATTAGGTAAACATGATCTTCTTTAAATGCTGTCTATTTAAATATATATATATATATATATATATATATCTTTTTGTTTTATTTAACAACACTTGGTTTGTCTTCAGTTTGTATTATCTAATGTTATATTGATATATCTCAGGGCATTTGTTGGCATTATTGATGAATATTTTGCGGGCTATTATACTGAGGATATGATAGAATCCCAAGTAATGATCATTTTCCAGTCCTTATTTCTTTTTTGAAAAAGGAAACTTTCTTTATCCTGTTTCCCTAGTCACATGCCTTTTTTGATAATTTTAGTATTGAGTATTTGTAATTCTCTTTGCAATCATGGAAGTTTTTCATGTCTCAGGTGGACCAGCTTATTTTTGAGGAATTGATGCGTGAAAGATTTCCTAAACTGGGTTTGTATTTATTATCTTTGCTCTTTAGTAATCTTCGTGTAGTTGCTTTTCTAAGTCAGCTTGGATTTTTTTTTTATTCTACTGATGGTTTTGGTGCAGTTAATCATCTGGATTACTTGGGAGTGCAGGTGCCATGGATATCTGGATCTTGGTTTCTATCAATCTTTGTAAACATAATTCCCTGGGAAAGTGGTGAGATTTATATGGAGTGAATCTTTTTGTGTCTTTTAATATTACAGTATTGGTTTTATTTATTCTTAAATGCTATCTTATGTTGTGTTTCTCCGTCTTAGTTCTTCGAGTTTGGGATGTGCTACTATTTGAAGGGAATCGTGTTATGCTATTTCGAACAGCACTGGCTCTAATGGAATTATATGGTATTGAATTTTACTTTCCTGTGTTTTTGAGTTATCTGTGCAAACTATCATGTGTAAGTTCTAAACTAAATTAAATTATTGTTTATTATATCTTCTTTAAAGTAACACAAGTTTTCATCTCTTATTCTAGGTCCGGCATTAGTTACAACAAAAGATGCTGGTGATGCAATTACGTTGTTGCAATCACTTGTTGGTTCAACATTTGATAGCAGCCAACTTGTCTTTACGGCTTGTATGGGTTATCTAGCAGTGACTGAGGCCAGATTGAAGGAACTAAGAGAAAAACATCTGCCCTCTGTATTAGTCGTCATAGAAGAAAGATCTATGAAGGGAAGGGCTTGGAAGAATTCGAAAGGGGTTGCAACTAAACTATATAGTTTCAAACATGATCGAGGGTCTATGGTAGAAGAAAGAAAAACCACAGAAGAAAGTGATGCAGTAGCTGATGGGAGTGCAAAATTGGAGTCTCGTTCCTCTAATTTAAATGAAATGCTTAATAGCCTCAATGTAGATTCAGAACTGGAGGCCCTTCCAGATCCCCAGGATCAGGTTGCTTCCTCTACATTCTACACCTCAACATTTACTTTCCTCTTCAATTCCCTCCTCTCCCCAAAAAGGCCTTTGTTTGTGAAGTATATTGAAATTTACCAACCATTAACCACAATTTTGACTTATAAATTCACCTTGGTATGCTATTGTTATGCCTTCGAGATGTGACTTTTGTCTTTCTATATTGATCAGGTTAACATAGTTAACTTAATAGTGGTAAAAGATGCTTGCATGCTTTACAATGTGAAATAACACACCTGATATGAAATACATGCATGAGTAATTTTAGTTGTCATAATATGCTTCATTCTTTAAGTTTATTTTTCACAGTTACAGCTGCCATGTTATGATTCTGTCTGTGCTGCAGCATTTGAGTCAGTTTCACTTAAAAGATTGAAAAGGAATCAGAATAAGATTATATTGAGTAATTTTGACATATTCTGGCTCTTCTATAGTTCTTTTATTGGTTGATTTTATATTCCTGAATTTTTCCTTTTCAAATAGAATTAAATCTTGTGCATCAGAAAATTGTACTATTGAAGATTCGAAAAATTTTCATGTTTTAGATTTAGACCCTGATAGTATACTTAGTGTTAGGCTTTTCTCTGCTAGCAGGTTAAGCTGAGTCGGCATCCTGTAATAGTTAGTTAGCTGGCTGTGATTCTGTTCGGACAGCTGGAGTCTGTTGAGAACTGGTAGGATGCAGCTCAAGCTATCTGATTGTCTAAATACTTGAGTAGTGTAACTAATCATTAATAATTAGTAATACTATACATTTTACAGATTACAAAATTTATATTTTGATTGTGAGTATAGATGCAAAACCCATCGAATATAATCCTTTGTATTATGCGTGTGTTGGTTTGCTGTGTATGACAGTAGTCTTTCCAGATTCCAATGCTTCAACCACAACTTCATTGATAATATATTACATTAATGTCATTTCATAATCTAATTTCCTGGCTTAATTTTGAATTACAGTTATATTTTCCCTTTATATAATTGCTCTATTATAATCAGCTCTTGTGCAACTCTTTAAGTTTCAATCATTAACAGCTTCTGCGCAGGTGGTTTGGTTGAAGGTTGAGTTATGCAGGTTGCTGGAGGAGAAAAGATCTACCATACTCAGGTAATTGTCTTTTTGGAGTTCAAATTGTAATTCAAGCTCTTTTAAACTTATTTTTCCCCCCAGCTTGCTACTTATAAAAGAAAGTTGCTAGAATATAACTGTAAAAACTGTCTACCTGCGAGTGTAGATATTGTAAATTAAATGTACATTATTTTAGTTTATTAGGTTGGAAATCCTTGGAATTAAAGGGGCGTTCAATATAAGAATTTTTAGTGTCCCTAAAATCTGAAGTTAAGAATCCTAGAATTAAGGGATTCTTTTCCGAAGTCTGTGTGGGAGGTTGTTTCTGATTTTAGGAGATAAGTTCTGATTACCAGGGGTGACTTGTTTCCTTATATGTAGCCTTGTATATACATGTCTATCATTTTTGTGATTTTTCACTGGTATCTATCAGATAAATTGGTTGTGATTCTTTGTCAATTCTCTATTCATTCATAAATAGAAAAAATGCATTTACAACTATTAATGCCAAATATTTTAATTCCAAATTTATACAACCTAAATCATGAATTCTAAATATCTGCAAGAAATGGGGATTCCCAATAATTCTAAGCATTTTACAAGCACTAAAACAAAATAACAAGGACTAAAAAAGAAAAAAACAATTTTACGAGGACCATTTAACAAAAATTTAAGGACCATAACCAAAAAAGTAGTATATTACAAGGATGAAAAATATATATATGAATTATCTATATAAATACATTTACTTGAGAATACTTGAACACAGAAGAAAACTTATTCAATTCAATTGTGACATTAAACCAATACAAGAGGGTATATATATGGCTCTACTACTCTACAATAATGATTACAATATTTCCTGTAGTATTCTACATTATCTTAATGGTCATAATTATAATGATTGATAACATCTCCTTATAACTAAACACCCTTCCCATCATTTTTTAGCTTGCATGTGAGATCATGAAACCATTTTGTGTGAACAAATCTCTAGATGCAGTCTTGATGAGATGTAGGAGGCAGTGATAAGACCATAATCCAGATTTTCTTTGATTAAATGTTGATCTATCTATGTGTGATTTGCCCTGTCATATTTAATAAGTACTAAAAATTTATTTATTATCAGAGTAAGGGTCATAGGTTCTTCACAATTCACCTTAAGGTTACTCAAAATAATTTCAACCATAACAATTCAAACACAGCTCAAAATTCAGCCTACACATTGAACCTTGCAACTACATTTTGTTTCTTCTCCAATTTAGTAAGTTTCCACCCAAGAACGTGCAATGCTTAGACTTTTTTTACTCTTCTATACTCAGCCAATATTTCAAAGTCTATAAATAGTCTTTCTAGAATTTGCAATAATCATGTTCAGGTCATGCCAAAAAATGGGTTTGGAATCATTCCTAGAACTGCATATTATGCCACGTTGTTCACATATTTATGAAAATATTATTCATTTGGCATTCTAACTTCATATTCCAATTAGGTCTTCTTGCTTAAAATCCAAACCGCTTGGCCAAAAAGGGGTTTGGAAATAGTTCCCAACCAACAATAAATGCATATTACCATACTTTGTGCCAGGTTGTAGAACCATTTAAGAAATATTCTTCATTTTGTATACTGGCTTTATATTCCAATTAGGTCTTCTACCTGGTAAACAAACCACTTAATAAATCTTTATAATGCATTGCCTTTAGCACTTTCGATGTCTTATTTGTATCTTTTCTTCTTCATTCCCCGTGCTTCTTTGTTAATATGAGATAACTATGTATACAGTGATGTTAGATTGTCGTGATATCTTCTAAAGACAATTAACTCATTTTCATGTATGTGTTTCCAAACCTTGAACAGAGCTGAGGAGCTAGAAACAGCTTTAATGGAGATGGTGAAGGAAGACAATCGTCTGGAGTTGAATGCAAGGGTATATCTGTTTGGATGATTCATCTTCTTGTGTGACCTTTCACATTTTTGGTATTTTATTGAGTATTTACGCTTATTAAATGTGTAAAAAGAAAAATTGGAAATTATTATTTCTTCTTGCCCATAAGAAAAATATATATCGAGTAATTTTGGTCATTCAACTACATATGGATATCAACATTAAACTTTTCTTAAATTCACATGGCCACTTAAAAAAAGTCACTTGACTTGTTTTAAACTAGACATTTATTGCCAAGATCTATTGATCAATATTTCTCTCCCTCTCCCTTTCTCCCTCAAACAAACATCCTTGTACAAAATGTGGATAAAAAATGGAAGTAGTGTGATTAATAGGGGCAGAAGAAAACTGAAGAAAACACAAGAAATCATTTAAAAAGACATCAACTCTATGGATTTTATGAAGTTTGGGCTTTTAATAAAGGCACTCTGAAATTCATGTAGTTAACTTTCCTCTTAGTGGTATTAAGCTTGGTTGTTGATATATTTGAAGCTGTCAAATTTAAGAGATTAGGTAAAGAGGCAGAAGAGGCACAATCTATCCATATAATTTGGGATCGATAAATATAAAATATATTGTCAATCTGTTAATCCTCCTCCTAACTATATGTTGTAATTAAATCTCCTAATTATGTAATTAAAATTGTACAAGGAAATATTATATGCAGCATAAATCAAGAGATTCTAACAATATTCCAGACATCATTATGCTAAAATGATGCCTAAGGCATAAATACTTGGAAAGCTTGCTTAGTTTCCATGTACAATTGTGTTTATGATTTCTTTTTCTCTGCAAATTCATTTTTCTTCTGGTCTTTTGGATTGTGAGGCTTACAAAAATGTTGTAATCATACAGATTGAGCAATTGGAGGAGGAGGTAGCCGAGTTACAACAAACCCTTGATGATAAGAAAGAACAAGAAGTTGCCATGCTGCAGGTTCTAGTGTGCACCTGTTTTCTCCAGTGTCTATTTCTGTAAGCTTATATGCAAAAATGTATAAATAAATAGAGATTAAGAAGAATGTCTTTATATGTCATAGAGAAAACTTTAAAATCTTCTCCATGCCACAGGTTCTAGTGCGGCTAGAGCAGGACCAAAAAATTACAGAAGATGCTCGCAGAAGAGCAGAGCAAGGACTTGCAACTCAGAAATTACAAGTTCATGAGCTTCAGGTAACCTTTCCCCCTTCTTACGATTACTGTGATTCAGGTCATTCACTCTTACAGTTTGCAGTTGACTAAATTCGCAAACAAAAATAATGGGTGTTTAAAGTTGTGCAAATCAAATAAAATCACTAACAAATCTGTCCTAATAAATATAGAATGGAATCTGCACTTAATTATAGCTTAATTCTCCTGATTATGCAACACTCCCCCTCAAGTTGGTGAATGTATATCTATCATTCACAACTTGCAAGTAAGATCTTCGAATTGTTTTGTGGGAAGTCCCTTAGTAAACATATTTGTCAATTAGAGTCTTGACGGGATGTACTCAGTGGCTATAAGACCATCATCCAACTTCTCCTTAATAAAGTGTCGGTGTATCTCTATGTGCTTTGTTCGATCATGTTGAACCGGATTGTGTGCAATACTGATAGCGGACTTATTATCACACGCCAAGCCCATAGGAGCTTCATATTTTATTTTTAGGTCATCAAGTATGATCTTCATCCATAATAGTTCACACACCCCCTTGAGCCATAGCTCTAAATTCGGCCTCTGCACTTGATCTTGCAACTACATTTTGCTTCTTGCTCCTCCATGTCACCAGATTTCCACCCTAGAACATGCAGTAGCCTGTGGTGGATCTCCTATCAACAATCGATCCTGCATAGTCAGCATCAGTATATATTTTTCATGGATAAGTTTTCCCCTTTTTTGAATAGCAATCCTTTTCCTGGAGAGGCTTTTAAGTACTGAATAATTCTATCTACTATCTGCAAGTGTCTTTCTCTTGGATCATGCATAAATTGACTAACCACACTAACTACATAGGCTATGTCTGGCCTAGTGTGTGATAGATAAATGAGTTTTCCCACAAGTCTTTGATATTGTGTCTTCTCCACTTTTGGGTTTTCCTCATCATTCTCAATCTTATGATTTTGCTCTATTGGCACTCCAGTGGTCTTACAACCCAACTTACCAGTCTCTTTAAGAAGATCAAGGATGTATTTCCTTTGAGAAATAAAGATGTCCTGTCTAGAGTAAGCAACCTCTATCCCAAGGAAGTACATCAGCTTCCCAAGATCCTTCATCTCAAATTGAGCAGCCAGTCTCTCCCTCAAAATTTTGTTTTTCAATCTCATCATCACCTGTAATAATTATATCATCTACATAGACCAAAAGTAGAGTGAGTTTACCATTCTGAGAATGTTTTATAAACAGAGTATGATCACCTTGGCTTTATCGGTATCCCAAAGATACTATAGCTTGAGTAAACCTTCCAAACCAAGCACGAGGTGATTGTTTAAGACCATATAGGGCCTTCTTAAGTATGCACACCTTATTTCCTTCATTAATAGCACCATAACTAGGTGGAATCTCCATGTATACTTCTTCCTCCAAGCTTCCACGCAAGAAGGCATTTTTAACATCAAATTGATGCATTGCCCAACCAAAGGAGAGAATAATCCTGATTGTATTCATTTTTGCCACCAGAGCAAAAGTCTCCTCATAATCGATCCCATAGGTTTGAGTATACCCTTTTGCAACCAACCTTGTTTTATACAGATCCAGTGTGCCATCAGACTTATACTTAACTGTGTATATCCACCTACAACCCACAACTTTCTTATCTTTTGGTCTTTCTACAATCTCCCAAGTCTCATTCCTTTCTAATGCACTCATTTCTTCATTCATGGCTCGAATCCAGTTCTCATCTTTTAAGGCTTCTTGTACTGATGTAGGGATTCTTATAGAATCAATAGCTGAAAGAAAACTCCGATGTTGCAGAGAAAGTTTTTCTGTAGACACAAATTGGGATATAGGATATTTGGCACAAGATCTTTTTTCTTTTCTCAAGGCAATAGGTAAATCATTTAGGTTAGGTTCAAAAGCAGTATTTAAGGTGTCCTCAAGAGTCTCACAGTCCGGTTCGGACAATTGAAGTTGTTGTTCGACCAGGACGGGTTCTTGTTGCCTTTGCTGATATTGTTTTCCAAAATATTTAAACTCATTATTCTTCTCTGGTAATGATGTTGGTGCATGGTCTTTGTCATCCTCCCTAAGAATGAAATTCTGCAACAAAGGAAAAGGTGGCAACTCAAGATTCTCAGCTTCTTGAACACTCTCCCCTTGAAGCTGAAAACTAGAAAAGAAAGACTTTGTTTCATGAAAGGTGACATCCTTGGAAACATAGACTTTACGACTTTAAGGGTAATAACATTTGTAACCCTTTTTGTTGGGGGCATAACCAATGAAGACACATTTGATGGCGCAAGGATCTAACTTACCCCGATAAGGACTATGAACATGGACAAAAGCAGGACAACCAAAGACACGGTTCTGAAGACTAGTCAACACGGGAATAGAAGGATAAAATGTTGTCATAAGCTTAATAGGAGTAACACCCTCTAAAACATGAGAGGGTAATCTATTAATTAAATAAGTAGCAGTCAGGACTGCTTCCCCCTAGTAAGATCTAGGAACAGACGTTTGGAAAAGTAAAGCTCTAGTAACCTCAAGGAGATAACGATTTTTCCTTTCAGCAACCCCATTTTGTTGAGGAGTGTCCACACAGGTTAATTCATGAACAACTTCATTTTCCTGAAGGAACTTGGAAAGGTTTTGGTTCACATATTCTCTTCCGTTGTCGGAACACAATCTCTTAATTGGACTTTCAAATTGTATTTGAATCATTCTGTAAAACTTTACAAATAGGTGAACAACTCCAGACTTATCTTTCATGAGGAATATCCAGGTAACACGAGTACAATCATCAATAAATGAAACAAACATTTTGCACCCGGGATATTAGTAATAGGTGAAGGTCCCCATACATCTGAATGAATAAGATCAAAAGGTTTAGAACTATTATTACCATTGGGAAGAAAAGTTGTCTGATGGTGTTTAGCAAACTAACAAACATCACAATGAAAAGACTCAGTACGCACTTTTGTTAATAAAACAGGAAATAAGGACTTTAGGGTATTAAATGGAGGATGACCAAGACGTTTGTGTTGAAGTCATATCTGAGAGGATGACCAAGATTCACGGCCTTGCTGAAGATTAGAAGTGTGTGCCTATAGTCTAGCACACTTTTTATTTTCTTCATGTTGTAAATAATATAACCCGCCCTGCTCTTTAGCAATTCCAATAGTCTTCCCCGTGGCAAGATCCTGAAAAACACAATGGGAAAGAAAAAATACCACTGCACAAGATCCTGAAAAACACAATGGGAGGGAAAAATACCACTGAACAATTTAAATCTTGGGTAACCTTTTGAATAGATAAGAGGTTATTGGATAATTTGGGAACATAAAGCACATTTTTTTAAAGGAAATGAAGGTTGAAGGTAAATGTTACCACGACCAGTAACGGGGGTATTGGAACCATTAGCAACAGTAATATATTGATTACCAAATGAAGCAGTGTAGGATGAAAAAGAAGAGGAATGAGATGTCATATGATCAGTAGCACCAGAGTCTATAATTCAGATATTATTTTCAGTACTAGAAGCATTAAAGGATAAGAGACTAGAACTCTTACCACTCATAATGAAGGAACAATAGCTAGATGTCTTACTAAAGGAGTCCATGAGACCTCAAAAGCAACTAAGTTTTGCAGATTGGCAAAATTTGGTCTTGTTCACACAAAAAAAACTCGTCGGAAAAATTTTCCGGTGGCAGTTTTTGGCGATCGGCGTCGGCAGTGGTGTTCAACGGCGGTCAATGGCAGTGGGCCAATGCCAGTGGCAGTAAGGTCAATGGTGCAAGGTGGTGGTCAATGGAGAAAAGATAAGGAAAAAAAAGTTGCAGCAATTAAGGTTGTCCAAAAAATATAATTGCAGCAATGAAGACTGCCCGGGAAAATAATTGCAGCAATTGCAGAAGCAGAGTCTCCCGATACCAAGTTGAAAGAAATAGATGAAATGTATTTATGATGTATTTGATAAATGTGATTACATTCTCTATTTATAGACTGTTTTACAACCTAATTAAGTAAAGAAATAATTGGTAATGAAAGCCAGAAATAATGGGTGTTTAAAGCTTTACAAATCAAATGAAATAAAATCACTAACAAATCTGTGCACTTAATTACAGCACAATTCTCCTGATTATGCAACACTCATCTAAATCTGAGTTTCATTGACATGCATTATGTTTTTAATATTTTTTCACTAGTGCTTGGTATAGGTTTGGGTACTTTTCTGTATGTCTCACATGCCTGATAAGAATAGAAATGCATGAGTAGTTTAGAAGTAAAAAAAACTGAGATACTCTAAATCTTTCGTTATACCTAATTTATTTACTTATTCCTTTTCTCTTGCTAATGTTCATGGAAAGAAAATATTCTTTTCTAAGTGGTTGTATTTAGCTCACAATGTGCTGCACAGATGGTTTTCTTTTTTTGGCTAAATGGATCAAGTTAATTATGATTGAGAAACACTATTTTCTCTATCTTTGTTTTAAAGGTAAAATGTAATTTAGATCCCTCAATTTTCAGGTAAAATGGCTTAGTTCCTACATTTTAAAATGAAAACTTTGGTCTTAGTATAATTGAAGTTTGTCCTACTTTATGGACAAAGGACCAATTTCACAAATTATTAAAAACATAAGGACCAAAATCATCGAATTTAGAGTATAGGAACTAAAACTATTTTTTTGACCAAAATTAAGAAACCAAAAACACATTTTATCCAAGTGTTTAATCTATATACCCTCTGCATGTCCATGGCATTGAAGCGCTTTCTAAATTCTAATAAGATGCACAGATCTATTTCCCAGAGAGAAATAAGTAAACCACACTGCTCATTATTAAGGATCTTACTAGGCATGATTACATCTATTTCCAGTATAATAAATATGCAGGAAAAGTACGACAAGGCCATGCAATCAATTGCTGAGATGCAAAAGCGAGTCGTTATGGCAGAAAGTATGTTGGAGGCTACCCTTCAATATGAATCTGGCCAATCCAAAGCACTTTCTTCTCCAAGGTACAACATTATTTTAGTCATTTATGAACAAGGTCTTGGAAGGAACTCAATATTTCAAGACCACAATAATTTCATTTATGAACCTCCAATTAAGTATTCATAATTTCATAAACCTGTTTGAGAAATTTGTTTTCGAAGTGTCTGATATTATGATTAGGGTTTACTTTTATATTTTTTTCCTTGATAGATACGAGATAGCAGAGTAAAGCAACTTTAGATCATTTTCGTGATTTAAAACAGGTGAAAATTGCCTCTTTGAGAAGTCCCATATGTATTGCAAAACAAAGTTAAATACTTTCTGTGCTGTACTTGGTAAACTATGAAATGCGGGAAAAGCTTAAAAAATAGCCCCGTATTGTATTGCAAAACAAAGTTTAAAATGGCCCTAGATGGCTTTAAGGTTTCCTTGACGAAACTGAATAGCAATGAAGTATGTGGGGCTTTAATGAAAGGGAGTCTCTGGGCAAATATCATTATTTGCATTTCTCGAATGCTGAACTGGAAAAGTTAAAATTATATTGAAAGGATTAGTCACTCTTACTTTTATATGTGGTATTCTGGGAAACCTTCAAAATTTCAAATATGATATCCAATAGATAGAGCTTGAGTTTGACCTTAAGTTTTACAGAAGCTGTGGTGTGGCTGGCTGCTAATACTTGACCGTAAATAATGTATGTTCTGTCATCTGAGTCCTGTGGACGTAACTCACTCAGTTCCCATGGATTTACGGGGAAGGAATTCCAATAGAAAGAGCTTGATGCATGTATGATATATATGAATCCATTTATTTTTTAAGACCAAATTTTCTTCGCTCAACTTCATTGGAGCTATTTTTGTAGGGCTGGTCGTGGACAAAGCCCAAAGTCTGAAAACCCCTCCCGGAAAATTGGTCTGCTACCTTTTGGACTTGGCTGGCGTGACAGAAATAAGGTAAAATATTTTCTGACCTCTCTCTGACTCCCAATTGCCTGTATTCATGCAGAAGACATGTAATTTTGTTATTTACAATTATGAGTTGCGAATTCTGAAGAGTTCGCTATTTGTTGGTTGGTATGCCAGTCCAACGAACAATCCATTGAAATTGAATTTTACTGCAAAAGTTATCTTTATGTTCACGGTTATTTGAACTCACATCTAACATGTTTCAAGGAAAAAGGTTGTCTACTTTTAGTTCGGGGTATGTCCATATGGTTGGGCTTTACTGGTCTTTTTGGGATGGTAGGAGCTTATTATTTGTAATGATTATCTCTTACACATCCTCTGAAACAGAGCAAACCGAATGCTGAGACCGAGGAATCTGGCGAAAGTCTGCATAATAGTGGCTCTCCAAAAATAGAATCCGATACCCAAGAAACTGATAGATAGAATTCGCAGAGCAGTGCCAGCAGAACTCCACTTGCTTTCCTGCCTACTCAGGAGTTCTTAGTTGTTTCTGATTATCACTGCCCAATTTTCTATGTTAATTATCTCATAAAGTTAGGGAAGGAATCCATTGTGAGGAATGTTTTATATGTTGATAGGCCAATTAGATGTAGAAAGCACATTCTGTCTTTGACTGACATTCGTTGGTAACATTTCAACATTTAAAGTTAGACACATACTGTCTTTGACACCTACACTACCCAGTCTTTCAAAAACCGTGTCTTTATTTGTTTTTGTTTAAATTTAAGCGTAACAGCCGTGCCATTACCATACTTTAACTCCTGCAAAAGTGTATAAAAAAATTGTGACAACTAGCTTCTATTCTTCACCCTCCTTCCACTTCTTTCAAAATAATTCTCATTTTAGTTTTTTCTCAAGGGAAGAACTACACTTTAGAGGATAAATTATTTTTATTATTCTGATTGCAAAGCCAATGATTAAGATTGTAATAAAACATTCATATTAATAACTAACCATGAAACTGATAAATCGTAACAATTGATCTAGTAAGTGCGACCCCTTTTCTTAAATGAGTCATAAAATGACCATCTTTTAATAAAGATTTAGACCTCATATTTACTTTGTAGGTAAACCAAATCGTTTCCAATTTTATTTTTTAAAATTATATTTGAACTTATGTTGTAAAAACTTTAAGAGGTCTAGGATTTTTGCAAAATTTTTAAAAATGTCTTAGTTTATAGACCGATCTATGCTTGCACTCATTGCAATGCAACACTTTTGCCTCTTGATAATTTTATGAACATGGTTCACATCTCTAGAGATAGGAGTCATCATGCATCAGCGGATTGGTTTAATTAAAAAATTATGTACAACGAAAATTCTCTTCAACAACAAATCAAAGAAAACGACAATCAGTTTGTCAAATGATAAAACAGTAACTGAGCCAGAGAGCCAGGTTCCACGCCAACTAAGTTTATTTTAGGTCCCCGCGCCCTTCGTTTTCCAATTTAGCATCTTGTGGTTTTATTAGGATTATATTACGACATTTAATCATCAAAAGCGTGCACGTGTAATTGCAAGGAAACTCGAGTCAAGTATGTGCTATGAAAGTGTATTCAAGAACGCTTGCACAGCATAAAACAGTATAAAAAGTTACATTTAAAATCTATACACGACAATATAAACAAGACGAAAGTAGGAGATAACACATGATATTATGTTATACTTCCTTGGTTGAAAAAGCCAAATTTTACAGAGCTTCATTACTATACAAACGACCAGGAGAAAGAAGAATTGACAACTATGGAATGCTGGTACACCACTAGAACAATTGCCAAGACAGAAGGAACATGAATCATGAATCCAACAATTTTCTTTTAAAATAGAAACTAAGGGAAAAGGAAGTGAATATACCATCTTGGCTCCAAATGGAAAATAGGAGCAGTTATGTGCACCAGAAGTAGAACAAAATTTTACAACATTTTTAGCTACTATGCTCTGAAGGAAGAACACCACCATAAGACAACCAGTATTAACATCTACAAATCTATATCTTGCAGTGTGTTGTAAGATGTTTGAAATTTGCACCAGACTACCATAACTAACAAACATGGAGCTCCATATCACTATCCCCTCTTGGTTCTAGGAGGAGTACCAGGAGCATGGCGAGAGCTTTGTACAGTCTGTGTACTGGGATCATATTTTTGTGACGCAAGGTAACTCAAAGCAGTGACAACATCAGCTATAACTGGACGCATATTGGCCTGCTCCTGAACACACATAGCTGCAACAGCAAGAGCCTGGTATAGCCCTCTTGAAGGATATTGACCTTGGAGCATTGGATCAGCCATTTGTGAGAATTTTCTTCGATCTTTGAACAAGGGTCTGGCCTGCAATTTAATCAAATTACTTAAATAAAGAGCAAAGACAAGATCATAGTATCAAATTTCAAAATCGCAATTGAATAAGCTAAAGGCAGTTAGAAAATTTATGGGATATGCAGAACTTTGAGGACCAATTTCAACATCACAGTAGGAATTTCATGTTTTGAGAAGATTTTATTGAGAAGGGAACAAAATAAAGAGGATGAAATCAGAAAGCCTACCAAAAGAAAGGAAAAGAGAAAAATAACTCTGAAGAAAATATCAGTTGAAAGAACTTTTGAATTACCATGACAGTAATTTCCTACCGAAAGCAATGTACATCACTAATTATATACCATGTTTTGTTGCTCTACTTAAGACATAACTGAGAACTATTAACTATTTGAGTGGAAATGATTTCACCTGGAAAGTAATATTTTGAACTGTTTGAGAAAAGATTCAAAACACCTCTTATGAAAAGTAGCAAAAAAATAGGTCGTCATAATAGCAAATCCCTATGAACAATGAAATAACTAACTTACAAATCCTATATTTAGATAATCTGTTTCTAACTGGTTACTTAAGATAAAAACAGAATATTTACAACAAAATGGAGGAGAGATAAAGATAATTAATGTAGACTTTCAATACTTACAAATTCTCACAAGTCCAATTATGCAGGTAAAATTTGCCAAGTATGTCCAATTCATATTAAATACTTGCCTCCCCTTATTTAAATCACACAATACTACCATTTGGCTACTAATATGCAAATGAAGCGATCCAGTGTTATATTTGATGATTTATTATACAGTCTTCCAGCTGATAAATTACCAGTCAGACATATGAGATGAGATAACAGTGACTTTCTTACCCAAGCAACAAGATTCTGCTCTCCTGCAGATCTTGAATTGTCAATTGCTTTCCTTCCAGTAATTATTTCCAGAAGAACAACACCAAAGCTATAAACATCTGATTTCAGAGTCAGTTGACCTGTCATTGCATACTCTGGAGCACAATATCCATAGGTTCCCATAACCCTTGTAGATACATGGGTGTTTTCCCCCACGGGACCAAGTTTAGCCAGACCAAAATCAGATAACTTAGGATGATATCCTTCACCAAGCAAAATATTGGAGCATTTTAAATCTCGGTATATGACAGGAGGATTAGCTTTGTCGTGTAAATATTCCAATCCCCTTGCAGCTCCAGCAGCTATTTTCATCCGTATGTTCCAATCAAGTTGTTTCTTCCCAGGAGAAATATCTGAGTATCAAACATTTATTAAAAATATATACTTCAAGCCAATACATAATGAATTGAAAGAGATGACATACAAATTTGTAATACATATACCATGTAAGTGGTCTTCCAATGATCCTAATGACATAAATTCATAAACTAGAAGCCTTTGATCCCCATCAGCACAATAACCAATCAGGTTGACAAGGTTAGGGTGGTGAAGAAGACTTAACATCAAAACTTCAACAAGGAACTCTCTATTCCCTTGTAGTCCATTTCGGTCAAGTTGTTTAATTGCAACAATCTACATTCAACATTAGAAATCATGAAGCATGTCATATCAAACTACACAAATTTAAACCTCATTTCCATGCATGCAAAACTCATAAGGTGCTACTCTGGTGTCAGGAAGCAACGTGGATGGGAGAGAAATGATGAATAACAAAAAATAATGAAGCATTTCTTCATTTCCCTGAGAATTTCACATATGCTTCATGAGAAACACACTCACTTGATTAATACTTTCCAAACGCCCCTTGTAGACTCTTCCAAAGCCTCCCTCGCCTAAAAGACATTCAGCTCTGAAGTTTCTAGTAGCAGTTGCCAACTCACGGAATGAGAATGTCTGTGCAGCAATGTGATCAGGGTTTCCATTTCTAGAGGAATCTTTGGAATTCATGGATGAATTCCTCTTCAATTTCCCTGCATTCCACTCCAAAAACTAATGATTTAAGTGTGAAGAAATATAAACGACAGTCGGTTTAGATTTAATATCCAAGACCAATTCGTCCTTCTTCAGTGTTTAAGATTCAGAAAGTACAACATGGTATATTTCATTCACCAAATTTCAGAAAAAGAAACACAAACTGACTTGGTCTCATAGGATGCATAATTTCAAAATTACCATCATTAGTACAATTTTACAGTTGATATGTATACTTTGTGAAAATCAATAAGCTAAAATAAACAAATTCTTAGATTCAACTCTGCAGAGGAGCATAAAAATATTAAATAGAAGCTGTCAGTCATTTTTATATGAAATTCCACCTATCTTTTTACCTGAGAAGTTCGCTCATCCAGGACTCAATCTGGTCTACCAAAGGTATACAAAATTAAAATTCACAACATTTCATTTCTTACTAATAAGAGAATATATGTTGTTATTACTCTAATTATTCAACCCCAATTAATCTTCATAAAAAAGGAACAACAGAAATCAAGGGAAAACACAAGTCTCACAAGAGGGGTCTGGCTATCCCAAACCACTGATGACATTTTTTACAGCCAACTCCAACAAATTCAACAACATCGCTACCTGGGGTGGCTTTGATCGGATCAACAAGACTGCTCTGCACTTCCATCTTCTCCAACTTCTTCTTTAGCTTCTTCTTAGTGTTTGAATTTCCGGAACAGGGAATCCAACCCATGTTTCAATTTCTTCTTCCCTCTTCCTTTTTCAGGCAGATACGCAGATGGTTGCTGAATAATCAATGGATCAGTCAAAATTCACATGAAAAGGAGTCACCTTTGCATTCTCTCTCTTACACTTGGTGCTGCTTTAATGTCATCATAATCATCGGTGTCTCTAGTGATTGTGAGGTTGCCTACGATTGGTTTTCAATTTTCGTAGTATTTTCAAGCAGAAATTTCGTCATTGGTTTCTTTTTGGTCGGAAAAGCACCATCATTGGCTGAGATGCGCCACACTGGATCAAGGCTGAAACACACTTCTTGCTCACATCCCCTTTGACGATGTCGTTTAAGTGTCCAAGTCCAATAAATAAATTAGGTTTAAATGTGTTTTTGGCTTTTATAGTTTACTTTGATTTTAATTTTGGTCATTATACTTTAAAATATTGTTTTTCATTTTTTAAAAGGGTTTTTATCTGCTTCTGACAGAAAATTATTTTTTATCTTAAATTATCAGGTTTTTTATTTTTTAACTTAATTTTTTTTATCTGTTTCATTATATTCTAAAAAAAGGATAGATAGAAGAAATTATTAATAGAAAATTGGAGAGCATGTTTTGTTATTCTAATATGGTGTAAAGGGAGTAGTTTAATGACAAGAGGTCGAGTTGCTATGTATGTTTTGCTTAAATTTCTTTTACTATCCATTTCCCCTTTATTCTTCAAATTCACTATGATTTTGATTGGAAAAATCTGAACTATTGGCAAATAGGTGTAATATCTCTCTTTTTTTTAATTTGGGAATAATAACAAGTATTTAAATTTTATTTTAATATTTATATAATTATAATTTTTATTACTATTACTATTTTATATTAAAGAGAACTTTTTTTTAATATTAAAATTTTAATAATATTATATATTTTTTCTTATAATATTTATTTTTTATAAAAACTATTTAATTAATATTTAATATCATGAATATACAACATTTTAAATATAAAACATATTACTCAATAAAAACATATATAAAACACAAATGTTATATTCATCAAAAATAAAAATATATAATTATAAATTTTAGATCATTGTTTTATGAGATCACTTTATTATTATTATTATTATTATTATTATTATTATTATTATTATTATTATTATTATTATTGTTATTATTATTATTATTATTGTTATTATTATTATTGTTATTATTATTATTATTATTATTATTATTATTATTATTATTATTATTATTATTATTATTATTATTATTATTATTATTATTATTATGTAATGTGTTGGAATTACAAGATCAAATATGTATTATTTTTAAATATCCTTTTCATTATGTGTTCTTACCGAAAATAAATTTGGAGAGTATAATTCCACGAGGATTGTGTGTTCCTCAAGAAACGAGCTTTCAGTTGGTCTTCAATTGTGAAGGAGAGGTCCACATGAAAATGACTTTATGATGTTTAAGTCAATAGGAGCACAAAGATAGTGAATTCTCAACCGCAAATGAGTTATGAGTCCCTTAGATTAGCCATGTAATTGTTATTCATTGTTTCAACAATAGTCGCTCCTCAATTAAGACTTATTGATTAGGCCGTTTTACTCATGATGATCATTTATGGCAAATTATGGCTCGGTTATGAAGTTGGGTGGTCACCCTGAATAATTAATTGTTTCCGACCTAGAGGTGAGCAGGTACACTATGTATTCTCTTTAAACATCCTTTTCACGAGTCTATGAGGCAAACAAATAGATTTTTATTTTTATTTTTTATGGACAGAGAAGGTATTTTTTTTTTTAATTTTGGTCTCGAAATTTTGGACCTTAATTACTTCTTGGATTTTGGTTAATTGTGTGATTCAGTTAGGATGGAAAACCTACCTACAAAAGATTCTTTAATGTTCAAATCAGTGTTGAGAGGAAAACATATCTTTCACCATGGAGTCTTCACCTATTTACAGAGGTGAGCGAGAGCTCGTTGATACTTGGTCTAGATTATCACAATTTTTTAGGTTACTCTCATTTTAATCTTGACAATACATACTAATTGGTACATTAATTAGTTTCTAATTATTATTTAGACTTATCAATTGTTTTATGTTTGCGACATGGTCCCAACCTAAACATAGTCTCGATCAGCCATCTAATAGGCTTAAGTCTTAAGAGCCTTGAAGATGTTCTCGGAACGATATCGACCATCCACCTCGACCTCGGTAGACCATCTCAACCTCATGTAAGTCATCTCGGCCATGTACTATCTCAATCGGTGATCTAGGTCATATAAAGTACAATAGCCCCAGACTCGATAGGCTTAAACCTTAAGCCTAAGTGTTTGAATATGTTCTCATAACGATGTCGATCATCCATCTCGACCTCATGTAGGCCATCTCGATCATGTATGACCTCAACCGGTGATCTCAGTCATATAAAGTACATTAGCCTCCCAAGCTTGATAAACTTAAGTCTTGAAAGCATAAGTATTTGAAGATATTCTTAAAACAATGTCGGTCATCCATCTCGACTTTAGATAGGCTATCTCGATCATGGTATTAGCTACTAACTACTTTAGCTCCTAAATTAGTCCTTACAGTGACTAATTTGGAATTAAAATTATAGAGTGAAGGTATGGGCCCGACATGTATGGGGTGGTCGTTACTTGAACACGCTCAACTTGATAATAATAGCCTTAGTAGCCTACGGTAGAGGTTGGGGGCATGTAGAGTGATGGGCCTATGCTCGACGCATAATATGAGAATTGGAATCCTATAATCAACAGAAAACGTGTGTCATCCTTTATTCATTAGACTTAATCACACATAGTGGCTCAGTAAAGATAGAATCGGGTTACGTTACACAGGGTGTGTCAATATATGTAAGAAGGAGCGTCAGCAGAAGGATATATCTTTTACACACTGGTATAGGGTACACTTACCCTAGCCTATTAATTGATGTTCTACGACTAGGTTCTAGAACATTTGGCGCCGACCGCGGGGCAGGCAAAATTATTCATGTGCCACAAAATCAAAATAAAGTGAAAAAATGAGAGGAACCAAGAGAATAATGGCAGAAGAGGAGCCAATTGGGGTTTCCAACGGGGAGCCCCCGCCAGAAGCAACACGTGTGCTGATGGAGATGATGGAAACCATAAAGAGGCAAAATGAAAAGCGTGCAGAGGAATTTAGAAGGGGGCAAGAAGAAACAAGGGTACGAATGAAGGAAGTGTTAAGAGGACAAGAGCAACTTCAAAGGCGGAGTGAGGAGTTGCAGAGGCAATTGGAAGATCGGAGGACAAGAAGGTGGGAATTGGAGGAAGTGGAGCCAGATTTCCAACCATTTTCAGAGGAAATTCTGAACGAACCCTTTCCAACAAGTTATGTATTTCCAAAAATTAGTTTGTTCACGGGAAAGCAGGATCTGAATGCCCACATTAAAAACTTCAGGGCACAGATGTTGATTCATAGAGGATCGAATGTTTCCCGATGCAAAATGCTGGCAGGATCGTTAGTAGGAACGGCGTTGGATTGGTTTAGCACTTTTCTCGAGGGGTCAGTAACATCGTTGGAGGTTTTTGTCCGATTTTCGCTCATTTTGCGGCAAATAAAACAAAACCTCCAAGCACGGCAGATCTGTTTGAGGTGAAACAATCCAAAGGGGAGGCGGTGAAGCAATATTTAATGAGGTGGTGGTGCAGATCCCGCAACCTAATGAGGGGATATATGTGGAAGCTTTTATTAAAATCTGGAGGTTTCGGTGAGTCATTGGTGAAGAGGAGATCGGAGGACATGGCCGCTATTAATCTTAAGGCAACATCGTATATTAAAGTGGAGGAATTCGTTAGGAGAAAGAAGGGAGAAGAGAGATGGGGTGAAGAGGGAACAAGATCTAAAGGAGAGAGGACCACAATTGGTTTTCGCCCACTTAATAATAAAAGGGGAGGACTAGTACAAACGAGGAGAGAAGATCGGGGGCGTTTCCTTATGGGGAAATAAGAGGTGAAAGGTATGGCAATTGGAGGGAGGAAAGATCTGATTGGTTTCCGCCAAAGTTGGTGCCTTCCCAGAAGGATATTATTAAAGATGTCAACATGGCAAAACTTTTCCGATTTCTGGAAAAAAAACCAATAAAATCATGGGAAGAAACTCAAAAGCATGGTGTTGTTTCCATAGGGTGTATCACAAAAAGATGTTATTCTTTGGTGAGACAAATAGAAGAGTTCGTAAAAAGGGGTTTATTACAAATCTTGAAAGATGATGGGGAGGAGGCGGATAAGATAGGGTTAGAAGTTGTAAAAGATGCAGAGAAAGGAGAGGGTCGGAAGAAGGAAGAACATGAGAAGCCAACAATGGGAGACCTAAATACAATCGCAGGCGGATTTTTGGGTGGAGGAGTTTCCAATGTAGATAGGAAACGATATGCAAGATCAGTAATGCAATTGGCCACGGAGGTGGCTCATACTCCGACCTTAAACTTTACAAGGGAGGATTTGGAGGATGTTTTTCCTTATGACAATGATCCTATTGTTATATTAGTTGTAATGAAAAGTCGACGCATTCATAAGGTGCTAGTAGACCAAGGCTCTTCGACGGACGTGCTCTTCTAGCACGCATTTGTGGTAATGGAAGGATCGGTTGATGAACTTGATCCTTATGAAGGGGTGTTTGTCACTTTTTCTGGTGATCCAGTTCAAGTAAGAGGCTACTTTGAGGCGAGAACAACCTTTGGGGAAGGAAGTGAGGTCAATACGATCAATATCAGGTACATGGTAGTTAATATCCCTTCATCATATAATATTTTGTTGGGAAGACCTGCGATAAATAAGTTAGGAGCAGTAGTATCATTAGTGCATATGAAAATGAAGTATCTGATGGATGGGCATAGGGTAGGAGTAATAAGGGTAAATCAAAGGTCTGCAAGGAAGTGTTATGAAGGTAGTTTAAAAAATAATAAAAAGCGGTGTTGGCAATTAGAGAGGGTAGACCAAAATTGTGAGGAGATAGAGTTGGATCCGAAGGTAGATTACAAGGAAGAAAGACCTCAACCGGCAGAGGAAACCAAAACCATTGAGTTGCAGGAGGGTAGGATGGTTAAAATTGGAAGTCAAATGGGGATTGAACGGGATAAAGAGGTGATAGAGTGCTTGAGAGAAAATGTACGAGCTTTTGCATGGACAGTACAGGATATGCCAGGAATAGACCCGGATTTCATATGACATCGTTTGTCGGTAAACCCAAATGTGAAGTCAGTAGTACAAAAGAGAAGGAAGTTGGGGGAAGAGAGGTAGCAAATAGTGAGTCAGGAAGTGGAGAAATTAAGGAGTGTGGGCCACGTTAGGGAGATACAATACCCTACTTGGCTAGCCAATGTGGTGTTGGTCCAGAAAAGTAATGGCAAATGGAGAAGGTGTACAGATTTCACAGACTTGAGCAAAGCATGTCCCATAGATGCTTTCCCGTTAACTAATATTGATATTTTGGTGGATGGGGTGTCTAGTTGTGAGCTTCTAAGTTTATGGATGCATATTCGGGATATAATCAAATCCGAATGCATCCTAGTGATATAGAAAAGACAACCTTTAGGGGAAGTTTATCGAACTTTTGTTACATAAATATGCCCTTCGGATTGAAGAATGCGGGGGCGACCTATCAATGGATGATGGATCGAATTCTGGGGGATATGATTGGAAGGAATGTGGAGTCATATGTAGACGATATGGTAGTTAAATCCGTAAGAGCCAGTAGTCATGTGCAAGATCTGAGGGAATTCTTTCAAACATTAGATAAGTATAAGTTGAAGCTGAATCTAGAAAAAATGTGTGTTTGGAGTAAGGGCGGGAAAGTTTTTGATGTTTATGTTGACTCAAAGCGGAATTGAGATGAACCCAAAAAAGTGTGAGGCAATTCTTAGCATGAGAAGTCCGGTGTCTGTTAAGGAAGTACAACAGTTGGCAGGGAGGATGACATCATTGTCACGTTTCATCCCGAAAGTAGGAGAAAAGTCGATTTCTTTCTTTCAATGTCTAAAGGGCAATGATCTCTTCATGTGCACAAACGAATGTGAAGAAGCATTTCAGAAATTAAAAAGTATACTTGCATCGCCTCCAATCCTGATCAAGCCTGTAGCGGGGTTACCTGTGTATTTGTATTTATGCGTAACAGAAAATGCATTAAGTACAGTGATAACACAGGAAAAAAAGAAGGACCAAAGACCGATCTACTTCTTTAGTCAGATTTTCCAAGGAGCATAGGTAAGGTATCAGAAGATTGAAAAGGCAGCTTTAGTTGTGGTAATCACGGCAAGAAGGTTAAGATATTACTCCCAGAATTTTCAGATTATTGTGAAAACAGATTTTCCAATTAAGCAGGTGTTATTAAAGGTGGATTTGGTAGGACGAATGATGAAATGGGCGGTGGAACTTTCAGAGTATGGTTTGATATTTGAAAGTAGGGGTTTGGTGCGACCTTAAGTACTGGCGGATTTTGTGGCTGAATTAGCAGGATCGGGAGAAGAGTGTCAATTGGGTAGGATGGGAGGATGGATTTTGTCGGTGGATGGAGCATCCAATACTCAAGGTAGTGGAGTAGGGATTATCCTGGAAGGACCGGACAGGGTTTTGGTGGAGCAGTCTTTAAAATTCGCGTTCCGGGCTAGTAATAATCAGGCGAAGTATGAGGCTTTGTTAGCTGAGATGAGGTTAGCAGAAGATATGGGTGTAAAGAAGTTAGTGGTTAGAAGTGATTCGCAATTGGTGACGAAGCAGGTGGCAGGAAATTTTCAAGCAAGAGATCCGCATTTGGCTAAGTATTTGGAGAAGGTGCAAACAATGGCGTCCAAATTCGAGGAATTCATTTTGGTGCATGTCCCACGGGAGCAAAACTCCAGAGCAAATTTGTTATCTAAATTAGCAAGTACAAAAAGATCGGCTAATCATAGGTCAGTAATACAGGAAAGCTTGGCAGAGCCTAGTGTGGTCATTGGAGAGGCGATGCAAATTTGTAGTTAGCAAAGCTGGATGGATATGTATGTGAGGTGGTTCGAGGAAGGAAAAAAACCGACAGATATGGAAGAGCAGGGTATCCTGAAAAAGAATATATATATATATATATATATATATATATATATATATATATATATGTATGTATAAGATGATTGAGAGTTGTTTATATAGAAAGGGATTTTCCTTACCCTTGTTGAAATGTCTGGACGAGGTTAGTAAGGAGAGGGTGATACAGGAGGTTCACGAAGGAGTATGCAGAAACCATATAGGAGGGAGATCGTTAGCGGTGAAAATTGTACGAGTTGGTTTCTATTGGCCCACTTTGAGAGTCATTTGTCTTGAGTACGTCAGAAAATGTGACAGGTGTCAAAAACATGCAATTGATATTAAGGTTCCAGCAGAGCGTCTTTATTCATTAGTTGCACCATGGCCTTTCTTTAGATGAGGGATTGACATTTTGGGGATTTTTCCAAAATCGGTGAGGCACTTTAGGTTCATTGTAGTAGCTATTGAGTATTTTACAAAATGGGTGGAAGTAGAGCCATTAACAACTATTATAGCTTAAAAGATTACGAAGTTTGTTTGGAAATCAATAGTGTGTAGGTTTGGCGTACCTAGAGAGCTTATATCGGACATAGTTTCCTAGTAAGAAGATGAAGGATATGTGTGAAGAGTTGGTTATTTGTCAGATTTTCTCCTCCGTAGAGCATCCCCAGTCTAATGGGCAGGTGGAGGCAGCAAACAAAATTATCTTAAATGCCTTGAAGAAAAAACTTGGCACAACTAAAGCCAGGTGGATCGAAATTTTTTCTGAAGTAATTTGGTCGTATCATACAACGGTGCAGTCAAAAACAAAGGAGTCCCTGTTTAGTTTGGTTTAGGATAGTGATGTTATATTACCCATTGAGTTAGAGATAACATCTAGAAGAGTAGGGGATTTTTCGGAAAAAGCACCGGAAGAAGGGAGACTGTTTCAGCTAGATACCTTGGATGAAGTTAGAAGCAAGGCAAAACTGGGAGAGGCAAAACGAAAAAGGAATGTGGAAACCAGACATTTAAGTAAGGTACATACAAGAGAGTTCAAAGAAGGAGATCTTGTTTTGCATAAGAGGGGAGAGGCACAGAAAGATATTAAACTGACATCAACGTGGGTAGGACCTTACAGAGTACGGGAAGTTGTAGGCAGGGGAGCATATCATCTGGAGACTCTGGATGGTGGATAGAATGTGGCCAAATTACGATTTTATTACAGTTAGTTTATGTTGAATTTTTTTTTTCTTTCCTTTATGCCCTCATAAGAAACATTTTACACCATTCTAATAAATGAGGTATTGTTATAAAGATTTTTTTTAAGCAGGGACGACTGAAAACAAAACCATGGTAGGGTGTTCACCCACCATGGTGCCAAGTGGAGCTCAGTCCACAAAACCATGGACAGGTGTTCACCCTCCATGGTGTCGAGCGGAGCCTCGGTCCACAAAACCATGGATTGGTAATCACCCTCCATGGTGCCAAGGAAAAATCTTGGTCCAATAACAAAACCATGGTAGGGTGTTCACCCACCATGGTGCCGAGCGGAGCCTCGGTCCACAAAACCATGGACTGGTGTTCACCCTCCATGGTGCCAAGGAGAAAACATGATCCAATAACAAACCCATGGTAGGGTCTTCACTCACCATGGTGCCGAGCGGAGCCTCAGTTTGTAAAGATGAGATACTATATTGAGATGTGACAAATGTTTAAAATTTAATTTATGAATTTGGCATGTGAATTGATGTGGCGAGTGTTTAAAATTTGAATACATGAATTTGGCATGTGAATTGATATGGCGAGTGTTTATAATTTGAATATATGAATTTGGCATGTGAATTGATTTAGGTATGAGAGGTGGAAAATGTTTAAAATTAGTTATATAATTTCGATGTGAATTGGTGAATAATTCAACATGTGGTAGGATTAAGATTGGATAGGTGATTTAGAATACGTTCTTAAAACTGAACCTAGGAACCTAGAGTAAAGTTTTATGAAAATATGCTTAGGGAGAATTATTTTTGTGTGGAATAAATCAAGGGGTTTTGGTAAATGTTCATACGTAATGCACGAAAGATATAACTTGTCATAATATTGGAATGATAATTGTAAGTCAAAGTAGATAATGAAAGTAGCAAATGTGAGAATTACAAAAGGTTAGCATAAATAAAGCAGAAAATGTTTAAAGTTTGTCAAAATGCATAAAGGTAACGATTTTCAATCCTTGCTACTCGTCAACAATCTGCCCATTCACGACACTTTTGAAAGGGTCGAGCGGCGACGTATCAATGCCAAGTTGAACAACCTTAATTTGTTCAATGGCATCATCAAAGCGTCAACAAAAGCTCGGGACACTTCATCTTTGGCTACCTCCAACGCAACTTCAAGAGTGGCAACTTTATTTTGGAGCATAGCTTCAGCGTCTTCCCAAGCTCAATTAGTTGCTTGACGCTCTTCGCAATGACGAGCATAGTCTATAATGGTCCGCTGCAACTTCCCCAAAGCATCATCCTTGTCCCTAGCCATTTATGCCAATTTGTTCTTGTAGAAGGTTACCTCAACTTGGGCAGTTTCAAGCTCACCAGTTTGTTCACCTTCACTAGTTCTAGGGCAACCTTGTGGGTTGCTTCGGAATCCTGTTTTACCAACCTTTTGGTCAGATAGTCAAAAAGGGATATCAATTCGGGCCAGGAAGAAGGCTCGTCTACAAACTCCATACCTTTGTCATCTTTTTTGCAGGATTTGGCAGATGATCCCTAGTGATAGGAAGAATGACCTACAGAGTCAACAGGTTCGACAGTTGGAAGATGGTCAGTGGACCATTTTTTTTCGACAACCACAGTAGCAGTCTTTTCAGAATCGATTGGCGTCAACTTTGCATTGGACTTGGCAGCAGCATTGGACTTAGCAACAACTCCTCTGGTCCGACGAGCTATTTCAACTTTGGTAAGCAACATTGAGTTATCTAAAAAATAGAGACATTTGTTAAAAATAGTTGACAACAAGAAAATAAATAGATGTTGGTCAAATTGAATACCGATGTAAACTTTTAAGTCATGGGGTCAGGACTCGAGCTTTAGAAGAATCGGAGTTTCAAAGACTATCCCTAGCTCATCAAGTTTTTTGCAGTCACCTAGTTCCCTAGTGTCAAGATCTTCAAGAGTGCGAGTAGGTTGACAGTTAGGTCGGGATGACCAATATAGGGGCAATCCCTCTAAAAGAGCAGGGATGTGATCAGGTTGTTGAATTTTATGAATTTCCCCTTTGAAAGATTTATAAAAAGACTGAAATAACGTAAGAAGGGTTCGACCTTTGACACCACTAATGGAGGCCCAGGAGGTACGTTTGGAGATCTTAAATTCAAAGAAATAAAAATACATGTTGGAGCTCGGATTAATGTCAAATTGGCTATAGAGGATGTGAAAGGCTCGGACAAAGGCTCAGCTATTAAGCTGCAATTGAGCGGGGAATACGTTCATGGATAACAATATTTCTTTTTCAAAAGGTTGTAAAGGAAGTCGGACACCGAGCTTGGTGAATAAAGTCACATATAAGAAGCAGAAGGAGCATGGTAGTCAAAATCGCGAGTTGCATCGTAAGATCGTACGACTTTCAATGTATACTCATGGTGCCGATCTGCGATCACCAGAAAAATACGATTTCTGCAGATTGCGTGGGATCGGCGTTGTAAATCGCAACTCGCGTGGAATCATCGAGTTTCACGATACTGGAAATCGTCACAGGCAGCTCTTTTGACATCATCGTTGTGGCGGCGCAGTAGCGTTTACAGTGTCGCGACGTGACGGAGTGCGACACGGTGGCTGTGGTGTGGCAGCAGCAGATAGGATAGTTTGGGATTAGGGTTTCTCTGTTTAAGATGGAGGCAGCAGCATATGGGCTCAATGAAATAAAAAGCTCAAATAACTGAAAAGAATCCACTTACCGCACAGTGAGAGGAATCAGTTACTGCACAGTAAAATTTTTAATTTTTTACTCAAAAACGTTACAAATTCAACATAATTAATTTTTAATTAATTATTTTTAAGTCATGCAAACAGAATCTCGCTCTTCTCTCCCATTCCCTATCAACTTCTCCATTGCAGTCCCACTCTCCTCTGTTTTTTCTCTACATAACCAAGTGCAGATTTTTTTTCCTCTTTTTTTCTCACTCCTCTCCCCTTCCCTTTCATGTTTCCAACTGCAGTCTCGCTCTCCTCTGTTTTTTTCTATATAATCAAGTGCAGCTTTTTTTTCCTCTTTTTTTCTCACTGCAACCAAGTGCAGTTTTGTTTTCTCTGTTTTTCTCACTGCAACCAAGTGCCGTTTTTTTTTTCTTTTTTTTTTCACTGCAACCCAAACTGCAGTCCCAAATTTCCATCATTACAATGACTTCTATACCCGTGATAGTGACTCCCAAAAAATGCTCCAGGAAATAGGAGTGATGTTACTTGGAAGCATTGTATCTCAGTTATTGGGGATACTAGACAACTTCAATGCAAATATTGTCAAAAGGTATTAACCGGGGGAGTTTATTGATTGAAGCATCACTTGGCCGGTACTCAAAAGGATGTTGGAGCATGCAAGGATGCTCCTAATGAAGTTAAAAAGGAGATGTGGGAAATTGTTGTTGGTTTGCAACAAAAATTAAATAAGAAATCAAGTATTACTTTGAATGATGAGGAAATGGCAAAAGCTGGTGAGAAAAGAAAAAACAGTGAGGAAGAGTTCACTCAGTCCAGCAACAGTCCAGTGGCAGAAATATTTTTAAGAATAGGCAAACTACCATCAACAACATGTTTAAGAAAGGTATTAGAGAGGAGGCATGTCAAGCAATTGCTAGGTTCTTTTATAACAATGCTATACCTTTCAATGTGGCAAAGAGTGAAGAATTCGCTGCTATGTTTGATTTGGTTTCAAGACATGGTCTTGGATTTAAACCTTCATCCTATCATGACATTAGAGTCAAATATTTGAAGGAGGAAATTACAAATACATTACTTGCTCTACACTCACATAGGGATGAATGGAAGAAAATTGGATGTACAATTATGACTGATGGTTAGACTGATAAGAAAAGAAGGACAATAATAAACTTCTTGGTGAACAGCCCAAAGGGAATTGTATTTCTAAAATCCATAGATGCATCTGTTATATCTAAAACAACTGAGAAATTTTTTGAGATGATGGATAACATTGTTGAAGAGAAAACTACAAAGCTACAAACTACAAAGACAATGTCATTCAAGTTGTCACTGATAATGCAGCAAACTACAAAGTTGTTGGTCAAATGTTGATGACAAAGAGAAAAAAGTTATTTTGGACACCTTGTGGTGTACATTGTGTGGATTTAATGTTGGAGGATTATGAGAAGAAAATCTCAATCCATGAGGAGACCATTCCAAAAGGTAAAAAAATTACTACCTTTATTTATTAATGATCTTCTCTAATCTCTCTACTTCAACATTTCACAAAGGGAAGAGATTTGGTAAGATCGGGTATTACTCGGTTTGCTACATCTTTTTTGACATTAGGGTGCCTCCATGAGAATAAGGGAGCTTTAATCAGAATGTTTACTAGTGATGAATGGAAGTCTAACAAGTTTGCTAAAACAAATGATGGAAAAATAGTTGAAGAGGTGGTTTTAGACCATAATTTTTGGAAGAATGTCATAATATGTTTGAAAGGGAGCATTGCCTCATTGAAGTGCTTCGATTGGTTGATTCGGATCAAAAGCCAGTCATGGGTTTCATTTATGAAGCAATGGACCAAGCTAAAGAGAAGATACAAAAAGCTTTCAATGGTGTCAAAAAAAAGGTATTTTATGTATTTGTTTGTTGAGATGGTGATTTTGAAATTCAAAACAAAAAACTAACTCAATGTAATATATTTTGGTTAGTTATTTGCCTTTGTGGAACATCATTGATGAAAGGTGAGACAAGCAACGCCATAGGCATTTGCATGCTGCAGGCTATTTTCTTAACCCTCAAATGCATTATCATCCTGGATTTAAAGCAGATTTGGAGGTGAAGCGTGGTCTAATGGAATGCATAACTAGGATGGTGGAGGATGAGAATGAACAAACTGTCATTGATGTTCAAATTGATGATTTCAAAAAACGAGCAAAAAATTTTGGTTGTCCCATGGCTACTAGGTCAATCAATTTAAAGACTCCCGCATATTGGTGGGAGCCTTATGGTTATGAGTATCCAGAACTCCAAAAGTTTGTCATTCATGTATTGAGCTTGACATGTAGCTCTTCCGGATGTGAGCGTAACTGGAGTTCCTTTGAGATGGTAAGTTAACTTAAAATATATCTTTAGAATATAATTAGTAGTCTACTACTAATCCATTAAATTACTTATAATATTTGTGTTTGCATTTGTTTAGGTCCACACAAAGAGAAGAAATAGGCTAAAGCAAAGCACAATGAATGATGTTGTTTTTGTTATGGCTAATTCAAAATTAGCTAAGAAGAAGCAAACAAGAAAACCAACTCAAATTAATATTGATGATTGTTCATCCGATCACGAGTGGATTATGGAAGATGAGCATGAGCATAATGAAACATTTGATTTGGATGAAAACATGGTTCCTATTGAAGTAGAGGAGGATGAATCTTTACATAGTCATCACTTAGACATGACTGATTTGAATGATGAAGGAGATGGAAATCATGAAGCTGAATATGAATTTAACTTACAAGATTATTTGGTTTAGATAGACTACTATTTTCTCAATGTTTTGTAACTAGTAAATGGTTACTCTTATGATAGAATGTGTTGCTTACACCTAATTATGTACTCTTTTATATATTATGAGGTTCAATTATGAATTCCATAAAATTTGTAGGATCTTACGATAACACGATCTTACGTTTTACGATTCATGTTAATCTTTCTGATCCTAAGTAAGATCTCGATTTTGACTACCTTGAGAAAAAGGGCTCATCTCCACAGTCTTTACAAATAGGTTCGTCGGGGTCGTAAGGGATTATGTATACATCTATTTCAGAACTAGTGTGACTGAAGGATTAAGCATGGCGGAGGGTGCGTATTCTTTTGTTATATGAAAATACAAACACTTTTCATATAATGTCAGGTTTGGCCCAGGGGTACATACTATGATAGTCCATGCACAACTTATCCACAGAAAATGCAATTAAGTGAACAACGAATAGTGATGATGCACATGCAAAGAGGAAAATAGTAAGGGTGTACCTCAACGGATGACAAATGAAGAAGGGAATGAAGGTGAAGGTGCAAACGAAGGAGGGAGTTGGGAGAAAGGATAGAAAGATAGGAGTGCTGAAGAAGAAGGATGAAGGCACTGAAGAAGGAAAGTAAAGGGGTTGTCGTGGAAGGGAGATGAAGGGCCAAAGTTGGAGGAGAAAGAAGAAGCGGCACGGGAAACGCAAGAGGAAGGATTTGAAGTCCAGCTAGTCTGAAGCCGACATATGGCCATTGGAAGAGTAAGAGTCAAGTGATGGGACGCACAAACGTTGCCATTGGGGGGCATGTAGAGTGAAGGGTATGGGCCTGACGCATATGAGGTGGTCGTTACTTGAACTGGCTCATGTTGATAATAATAGCCTCAATAGCCTACGCTAGAGGCTGAGGGGCATGTAGAGTGATGAGTCTGAATCCGACGCATAATATGAGAATCAAAATTTTATCATTAACAGGAAACATGCGTCATCATTATTCATTAGAATTAATCACACATAATGGCTCAGTAAAGATAGAATCGGGTTACGTTACACAGGTGTGTCAATATATGTAAGAAGGATCGTCAGCAGGAAGATCTACCTTTTACACACAGGTATAGGGTACACTTACCCTAGCCTATTAATTGATGTTCTACGGTTAGGTTATTCCTACGTTTGTCTAGAACAAAAATAGTTAGTAACTATTTAGTGATATTCTTATAATATATTTTTTTTTATTTTTTAAGTTTTATTTAGACCTTAATTTATAGAACCACCCATTTATTTTAAAATTAAACATTCATTTATAATATATCACATATACAAAATGTTGTTCTAATCTAAATTTATTGATATCTTATTTATACATTTTAAAATCTGTTAGGTATATATTTTAAAATATATTAAAGTTTGAATCATTTTATGACTTTGATATTATTATTCAATATTTTTATAGAATTTAACATAATAATGTTGATACGAAATTACAATTTATTTAAAAAAAACATTTTTTATATAAATTTATTAATAATATAACACATGACCATCAAAATATATATTATTCACTTATATTTTGATCTTTGGTTAATAAAGTACTTGAATTTTTCCTCGTATACTTTCTTACATCTAACATTATTGAATTTGGTATGTAGATGATATATACTTTGTGTTAAATCACTTTTATTTCTTTGATTGGACTAGAAAAGGCAGGGCATAAATATAAACCTGTGGTTTGAAGTTTTTTCCTTTCTACGTACTTACGCACAAATTAGCAATCATCACTCTTTTGTCTTTGTTTTGCTATGATAATGTCAAAACCCTTATCATGAACCAATTTTGAGTGTGGGGTTAATCTAAATCCTTTTATAAATGTTAAATTACAATTCATGACACACATGAACCAACAAGCATTATGCAATGTGGGGCTATGCATAGTAATTTTTTCATTTAAGTTTTAATGTCATTATTTTTAATTGATGTAAGATTTTCTCCGTCTAATAGCAGATAAATCCAACAAACTTTCGATAGCATAGATCATAAATAACTTTTATATTAAAAATATATTATAACTCAATATTATAAAACCGACTTATAAAATAAATTTACAATCACTTATATATTATATATTATGAAATATTTTTATATGAGGTTAAGATTTAGTAATTCGATATCTTAAAATTTAGTTATGAAGATTATGAGAAATAAAACATCCTACTTAGTTGTTATTAATGCACCAACTTCTTCTATTGAGTTATACCTAACACATGTCAATTGAATTAAAAATTCAGATATCTTAAGACATAAGTTATTGTTTCGGTTTTTAATTGGGTCAGATGAATTATAATTTATAAACGCATGAAACAATTATCTAAACATCAACCCATAAAACCTTTGATATATGCAATGCAAATGATCACGTCAACGTAATATTCAAATTCAAATTTAAACAAGAAATAAATGTAATTATATAATTCAATCAAATAGTAAAAGTAAACCAATTTACTAACGAAATCAAAATATCATTTAATCATTTAAGTAATCCGGTGATGTTCATCAAATTAAGTTTTCAATGCTCACTTAATTCAATTTCTAATTCAGAGCAAGATATATCAATTATGGAGTCACTACAACGATGACGTAAATCAATCTTCAAGTGAAAAAAAATTGTTAATATTTTAGAGTTTGATTTTATTCTCAAATTTCAAATTATATAACATTGGAAGATATTGTTTTCATATTACGATATAAGCAACATATTGTAAAAGTATGCTAAAAAATAAATATTTCTTATATAGGACATGTGTATTTATTTTGTATGTCAAAGCACGTTAAGCTCCTGCGTCATTTTTCTCATAATAGTATGAGAGCTGATAGATTCTCATGGTAAAATGATCTCTATATTAAAGGTCTTCATAGTATAGATTTCAGGAAAATGTGTTCTTAGAGGTGTAATACGAGTAATTTAAGTCACATTGAGTAAAGATGAGTAGTATATAGAAAAAAAAAACTTTTAACATCAAAGCCTTAAGATTTTGGATTAAAGACTGTATACTTTAGGATTCATTGGTGCCAAAGTGTAAAACATTTACAAAATGAAAAAAATAAATCTAAAAATGATAAAATTGTGGCTGAAATGCTATTAATGGTTTAAGTTTTTAAGAGTGTAGGGCAAAGAAGGAAAGTCTGGTGCATAATTGTTAGCCTCTGAAACGCATAACCTTTGGGACTTCTCTTAGTGGCATTGTCTCTAAAGAGTTTAATATGAATAAGAATGAGGTCCCTAACTAAAATTTAAATAGTTGTGATTTCCATGGGTTTGGTTTTCTACCCCATGTTCTGTGTATGTGTTCTTTTTATTTTATGACATTATTATATAGGGTCAGTTCTTGCAATACGTTGGTGATGCCAACATAGTTGAGATCACGTCCTTTAAGGTATGGTTTAATTGACCTTTCATAAAAAAAAGTGCACAACACGTCTTGTCCTATGTTTCGATATTTTTCAAAGGGAACAGAACTTATAAGTGTGGATGACCAATTCTTCACACATACCTTTTGACAAGTGGGAATGTTTTTAATATCTGAAATCCCATTTTCTTTCTAGTAAAAATATTGACCTTAATGTTCTCTTTCAATATGTTATATCGTTATTCGTGTAGATCATGTTTGCAAATCCGTTTGTACTTATCTGAACTGTCTGAAACATATTAATAGTTATTACATTAGTTCAGAATCAGTAAAAACTGATGAAAAATGGAAGAAGTATAATCACAGTTGAATTGGTAATAAATTATTTTTGATAAATACACAAGGAAAATTTGTAGTTTCACTTATATTTTCATCAAAAGTCTTTGTAAACACGAAAAGGTGACCCGGAAAAAAAAAACTACCTGACAAGTGCTAAAGGAAAGAATATTTAATACTTAGAAGGTTCAGAATAAAAACTTTCTCAAGTATATCATGCAAGGACTGTCCTAAACACCACCTTTTTCAAAGCGATATGCACAAGTGTATCTCTTCTATGAGGAAAAAAAATTCAGTGATTCAAAATCATGAAGCTCTTTCCTAGCACTAGAGAGGCTTTCGTCATGAGTTTAACTCATCATATAGAAATAATAATAATAGTAATAATAATAATAATAATAATCAGAGTAAAAATGGGATAGAAAGATTGCTAAAGCTAGCACAGGAATTCTTTATTCGAAAATTGAGAATTCATAGCCAAAATGTCATGGAAGGTTAACAAAAGTTTTCTTTTTTAAGATTTCATCAATTGCATGCATAATGCTTAATTCCTTTATTTTGTCGAATATTGGATTCTTATCACTCAATAATGCATTGCTCAAAGGATGTCTTCGACATGAGTAGAAACAAAGTAGGCACATGTTTCTTCTTCTACATCGTCTTTTCCAATCAAACAGCAAACCCTGTTTAAATTTTGACATTTCTATTTGTTGCGACCTGCTTAATCCTGAATTAAATTTCAAGAGGCTTTCACAAATTTATGCTTGGCACCTGGAAAGTACCTAACCATAATTTACAGATTCCCGAAAGAATTCGCAGCGACATCTGACAATTGACTATGTTTTCTTTTCGGCCAAATCCTGGAATTCATGTTTGAAAATGGAAGCATATTAAGATTAATTAATAAGTTTAAAGCACGTAAACAAATGCAATGATTTTGACTATCAAAATTTCTCCAATTAAACATATTTATGCATTTCTAAACAACCTAGATTCTATTAGCTTCGTGAAATTTGTTTCAACTAGTTCATATTCCAGTTCTCATTATCCACCTTCGAAGATGATGCAATTTCTTGATCCTATTACACGCATACAGCAAAGTAACCAGGATATGTTAACCAACACAATTGATACTTCATGCACAAGATCAACGAAAAAGTAATTGGAAATTACATACTGGCTATAAGTTATCCTGGCATCAATCAGCATGAGAATCTCTCTCACCACATAAATTAATTCAGGTTTCAAATGAGTTGGAATAACTATAGTCATTATACATGAACACAACACAGAACAATCCCCAAATTCTACATGAAGACTCATCGACTTTTCCTCGCATATCCCCATCATTATGCCATTGTGGCGAATGCTCTGAATCAGAATCACCTCTCTGTCGTTGCCTCACTTGTCTTTTCGTTAGACGACTGTCTAGCAAACTGTCCACGAAATCGAGGTCGTTGTTCGGCTAATTTCTTTCTGCTCTGATATCGAACCTAAATTAAAACCATGTTGAGTTAGCCTCACAGGACAAATATATCATGCAAATACTAGAAAATCCTTACTCTAACGGGTTTGAAATATAAATAGCTCTTCTAAAAGATCAGGGAGCTCGGATTTTAAAAAGTATTCGTTTCTTTTTCATATTTTTTTCACTGGTAGTTACAGAAATTATCTTATTTTCACTTTGTTTCATACAAAATCCTTGCCTTCATTTCATGTATGAATCTTTGAAATAAGAAATAAATTGAATAAAAGTACATGTTTGTTATTCCTAGAGTAAACAAGAAATGAAATTAGAAGAACACGAATAGATAGCGGTTAATGTGAATATTCATGGAAAGTTTTATATTTAACAGAGCAACAAAACATAAGAAAATCCAATATCAAACCATGTGTCGCTAAGTAGGAAAAGAGATTGCATAATACTGTGAAATACAGGTGTAGCTCAGTAAAAATATAAAAACCGTAAAACTAATTGGTATATTCCTAACTATTTAAATGACTCCAAACACGGTAACTGACTTCCTACAAGACACTTGAGTTTTACGAACCTTTTCGAATATAAAGTGCTTATTAATAAAAGACCAAAAAATAGTCACTACAAAAAAACTCGAGTAGCACCAGAGTGATGCCTTTATTGGTTGACCAATTCGTAAGGGAAGGGGAAAAAAGCACGTGATCTGTTTTCTTATTTCTTGTTTCGTATCTTTTATAATCTGGGGCAGATTTATTGCTTAAGAAACCCAGGTTAGCCATTACTGCCTTTCTGCATATATCGAGATCAATTGTTGCCTAAAAATCTATGGAGTCTGCATTCACACCAAAACCCTAGCCACCTACACCACGACCACCCCTAGGTTGTCTTCATCACAATCATCATATTCACAGCACTTTGACCTGTCTATTTGGCAACTCAACCACCTCAACTGCAGCTGACTATACCACCGGAAGTAGCCCTTTTCAGGTCAGTGACCACACTTCACATCACATCCCTCGAACTGGCTACATCCCATAGATCATAACCGGACCTGTCTGTGTGTACTTTTCTGAGCTTCTCGGGCACATGAATATCAGATGCTGACTTGCCAGAGTCAGATCTTGATATAATTGACCCCTTTAAGAATTGTCCTTAGCTGTCCACGCTTTTGTAGGTTGCTGTCCTGTTTGTGGCAATCAGTGGTATCCATCATCAAACCTTAGGCATATTCATTCTTTCAGACCTATTTTTGCTATAGTGATGTCTGAAGGAGGACCCAAGGTCAATCTAGAACTCAATACGGTCCAAAGTATACATGTCTAAACCCTCACTAAATTCTACATTGCCTTCCTCTAACTAGATCAATGGTCATAGGTTCATTTTTTTCAGTTTCAATCATTTCCTATGAAGTTGTTTTGAGACAAAAGTTGATAACTAAGCAGGTAGAAGCATGTGCCACTAATCAGAAGAAAATAACAATATATAATGGAATTAGAAAAATCAACACATAGTGAATGACTCCAGATAGAAGTAAACTCCTTACAAAATATGGAATAGCCACTAAGTAAAAACAAACACCTAGATGATGAGAAGAGCCAGCCTCTATCAAAATAACCACCCTATCCTGTTTTTGTTTTTTCCTTTGTCTGTGTTTCTTTTTCTTGTTTTTGGGAGCAATTATATCTTCTTTTTTTCTTGAGTTTGTGTTATTTTTTGTATTTTATCCAGCAAAACAACCGTGGCATCTTCCTCCCTATCAAAACACTGATACTAAAGAGACTCAACATAAAAAAATAGCAAACTCAACTGCTACCGCATCAATGGCATCTTCAACTGCAATGTTCAAGCCTACTAGTGAAAATATTGACAAAGAATTGCAGTGGAACATTTTAAAGGAGAAAAGCAATAGGAGGAGTGACATGTGCTTTTTGTGGAAAAGCATCTAGTAGAGGAATTACAAGAGCCCCAATCAACACATCAAAGTGGGAGGAGATGTGAATGCTTTTAGGAAAACACAGGAGGATGTTAAATTACAATTGAAGGCATCCTATCTGCAGAAAAAAGGAGAAAAAAGACTTGTATTTGAGGGGGTGCAAGAAGATCAAGGTGATGAAGATGTGATGCAAGAAATTTCATGGCTTCAGAATGGGAAAAGACCTCTAACATCATCAGTTGAGGTAACTTTAGCCTTAGCCAAGAAGAAAACTGCAAATGTTTAGGGCAAGGTTATTAAACAATGGTGTTAATTCGTAAACTCTGTTTCCGAGCTCACACCTGCAAATTGAGCTGAAATGATTGTGGAATCGAATCTCAGTACTGCTCAAAAGAACAAATTCATGTCCAAGTTAGCAAGTCACCTCCATACCCATTTTAGAGCGTTGCAACGCCCTACCACTCCTCCAAAGGTCGTTGGGTCACATCACAGTTGATGCAGCACATTTTTACCCCAATTTATGATTGCTCCTACCTGTTCACTCATGACCACATCTTGCTAGTTGTTCAGCACATGACTGCCGTTTGAATTGAAGGGACCAACTGTCTTTACACGTGAAAGCAGAGAAAAGTACGAGAATATTGTTTACAGCCAGGACTGCTGGATGGGGAGAATAGAGATAGAAATACAATGGTATCATCACCAGAAGGTTGGATATATTTGAGGGGTGGGTGGGATGGTGAGAAATAGTTAGGCAAGAGGGGTTTTAGAAATTCTCCCATTGTTATATTCAATTTCTTTTGTTGCAATTTTCCTGGGAATTCTGTGTTTACAAAGGTCAACCACTGGGTGAAGGAAGTATATACAGTCTACAATAAATAATTTCCATTCCTACAATATCATAGTAATATATATTAATCATTTATGTGCTCTATGGACTGTTACCTTTTCATGAAAGCACCGCTCGTTTCTTTCTTTTCTCTTTTGGCGAAATTTAGTTAAGGCTGCTTCCCTTTGAGAAGTCTTGTTCTGATCTACTTTGTTGGCACTTCCACTTCCACTAGCATCGCCACTGCCACTATTCCCAGGAAGTCCATTGTTACTTTCCATGTTTGTTCCTCCAGCATTAACTGCTGTGCTGCTCCCATTTTGTCCATTGCTTCCATTATTGCTTCCTGAAACACTTCTATTGATACTGAGGTTTCCAACATTACCTTCAACTAGCACTTCAACCACACTTGATGACACACAATGTGGAGTAGCAGCAATAGCCGTTTTCTTTGCAGATTCAGCATCATGATCAGGTGGCAGCTGGTGCATGTCAGCAGTACAGTTATGGTTTTCATGATGGAGATGGAAGTCCGGAGCTGCAGAATCTTGATGTCTGTCTACTTTAGGTAGTGCCAGCCTTGTTGCTGCTTTATCTTCAGGGTTATGTAAGATAACTTGTTGAGAGTTACAGACAAGGTTGTTTTTTATAGGCTGGAAAGTGGATGTTTGGTACAAACATTTGGTTAAAGCCACTGCTGACTCACTTATAACTGCAGATTTAGCATAAGCATTATTAGTAGTGGAACCCATATCAATGTTATTGCTAGCACCATTCGAATTTTGGTTAGGAGGATTGCCGCTAGAATGAGATTGAATATCACGAGATGAATCTTTCTTTGTAACTTCTAAGCTATTATTATAGGGAGAATTGCTTCCAACACATCCAGTGGGAGATATCTTAGTGTTAGAGGCTGCATTGTACCTGTAGCAAGAGTTGTAACAGTTAAACAGTTATCCATCTTAAAATTAATTCAGAACAATAAAAAACAGTAACATGGTATCACTATACCTTGAGAAAGCAGACTGATCAGAACGTCTTAAGACACTCCTGTCATCCTGAATTGTAACACCGGCATCTTTAACTCCTCTAAGCCTCTTTAAACAAAGGTGGCCTAGTGATGGCAATTCTTCATCATTATTATTACCTTTATTTTCAATATCTGAGGACTTCGGCCTTTTATTTAAGGCTTCAAATTCTCCACTATGCATCTGAGAATCAGAAGTGCTAGTAATGGCATCAGACAACGATAAGCCTTTGCACCTTAGCTTGGTAGATTGATTTTCACAATTAAGGTCCAGTGGTTTAGAGGGGCCGGCATCAGGTACATTGCTATGTTTAGAACCTGCAGTTTTGACTGGAACCCCATTGATATAGTTGACCATCAAGTCAATATCTCTATTGAGTCAACTTTCATCTCTTCCGGGGAAAAGAATTAAATATGATAAATCATCCCAAAATAAAGGTGCACGCATATACAAGCATGAGCAATAGGAACATGAATGCATATATGAACAGCTGGCCACCCACACTTAGGGAGTCAACTCTCACCATCTCTTTGACATTGTCTAGGGAAAATAATAAAATAAAATAAATCATCCCAAATAAATGTACATGCACATATATAATCTGCAACAAGTACATGAATGCATATATGGACAGCTCGACACCAGCACTTAGGGGGGAGGTTACACATATTAATGGAATGAGATCAGTAGGTATGAAATGCAATAAGCAACAAAACCAACCTATACACCCTTAGTAGTACACGTTGATCCTTTTTGTTACTGTATTTCTTAAGCTTTAGTCCATAGATGCCCTTGTTAGCAAGAACCAATATGTACTGACAAGGTCATATAAACCCCTAATAGCAAGGACCAACCTGTACTAACAAGGGTATGTATGCCCTTATTAGAAAAAGACAATGGTGTACCCATAATATAGGGTCTAAAACTTGAGTTTTTTTCGTAGAGACTGGTTCCTGGTTCCTAAATGAATGACACCAACAGGGAATTTAACCTATCTTCTAAAGAATCATGTGCTACCAAAAAAGTACCTTAAGGCATACACAAAAGCAAGCAACATAATGAAAACAAGGAAGAGAATATTAAATCCAATCCTATGGAAGAAATCGTTCTTCTACAAATCCCTCAGCAAGATTGGAGATACAATTAACGCCATGAAAACATTCATTCAACCACACACCATAAAATTGCCATTAATGCCAAACACATACAATTTGGTAGACTCTAAGTGAGAAAGAGTTAATGCAATGGCATGAAGATCAAGGTTCTTTGGCCTTACCAGGTTGTTCCTTCTGTTCTGGAGACTCCTTTGCACCTAGGAGAACCACCCGGTTCCCATTGATTTCAGCATTGGAGTGAACAACTTGAGCACAGGTACTGTCGGGGCACTCAGCTATTTGATCCCACTGAGAGACAGGTTTAGGACTATCAACTTCTACAGCACGTTTGGTCCATGAGCTCTGCATAAGGAGAAAACAAAGAACTTGTCAAGTAGCTTTTGGTTACAGGAATTAGAATATGATCTCCATTTGACAATACAGCCTAGTTAGTCCTAACCAGTAAGCTGACAATTTCCTGTGGTGTTTGTTGTGTATCTGTTTAATTCACTAAAATATTTGAATTTGATGATGTGTGTTAATGAATGACGAGTTAAATTATGAAGGTTTCTATCCCTTTACTTTTTCACAAACTAACAAGTGAAAACAGCATTTCATGCAAGTCTGATAGAACACCACAAGCAGAATGACATAAATAATAAGAGAAATGCAAACATTAGGGTTATTATTCAATTATCAGAAAGTGTACTCAACGAGAGCACAATTCCTCCAGAAATACAACTCCTATGTCAGAGGTTTCCTTCCTCTCTACAAGTTACATAACGTCTTCCTACTCTTGCACTCACACCTCTTTCCTTATATTCTCCAATCCTGTAACAAAATTCATAGCTACCTTTTCTAGGGGCATCTTTAATATACTGCAGAATGTGAATAACTGCATTCCAATGTTTCGTACATGGAGAATTTAGATAGTAGTTTACCATACGGGCTGCAAAGGAAAATGTCAGGACGAGTAACTATTAGATAATTCATTTTCCAACCAATCTTCTCTATTTCTCAAGATCAGGAAGTGGGTTCTCCCTCCCCCTGACTCGCAGTGAAGGAGATCATTCAGTTTTTTATCGTCACTCGAGTGTTGAGTGTATCTATCTTGTAGTATATGTTGATGACATTGTTCTTACAGGCAGTGATCACCATGGCATCTTACAAGTAAAACAACACCTTTGTCAACACTTTCAGACCAAAGATCTTGGCAAACTCAGATATTTCTTGGGGATTGAGGTAGCCCAATCCAATACAGGTATTGTTATCTCTCAAAGAAAATACGCATTAGATATTTTGGAGAAAATTGGGTTGATGAATTCGAAATCTGTTGATACTCCCATGGATCCCAATGTCAAGCTTCTACCCAATCAGGGGGAGCCTCTTTCAGATCCTGAGAAGTACAGGAGATTAGTTGGAAAATTGAATTATCTCACTGTTACTCGTCCTGATATTTCCTTTACAGTCAGTGTGGTGAGTCAATTTCTTAATTCTCCATGTGAAGATCATTGGAATGCAGTTATTCGTATAGTGAAGTACATTAAAGGCTCTCCTGGAAAAGGTTTGTTATATGGTCATAATAACCATACTAAAGTCATTTGTTATTCAGATGTTGATTGGGCAGGATCTCCATCTGATAGAAGATCAACTTCTGGTTATTGTGTCTCCATCGGTGATAACTTGATCTCTTGGAAGAGCAAGAAACAAAGTGTTGTGGCAAGATCTAGTGCAGAAGCAGAATATAGAGCTATGGCCTCGGCTACTTGTGAGCTTATTTGGCTTAAACAATTACTTAAAGAATTGCAATTTGGAGAGGTTACTCAAATGACACTTATATGTGATAATCAGGCTCCTCTTCATATTAGCTCAAATCCAGTTTTTCATGAAAGGACAAAACATATTGAGATTGATTGTCATTTCATTCGAGAAAAGATTATATCGGGAGATATCAAGACTGAGTTTGTTAATTCAAATAATCAATTAGCAAATATTTTTACTAAATCCTTATGAGGGCCTAGGATTGATTACATTTGTAACAAACTGGGTACATATGATCTATATGCACCAGCTTGAGGGGAGTGTTAGATATTATTAGATATAATTAGATATTATTTGATATTATGAGATATTATAGATATTGTTAGATATCTCATATTTATGTAATGGGCTTAGCCCATATGTTTCTTTTCCTATATAAACATAACCCTATGTGTTCAATATACACAAGGGATTTACCCTATTCTTTTCTTTCCTTTGATATATACAATGAAATATCATAATCTCTAGTCGATGTGAGATCTCCAACAGTAGTCAAATCCCTTAGCTTTTGTGAATCTTCCAAACCAAGCTCTAGGAGGCTTTTTCAATCCATAAAGAGTCTTTCACAATCTCCACACTTTACTTTTTCAGTCTCCTTCAAACCGAGGTGGAATATATGTAGACTTCTTCTTATGGGTCTCCATGGAGAAAGACATTTTTAACATCATATTATAGAAGTTTTCAATCAAAGTGAGTAGCTAAGTACAAAAGACTCCTTACAATATTCATTTTAGCAACTGGAGCAAAAGTCTCCTAGTAGTCTATTCCATAAGCTTGAGTGTATCCCATGGCTACCAACCTTGCTTTCTATCTTTCAATAAACCCATCAGCCTTATATTTTATTGTGAATATCCATTTGCAATCAACAACATTCTTTTCCAATGCATCCATGTTCACTTTCACGGCATCTCTCCATTCTTTCTTTAGCATGACTTTAGTAACGACGTTAGGGACAAAAATAGAATTCAAACTCACAATGAACCTTTTGTGGTTAGCCGATAATCTATCCAGAGAAACATAATTTGGTAAAAGGATAGAGAGCTTGTTTTGTGCAGTTTCTAACACCTTTTCTAATGGCTATTGGCATATCAAGGTCATTTGGAGAGTCGAGAGTGTTCTCATTTTCTTGTTCAACCCTGTCTATTGTTTTAGGTTCAAATATTGGATTCCACATGTCTGGAATGTACTTCTTCTTGTGTATGCATTGTTGAATCTTGGAAAACTATAGGCACTAACTCTTGGGGCTGAATCTCTAACTGTTCCAGAATTTTCTAGTTGCAGTTCAACAGGATCAATGATATTATCAGTTTTAGTTTCTAATTCTAGTTTCTAATTCTATCCCATAATTACTTTGCTCAGCTATAAGTTCATTTTTTGAGGCTTCAGTTGCTGCATATGACAGAACAAAGGGTTCAAGATGGTCATCACAATCTTCTGAAGGAACTTCTTGAGAGCCAAAGGACTATAACACTTTTTGAGTTGTTGAATAACCAAGACAGACACATCTAACAACTCGGGGATCAAGTTTGTCTCTATTTTGGTTGTGGATATGTACAAAAGTTATGAACCCAAATATTCTAGGAATGAGGCCATTTGAGATCTTAAAATGAGGGGAAAAAAATTTTAGGTTTTTAAGAGGACTTTTGTTCTTTAGTATGTCTGAGGGAAGTCTATTTATCATATATGCAGCAGTAAGGACAGCTTCTCCCCCAATAACTTTTTGGAACTTTCCCTTAAAAGAGAAGTGCTCAGGTGATGCAAGTGCCTATTTTTCCTCTTTGCCACTCCATTCTGTCAGGGATTATACACATGAAGATTCATGAATAATCCTTTTGGATTGAAAATAAGTAAACACAGTTTGGTTGAAATAATCCCCAGCATTGTCAGACCTAAATCTTTCTATGTTGACCCCAAATTGATTTTGAATCATTGAATGAAAGATGGGAATGACAATTCAGGCTTTTGTTTAAGGAAATAGAGCAAAAGTAACTCTAGTGCAACCATCAATATAGATTACAAACAAATGCACCCCAAAGATATTAGGTATAGTAGAGGGTCCCCATACATCACTATGGATTAACTAGAAGGTTGTGAACTTCTATTATTGCTAATGGGAAAGAATACGTGAGTGTGTTTAGTTAATTCAAAGGCCTCACAATGCAGTTGAGATATCAAATAAATATGGAAACATTATTTTTAAAACAAAAAATGATGGATGAGACATGGGTTGGTCAACTACAGACTCTCGAGACGGTTCTAGGTAGTAGAGTCCATTTCTTTCCTTCGCAAGTCCAGTCCTCCTCCCCGAGTCCTACTCCTGAAAAACACACAAAGATGGGGATTGATGAAATCCCATATATCCTTCGTTGTATTAAGAAACATACATATGTCCCTAATGTTGGCCTCCATGGAATCCCACAACTAGGATATGATCATGGAATCTTTTTCATGAAGGAAACGTTTGATTCTCCTTATTTAGACCCTTTTCAAGGATATGAGAAAGGCACCCCTTTCCATTCAGATAAGTCTGAACAAGTTGGGACCATTTGAGAAAGTTTTTCCCATTTAATCTATATGAATCTCTATTGCTTTGGAGTTCACCAATCTTACTGGAATCTTCTTGTGTTGATTTGGATTAGACATCATGGAGATGTATGTCTAATGGGTAAGTTAACAAAAAGAAAACACCAATAAAAGTTGTACGATGAAATTGCAGCAAATAAGGTCGCACTCTCTTGAAGATAAAATGGCAACAAAGGTCGTAAGTGGTCAAAGACCAGGGCTCCAAGAAAATATCTAGCTCTGATATCATATGATAAAATTCGTAGGAAATAAGCAATAATTATGGAACTACTTTTCTTGATATAAAAAAACAATACATTGGTACTTAAAGGGAAAATGAAATCCTAATAAAAGGAAATAAATCTCCTTAAATAAAGTAAATGAATCTCCAAATATATAGACTATTAATCAGGAGCAAATCTACCAAATAAACTCCTAATCTCAATCCCTTAATTTTAGGGATTTCCAACAAACAAATTTATATTTATTATTCAATCCATCTATATTTATTGTCCAGTAAATGTGCAATGTTTGCACCCATATTTTAACAAGTATGAATTGACAAAAAAAATAAATGACATCCGTGAAACCTAACTTTACCCTTAAGGTTTGTTTAATCCATTTTTACCCTTAAGGTTTGTTTAATCCATGCATGCGTGAATTTCAAAAACTACAGAAGTTATACCTGAGTGCCACTACCATTGTCACTTCCATCCCCATTGTTCAGGCCTCCACTTCCATTATCATCATCATTGCTCCCAAAATTATCAGACTTCCCAAGACTCTTTGATTTCACAGACTTCTGCGTTTGCGTTCCACTTTCACTGCCACTCCCACTAGACTGCAATGGTCATAATTGACAAAGTAAACGATGGCCCACATCATATAAAATAGACAATTTTAAGCATGAAATAAAGTATCAAATCTGCCATTAATCCTGTTATAGTATTTTGAGCCCATAGATTTAGCAAAGGCAACAGACTGCTTATATCCTCATACATATTATTGGCAGAAAAGAAAAGGAAATAATACATAACGTCAGGAAAGAAAACTCGAAATCAGCTTACACTGTGGCATCTTCTCCAAACGTGCTGCCACAGGTTTTTGAGCTCATTCTTCCGTATGGGTTTAACTAGAAAGTCAACGGCACCCTTTGACAAACACTTAAAGACTAAACCCATAGAATCAAGAGACGACATCACTGCAGACCAATCTCATTAGAAGCCATAGAAAAAAGTAGCTCTTATGATGAGAAAAAGAAATAATTCAAACCAAACATATATAAGCACTTGGAAAAACTTACTAACTACTGGAATATTTTTCCGAGTTTTGTGGCCCATAATCTTGTATAGAAGACCAATGCCTGATAAGCCAAGCATTGCCACTTCAGTTAAAATGAGATCAATATGATTGGTTAAATCATCCAATATCTTCCAAGCTTGCAATCCGTTTGCTGCATCAATAACTGGAAATGAAACAAACACAAATTAAGCTCTCATGTAACCATATTAAACTTGTCACGTAGAATTATATAAAAAATTATTAGATATGCCGACCAAAAAAAAAATTATTAGATATATTCACAATCAATTGATAGATAAGAGACTGCTTTACAATAATTAAACATAACAATAGAAACGAAACTCTTACAGAACAAAAATCAGACCGGCTTTACAGCTTGCTTGGCCTATATTCTAAGAGTATAGAGCACCTCCATATTTAGGGGCACCCAACTCTTTCCCTGTAGCTGTTTCTACTTTTCCATGAATAACATTTTCTCCCATTTCCATACAGAATGTCAAAATCACAAGTAAGCCCACTAACTCACAGGATTAGAAATCAGTGAATCACGTTTCAGGACCATAGATATATAATGGATTAATTCTATGCGTGACAAAAGACCACGTGTCAAAAGCAAAAGGGATAGACTCAAGATAAGGATTTGTCTCAAAAAAGAAGACATCAACCAAACTGAAATCTACATAGTCAAACGTGATTGTCACGGCCGCAATTGTTATAGGTTTACACAAGCAGTGGCAATAGTTGTGTTGTGGTGCATTTTCATATTGTGCTTGTAGCAGACATGCAAATCAAAGTGTTGCAATGCAAGTCTCAGAGTGCAAATACCAAACCCTAGGCAACTCATATGTTGTAAAGTACAAATAGATGAAAAGTCCAAATACCCTCATTTAATGGGCGTTTGTGAGAGTATTTTGGGTCTTCTATTTTAATTTTCTATATTACATAGCTTAATAGTGAACACAGATGAACAAGTATTAGTGTGAAACACTTTTCATTCTTCATGAACATGGTATCTACATCCTTTCATCTCCTTACCAAGACTGCTATTCTCCAATAACCGCCTCCATCTAACAACCCACTTTGTCTGGCGATTGATTCTCTCTCTCTCTGATAACATAGATTCATTAGTGAGTTTATGTGCAGATTTCGTTTTTTCTTAATCATTTATAATTATTTCTTTCTTCTTCCTTTTCATTTAGTGGAAAGAAATAGATGAAATATATTTCTGAGATATCTTACAAATGTGATTACAGTCTCTATTTATAGACTGTTTTACTACCTAATTAAAGAAAGAAATAATAGGCAATGAAAGCCAGAAATAATGAGTGTTTAAAGCTGTACAAATCAAATAAAATCAAATCACTAACAAATTTGTCCTAATAAATATAAAATGGAATCTGCACTTAATTCTCCTGATTATGCAACACTCCCCCTCAAGTTGGTGAATGTATATCTATCATTCCCAACTTGCAAGTAAGTTCTTCGAATTGTTTTGTGGGAAGTCCCTTAGTAAACATATCTGCCAATTGGAGTCTTGACGGGATGTACTCAGTGGCTATAAGACCATCATCCAACTTCTCTTTAATAAAGTGTCGGTCTATCTCTACGTGCTTTGTTCGATCATGTTGAACCGGATTGTGTGCAATACTGATAGCGGACTTATTATCACATGCCAAACCCATAGGAGCTTCATATTTTATTTTTAGGTCATCAAGTATGATCTTCATCCATAAGAGTTCACACACCCCTTGAGCCATGGCTCTAAATTCTGCCTCTGCACTTGATCTTGCAACTACATTTTGCTTCTTGCTTCTCCATGTCACCAGATTTCCACCCAAGAACATGCAGTAGCCTGTGGTGGATCTCCTATCAACAATCGATCTTGCATAGTCAGCATCAGTATATACTTTCATCGATAAGTTTTCCCCCTTTTTGAATAGCAATCCTTTTCCTGGAGAGGCTTTTAAGTACTGAATAATTTTATCCACTGCTTGCAAGTGTCTTTCTCTTGGATCATGCATAAATTGACTAACCACACTGACTGCATCCGCTATATCTGGCCTAGTGTGTGAAAGATAAATGAGTTTTCCCACAAGTCTTTGATATTGTGTCTTCTCCACTTTTGGGTTTTCCTCATCATTCCCAATCCTATGATTTTGCTCTATTGGCACTCCAGTGGGCTTACAACCCAACTTACCAATCTCTTTGAGAAGATCAAGGATGTATTTCCTTTGAGAAATAAAGATACCCTGTCTCGAGTAAGCAACCTCTATCCCAAGGAAGTACTTCAGCTTCTCAAGATCCTTCATTTCAAATTGAGCAGCTAGTCTCTCCCTCAAATTTTGTTTTTCAATCTCATCATCACCTGTAATAATCATATCATCTACATAGACCAAAAGTAGAGTGAGTTTACCATTCTGAGAATGTTTTATAAACAGAGTATGGTCACCTTGGCTTTGTCGGTACCCCAAAGATACCATAGCTTGAGTAAACCTTCCAAACCAAGCACGAGGTGATTGTTTAAGACCATATAGGGCCTTCTTAAGTCTGCACGCCTTATTCCCTTCATTAACAATACCATAACCAGGTGGAATCTCCATGTATACTTCTTCCTCCAAGCTTCCATGCAAGAAGGCATTTTTAACATCAAATTGATGCATTGCCCAACCAAAGTGTGCTGTCAGGGAGAGAATAATCCTGACGGTATTCATTTTTGCCACTGGAGCAAAAGTCTCCTCATAATCGATCCCATAGGTTTTAGTGTACCCTTTTGCAACCAACCTTGCTTTATACCGATCCAGTGTGCCATCAGACTTATACTTAACTGTGTATATCCACCTACAACCCACTGCTTTCTTATCTTTTGGTCTCTCTACAATCTCCCAAGTCTCATTCCTTTCTAACGCGCTCATTTCTTCATTCATGGCTCGAATCCAGTTCTCATCTTTTAAGGCTTCTTGTACCGATGTAGGGATTTTAATAGAATCAATAGCTGAAAGAAAACTCTGGTGCTGCATAGAAAGTTTTTCTGTAGACACAAATTGGGATATAGGATATTTGGCACAAGATCTTTTTTCTTTTCTCAAGGCAATAGGTAAATCATTTAGGTTAGGTTCAAAAGCAGTATTTAAGGTGTCCTCAAGAGTCTCACTAGTATGAGTTCTTACCTCCGGTTCAGACAATTGAAGTTGTTGTTCGACCAGGACGGGTTCTTGTTGCCTTCGCTGATATTGTTTTCCAAAATATTTGTCTTGATTATTCTTCTCTAGTAATGATGTTGGTGCAGGGTCTTTGTCATCCTCCCTAAGAACGAAATCCTGCAACAAAGGAAAAGGTGGCAACTCAAGGTCCTCAGCTTCTTGAATACTCTCCCCCTGAAGCTGAGAACTAGGAAAGAAAAACTCTGTTTCATGGAAGGTGACATCTTTGAAAATATAAACTTTACGACTTTGAGGATGATAACATTTGTACCCCTTTTTGTTGGGGGCATAACCGATGAAGACACATTTGATGGCACGAGGATCTAACTTACCCCGATAAGGACTATGAACATGGACAAAAGCAGGACAACCAAAGACACGATTCTGAAGACTATTCAACATGGGAATAGAAGGATAAAATGTGGTCATAACCTGAATAGGAGTAACACCCTCTAGAACCCGAGAGGGTAATCTATTAATCAAATAAGTGGCAGTCAGGACTGCTTCCCCCCAGTAAGATCTAGGAACAGATGTTTGGAAAAGTAAAGCTCGAGTAACCTCAAGGAGATGATGATTTTTCCTTTCAGCAACCCCATTTTGTTGAGGAGTGTCCACACAGGTTAATTCATGAACAACTCCATTTTTCTCAAGGAACTTGGAAAGGTTTTGGTTCACATATTCTCTTCCATTATCAGAACGCAATCTCTTAATTGCACTTTCAAATTGTGTTTGAATCATTCTGTAAAACTTTACAAACAAGTGAAAAACTTCAGACTTATCTTTCATGAGGAATATCCAAGTAACCCGAGTACAATCATCAATAAATGAAACAAACCATTTTGCACCCGAGATATTAGGAATAGGTGCATACATCTGAATGAATAAGATCAAAAGGTTTAGAACTTTTATAACCATTGGGAGGAAAAGTTGTCCGATGGTGTTTAGCAAACTGACAAACATCACAATGAAATGATTCAGCAGACACTTTTGTAAATAAAACAGGAAATAAGGACTTTAGGGTACTAAATGGAGGATGACCAAGATTCACGACCTTGCTGAAGATTAGAAGTGTGTGTCTGTAGTCTAGCACCCTTTTTACTTTCTTCATGCTGTAAATAATATAACTCACCCTGCTCTTTAGCAATTCCAATAGTCTTCCCCGTGGCAAGATCCTGAAAAACACAATGGGAAGGGAAAAATACCACTGCACAATTTAAATCTTGGGTAATCTTTTGAATAGACAAGAGGTTATTGGATAGTTTGGGAACATGAAGCACATTTTTTAAAGGAAATGAAGGTTGAAGGTGAATGTTACCACGACCATTAATGGGGGTAGTGGAACCATTAGCAACAGTAATATATGGCTTACCGGATAAAGTAGTGTAGGATGAAAAAGAAGAGGAATGAGGTGTCATATGATCAGTAGCACCAGAGTCTATAATCCAGATATTTTCAGTACTAGAAGCATTAAAGGATAAAAAACTAGAACTCTTACCACTCATAGTAAAGGAACAATAGCTAGATGGCTTACTAAGGGAGTCCATGAAAGTTCAAAACCAACTGAGTTTTTCAGATTGGCAAAATTTGATCCTGTTCACACAAAAAAAAAAAAAATCCGCCGGAAAAATTTTTCGGTGGCGGTTTCCGGCGAGCAGTGGCAGTTCCGGCGAGCGGTGCAGTTTCCGACGAGCGACGGCAGTGGTGGTCGGTGGTGGTGGTCAATGGAGAAAGGATAAGGAAAATAGAAAGTTGCAGCAATGAAGGCTGTCCAAAAAAAAAAAAAATTGCAGCCATGAAGGCTGTCAAGGAAAATGATTATAGCAATGAAGGTTGTCAAGGAAAATGATTACAGCAATGAAGGCTAAAAAAAAAAAATTGCGAAAGCAGAGTCTCCTAGTCTCCTAGATCAGGAGCTCTGATACCAAGTGGAAAGAAATAGATGAAATATATTTCTGAGATATCTTACAAATGTGATTACAGTCTCTATTTATAGACTGTTTTACTACCTAATTAAAGAAAGAAATAATAGGCAATGAAAGCCAGAAATAATGAGTGTTTAAAGCTGTACAAATCAAATCAAATCAAATCACTAACAAATCTGTCCTAATAAATATAAAATGGAATTTGCACTTAATTATAACATAATTCTCCTAATTATGCAACACTTTTATTATTCTTTTCCTTCCGTTTAAGAAATGCTCTCACCGAGAGGAAGTGCATCGATGTGGTAGGGACTGAGACTTGAGGATAAATTGTTGGAGTTCAAGTATGAGTTGAAGTCTCATTGTATAGAAATGGGCAAGTTCAGTAACACATAAATGAGAAAGACCCACATTGTGTAGCCCTAAGATTTTGGATCGAAGGTAGTATCAAGTTCTCTTGTGTTATTGACTCGTTACTCATTGGTGAAGATCTCCCCATTGTTTAATCCTCTCATAATTGTCCAACAACTGCTATAAGAGCCTATCTTATCAAAAGGAGAGTCTATCATGTCACTCACTATCGAACCACCCACAAATATTTAGTCACATATTAGTTTCCCCCAATTGAGGGGGGCAGGTGTCTCAACTAGAATTTGGAGAGCATCTTAAAGGGGAGGAAACAAAGGCCCTTTGAACCAAAACCATGTGACTAAGTACACTGCAAATACTTATTACATATAAATGTTATTACAATAGATATAAATACTAAAAATGAGAGGATATTTTGTTTCCTCTTAACGAGATTCTACTTCCCTACAAATCTTAATCAATGCATATTATTTTACCCTAATTTTCAACATAAACAATGAAATCTAATCCTCTACAAATTGGAGAGACAAATTCTTACAAACCCCATACCCTAATCCCATGCTTCCAATGTGGGGCTCAAGTACCATAACTAGCATAACCTACATATTTGTTGTTATGTTCACAAACTCTTTCAAAATCAACAACTTTATTTGCAAGCTTAATCTAATTAAGATCACTTCGATTAAAGTAAGAAGAAAAACAATAACTTTGAAGCCATAAAGTGTTTAAAATAGTTTGTCTAGGTTGATTTAATGATTTCCTCCACACCACCGACACTTGGAAGCTTAGACACATAGTTAAGAAAACCAATTAACTCTAAATGACTATATTTTAAACTTTAGTGGATAAAGAAGAACATTTAAGACTCTAAAGTTATGGGGCCATAATGCCTATCAAATTCAACCTGAATGTCATTTTTTGAGTCATTGATTTAATTATTTCCTCACAAAAATAGTACTCTAAGGCTTAGAAATGCATTTTAGACAACCAATTAATTTTGGGCTATTATACAAACGAAACTCAAATTGTTACCTCCTTTTCACAATTCTAAACCCCTCCCCCCAAGCTTGAACTCACAAATAATTTTAGAATCTCCAAAAGATATATTGCAAAGTTGAAGATAGTGTGATGAGTGAATGAGTGAGATAGAAAAAAATAAGCAAGAACACATCATTTCCAAAAAAAAATATTAAAAGCATGACAAGCAATCTTGCTCAACAAAAGAATCCTTTTTTATTTTGTATTTCTAGGAAATGTAATTCTTAGGTTTTATTTCTTGTAAAATAGGAGCAAATAGTAAATATAGAATAGATAATAGTTGAGCTTCTATCAAGCCCAAATGAAGACCACTTTGTAGCTTCCAAACAAGCAAGGTAAGGGAGAGCAATTCAAACCCAATTGAAGCTAGCTGAAACTCAATCATTGGGAAGCAAAGATGGGCAAGGAAAGCATGACCTTCAAGGAGCAAGAAAAGCAAGTGCATAGCAAGGAAGGCACCTATCATTTTCGGCCAGAGAAATATTACAAAGGAGATTTGAATTCTTAAAATTCAAACTTCCCTCTCATTTCCTCTATGATTTTCAACCATGTGCTTGAGTTATTAGGATTTACATTTCATTAAGAAGCATTTCAATGTAATTGGGGATTAGCATTATCAGAGGGCACACCTTTATATAGCCATCTCATATCCTTGTGCTTCACTTTAGACATTTATGAAAATTTGAGTTTCAAGACACTTGTGAGAGTGATCTTACTTTGGAGTCTTATTTGAACTTCTAGGAGTCAAGTAGTGATTCTTCCTTGGAGCTTATTTTGAAGATAGATATGCTTCTTCAATCACAAGTGAACATTTGCTTCTTCCATCTCTTAAGTCCTCTCCACCTTTTCTTCTTTTAATTTATTTTTTTAAGGATCTTGTCTCTATCTTGTTCTTGTGTTGTTAAGCCAACTTCTTCTATTCATTTGGTTATATGTTTTTTAATTCTCATTCCTAAATGTTTTTAATTAATTGGTATGTTCTTATTCATGTCTTGTTTTTGCATACTTTTTAGAATCATTGATTCAAATTTCTTGCCATATCACTTTTATCATAAGAAGTAAAGGTGTGATTAAGCTTCCTTATGTTCTTAGCTTCCCGTGCATATTTGATTTCTATCATAGTACTAGTATTTGAAAAGTAACTCATTCAAAAATACAAAAGTTGGATGCGGATTGATGTAGAAAACAAATCACGGCCAAGCATCTCCAGAAAAACTATTCGACAAGATACAACATCCATGTGCAGTATAAATTTTGAGTGGGTAATTTAGCAATTTGCAGATATTATTAAAAGTCAAACATTTACACGCATGAACAATCATCATATCAGCGGGACAAAGGTAATAAATACACCTACCATTTTGAGCATGCACTGTATGTATAGCTAATAAACATACAAAAGGAGATAAGCAACATAAAATTATACAATGCAGACAGCACTTGTTAAAAGGTCAGTGTTCAGACCTAACCATATAATTAAGGAAATCAATTATAAACAGATAACTAACCTTCATAACTACAGTTGCGAAGCAGTGCAGTGACAACATGACGAGTACAGTCATCATTCTCCACAAGCAAGACTTTAAGGGATCTAATATGCAAAAATCTCTCCCAACATACTATTGCCCCTTGAGGCTGTGGAATATGCTGCTGAGTAGAGGAGGACTCCACAGTCCCCCCCTGTCCAACCTTAACTTCTTCATTTACTCCATTACATTTCACTTCATCACCCTCGCATAACTCATGTTCCCCACCAGCAATCTTCTTCGCATCTCGTAAGCGCTGACTCAGTTCTTTCAGCTCTTTGCTGTCGCCATCGACACTCATCTGGACAACCCTTCTCATCCAGAATGCCCAAATTCACAGTGATTATAACTCGTCCTCATCCAAAGAAAAACAGCACACATTCAACAATCTCCAGGAACCCCAACCCAAATGCAACTGCAAATCACTAGAAATGCAGTTGAAAAGAAAAAAGAAAAAAAAAAATCTATACAACGAATACAAGACTAACAAATGCCTTGACCAGATATCCACAGCGCTCTCAAACAAAACCCTTTCTACAGTAATTCTCACCCTGTAATAGCTTACAAACACTCTCTAAAACCATTCACTTCAAATCCAACATACAAACTTATTCAAAACTAACAATGGATCTACAGCAAACACTAACCCCTGCATGAAGTAATTCAATTTTTCTTCGCAAGTATCTTCCAAACCCTAACTAAGCTGAAGAACCTACTGAGGCCTTCCGAGATTTGACTTACTGAAAATCCAAAACGTCAGAGCAGTAACCGTACACACACACAAGATCCTTGCTCAAATATGAACATCCAGAACCAGAAACGACGCATCGTATTCTTCGTGCTAAATCGCTGACACTGTAAAAAAACAAATAGATTTGAAAATAGAAAGAAGATGAATATATCATCATTCCAAATCAAAAACTTAAAAAAAAAAAAAACAGGATTACCAGGTGTGAAACTTCATTAATCGCCATTATGGAGTCATTACGAAAAGATTGGAATTACGTCATAATAATAACAACGATAAAACTAAACCGCTGTTAAACCTTAAAGCGAAATTAGGATAAAGAAATTTTCAGAAAAAAAATTGATAGAAAAAAGGAGAAAAAATCTTGAAGCTGGGTCGTGTTCTGTTGTGGAGATAAAAGGAGATTGACCAATCTGAAAGCACGGTGGAGAAGCAGATAACGCCGACGTTAAGTTTAGAAGAGAAGGAAAAGAAAGATATTGGGTGGGTTGGAAGCGCGATGACCGCGGTTGATGACGTGGACGAAGTGGAGGTGTGGAATGTTCGAGAATTGCCACGTGTCGAAGATATTTCCAAGTCCGCATGTTTTCGGACGCAACTCTGCTGACGTGGATCAAATCAAAAGCCGGGTGCTCGAGGACGAACGACGCGATGGAGAAGATCTTCAAGATTTTAAGAAGGACACGTGTCGTAATCTCGCTTCACATGATTCTGGCTTTTTTTCCAAAGTCACGACTTCACGGAGTTTGAGTCAATATGAAATGACGATAATAACCTTATTAATGATGATTAATAAAGTTAAATGATAAAAAATATTAATAAAGTGATTAGATATTTCATATTTATAATATTATGAACTAAATAATTTCTAATTTAGATTGTCATTAATTGTGATGACATCTTTCGTATTCTATAGTTGTGCTTGATTATTGCATAAAGAGATTTCAAGTCGTTATCGTCATTGGTTCGTATAATTATCAACATGAAACAAAATATTCATAATATATTAATGGAATATTTCTTAATTTTGTTTTATAACTAAATTTTTAGAAAAAACTATATTTCTCTCCAAACCATATATTTTCCGTTGATATAATTTAAAATAAGACTTTTACTTATCATTTATATCAACAGACAATTGGTATTAATATTAAATTTAGTAATTTATAAAAAAAAATACTCCTTATTCAGAAAAATATAAAATTTAACAAATCATTTATCAAATTTAATCTTCTGGGTTTAAAGTAATTTTTTTATAGTTCAAACTTTGAAACAAATAATTCTTCATTTTTGTTTTTTATTGGACTTTATGGATTATTTCTACTAGTGGAAAAGGAGTAAATGTACTCTTAATTTTGTTTAGATTGGAGGAGTATAAAATCAAAAAAATGAAAATTTCAATTCTCTTTTTTTTTTCCTTCAATACAAACTTAATGCTTTGTTTAATTGGGGAGTGGAAAGTTGAGGGTGTGGGGAAGTAGAAAGTTGAGAGTGGGGGGAGTGGAAGTGTGAAGATTTGAGAAGAAAGTGTGAAAAAAATTGAGGATGTTTGAATTGGAGTATGTTAGGTTGTGTTTGCTTTTGTGGAGTGACACTCTAGCTGAAAACGGATGAGAGGGTGTCACCCCGTTTGTTTCAATGGAGTGTTGAGGTTGAGGTTGCGGGTGAAGGGAAAGATGTGGGTGACAGTGTTCCTCTCACCGCTGAAGAGAAAAGAGAGGAGGGTAAATGAAAAGTTACGTAGGAAATGAACAAAGACCATGCTACCTCTTGCTTTTCTTCGCACTTTATACTTTATCTTACACAACCCTGCCATTACACGACCCTTGCATGGCATGCACAGGCGACCACAACAACAATGCAACACTGTTATGCACAATGAAAACAATGACAAACGCATGAGAAAAGATTCCTAACTTTGGTTCAGATAATCTGTTTGACCAAATTTGAATGTGAATTCAATGCCATGAATGAATTGGTGAGAGAGTAGATAGGTCATAAGTGCTCATTCACGTATATAACATGGTTTTGTGAAGTTAAGAAACCACTTAAACAAATTCAAAGTGCCCTTACAGACTTTTGCATTGGTTTAGGGGACTTGAAGAGGTTCGTGAGTAAGCATAGTAGTACGAGAATGAGTTTGGTAGTGCATCTTTGATCTCATGTTAGCATTTAGTGAGTTCAGTTTCGTGCCTAATCGATTATCATTGAAAAACAATGCACAACATAATCAATTATGTTGTTAAAAATAGTGGATAACCAATTATGTTCGTGATATAATCGATTATCTAAATTTTTTCTAGGAGCATAATCGATTATGAGCTCTGTGTAAATCTAAACTTAATCGATTATGCTCCAATTATCTTCGATTTATAACTACAACCAAATTCGATCATGCCTCTTAAATTTTTGGATAATCAACTATGTGCTCTTTTTAAGGAAAAAGATAATCGGTTATGTTCATATTTTTTTCATATTTTTGAATTTTTGTGATGCATGATTTTTGTATTCTTTTTTTAATCAAACGTGTATTGCTTTCATACACAACTTCTTATTCCTCACACTTGCATTGTGTTCTTGTTGTGCTATTCTTCCTTCCAATTGAACTGTCATCTTGTTTTGCTCTTCTTCAGTTTTTTTTTTTTTTTTTCTGTTTTCTTTATATTCTGTTTGGATGTTTAGGGTTTTTGAAATTTAATTTGTTTAAATTATTTAAATAGTTATTTATGTTAATAAGTTGTAATTTTAGATGTGAATTTTATTTGAAATTTAATAATTATATTACTAAATTAATTATCTCTTTTTAAGTTGTTTATCTAATTTATTATTATATTTTTGATGATTTTTTTTATGAAATATAAGTTCTTATTTTATTTGACATTAATTTAAATTACAGATGTGAATATGTTTTTTTAAAAAATATTATTATTAATAAAAATGATTTTTAACTTTTTTATGAAAATTAATTATATAGATAATTTTTAAAATAGAAATATTAAGATAGTAATAGAATTTATATGATTATTTAAATTGTTTTAATTGAATTCATAAATTAAATATATTTATTATTGAAGAATCCACTTAAATGACTTTGTAGACTGTCATATAAAATTTATTTCAAACGTCTCTTGTAATCAAATTTAAAAATTATTCTGTTTATATTTTATAATGGTTACTAATATTATTCTTTTATTATCACTTTTTTATTATTATTATTTAGGATATAGAATTTGGGGTTTATAAGCATTTGATTAATAAATTTTATTTTTAAGATAAAATATAAGTTTATCTTAAATTTAAGAAACTAAAAGCACATTTAACCTAGTATTTTTATTTATCTCTTTTCATAATTCTTTTCTATTTCTTTTAAAATTTACATATTATTTTTTATTTTATTTTTATTTGTTGATAAAATAAACTTTATTTTTTATTTGCTTTATTCTATTTTTCTGTATCAAGCAGATCTTAAGAGGAAAATAATGGATCTTATTAATACAATTTTTATTATAAGGTTTTTAAATAAAAGTTTTAATTTTTTTTTATTTAGATACATCAGTTAAATAGTCTCATAATATTATTTCACAAAACGAGTAAGATGTTATTAAAAATTTTGAAATATGAAATATGAGACATGAACATAAAAAAAAAATTTCACGTTTTAAAATTATACAGGTTATACGAACCAACTCGCATTCATCCTACACTTAACTTTCACTTACTTACTGCTAATTATGTGAGACAAACCAAAAGGGACGAACCGCATCCCTTTTCTTAAGGGTCCGGACCCGTCAGACTTTACCACCTAACCTTATCTATATAAGATAGCTAAATAATGAAAGGACAAAAAGTATTACAAGTTGGATGGTCCCGGTCAAATTAAACTAATAAATAATTAAGAAAACCTCACTGTCACTATGCACTATATATAGTTAAATAATACGAATTATTTGCACACCACTAATCAAACCAGACTCAGAAAATATATATAATAAAGAAAAGAAACAGACAAAAAAAGGCGAAGGAACAGTTGGTATTAAAAAAATATAGTTGAAAATATTTTTTTACTAAAATAGAGTAATTTGATAAGTTAATTATCAACATAGTTAAAATTTTAAAGTATTATTATGTTAAGTAGTCAGAGTAGAGTGATACAAATTTAATGTAATTAAAATTTAAATGAAATTATGTGACATTAATACGGTTTTATTATTATTCGAGATTTTATTATATTGAAGTATTACTAAGTTGACAAGACATACCTGTTTTAAAAAATTATTACATAAAAGAATTATGACAAAGTGATACAACGTTAATATATTTATTTGAATTAAAATTATATTAGTGTAATTAAATTTTAACTAAAATTATATTAAGTTGACACTATTTATTAATTTTAATAATTTTTAAAAAATTATTTTAATAATTAACTTATACAATTATTTAATTTATTAAAACACTAATTATAAAAATTTAATTTGCATTAAAAGAAATTTAGAGAAAACAAAACACAAATGTCTCTGTTGTCGAGGTTGTAAGCAGTTAAAAAAAATGGCATATAAATGTATTTTTATCAATTGAATATTTGTTATAGACAAATATTATTCAAGAAATAATAATAGAATCAACTAGACAAAGTTTTATAGCTTCTTAAATAGAGATGTCATTCAAAATAAAGTTTATTTGAGAAAAATATATACACAGAGATAAGAAAATGCATAATAATAATAATAATAATAATAATAATAATAATAATAATAATATTATGTCTAAGGTATCTAACCTCCAAAATCATTAATAAAGTTCATATTTTATGCTCAAATTTTAAGAATATCACCATTATAGAGTAAATAAATACCATAAATTTATAAAAAAAAACTATTTTTTAAATAAATAAAAATGTTAATTTAAAAATAATTTTTTTTTTACATTTCGTAATTAAAAAAATTTCTTAAATTTTCGTGGTAATGGACCATACACATTTTTAACTGGAAAGCTAAATAATAATAAAACATTTATCGTAAAAAAAGAAACTAATGCTACCTTCTAGTCATCTAAAGAGTCTAAAGAGTAAAGTTTTTGAGCTGTAAAGTTTGATATGTCACATGAGATTAAAATAAAAAGGAAAATTCCTAAATAATAGTTATTAATCTCTAGTTAGTATCTAATAAAATATTGATTATAATATCATTATATTTACACCAAAAATATGTTTATTTTGTAATTGAATATTCAATCGCAAAATTATGCCGTCAATTAGCCTCTCTCAATTACTTGGCAATCAATACAATGATTGTTCTAATAAAATTAATTAACACAAAAATTAAAGTCTTTTTTAGTTCATTATTATGTATTGCTAAGACTGATTAAGATAGAGAAAAAAAATATACAATAAACAACTTTTTTATTCTAAATATTGGTACCAATATTATTAATATTTGTATATTTTGTACAATTTTCCAGTTTAACTTACACTTTGTTTGAATACTTTAGAAATTAATCAATATAGGAAAAATGTTGGAATTTTTTTTAAAATATTGTAAATAAGACTTTGCAAATTAATTAGTAAACCAGAGTTACATAATAAGAATAAAAAATGAATTTTTAAACCAACAAATTACATAATAAGAATAAAAGAATTAATTTAAGCCAAAAAAATTAATTGAATTATAATTTCTTACAATTTTCACAACTAATTTTTAAAGAGTAATGTATTATGACTATTTTATCAGTTTTTTAGATACTCAATCAAACTAGTGTTGATTTAAACTGATCCTAACATTTTAATTATTTTAAATTTTTTATTTCAATTAAAATAAAGTTAAGTCTAATTAAATAATAATTTGATATTATTCATTTTAATTTTGTTCCTATGTAAAATAAATATTAACAACATAAATTAAAGTTTTATAGAAGTTTTAAGAAAATTATATTTTCTTCTCAAAAATAAAATTTATTAATCAAGTGGTCAAAATTAAAAAAAAAATAAATAAAAAATAGCAATAAATTTTGGAAGCTTTTAATTTTATTTTTAGTGAACCAAACAATTAACTTTATTTCTATCACCAGTAATTTTCTCCTAAGATTGTTATCTCACGAAACAAACAACTTGGTAACACTGTGGTGTTGAAAGCGTCCTTGCGGATCCACGAGTTTCATGAAACCTAAGTGCTCATTATGGTTTTGGGCTAATGAAAGAGCCCTGCTTCTTCTCTTCAACTTCCATACATATATATTCGATATGATCATATAAGAAAATATTTAACTTTATTTTTCACTCTTATGGAAACCCTATCACGTTATTGACTTCCATCAATTTATTGTTGGAGAGGAAGAGAAGAGGGGATGTGCAATGATTTGTTCCATTAATTTCATCACAAATAAATTAATGGTCCACAACTGTCCCATGAAAAGAGGGGATGTGCTTATTTCTAATACACAGAAATATAAATAAAAGGCTTAATTAGTTTTTAAATATTTTTAATTAAATTATTACTCAGAACTTTTATGTTTAACTCTATATTATTTATTTTTTCTGTTTTCTAGATCACATGATTGATATTTTTGCCTTGCTTACTTGTTGTATTGAAAAAAATTTATAATTAATATATAAAATAATAAAAATCATTTATTGTTTTTTTAAACATAGGTGACGGTTTCTTAATTGTTATAAATAATGACTGAAAATCATTGAATTTTGTCCAACATATTTTTAATGTAAATAAAAATAATAAAAATCACATTGACCTAATATTACTTTATATTAATTATAAAATCTCACATACACTTCTTAATACGTGGATATAAGTAAGTAGGAATATGGACAAAATAACAATCACATCACTCATTAAAAAAAATAGCAAGGGCTCAGATGAAAAATATAACAATTTCGAGTATTCAATAATTCACTTTTTTTAAATAAGAACTCAAAAAAAAATTATAACAGATTTAAAACTTAATTAAGCTTAAATAAAAAAACAGAAATACTGAAGGAATCAAAGTAAGAAACCTATTTATTCACTTTTTTAAATAGGATTGAAAGAATTTCTATATGAAACCCATAAGAAATTATCCTCCCCGCATTGGCATGAAATAGGAGAATATGTTTCTTTTTGTTCTAAATCTTTAAAAAAATAAAGATGATTTAAAAAAAAGGTAAATAACTTTATACTAAAGAGAAATAATCTTTTAGTTGCTAAAAAAATCAGCACTTTCTTGTATTTCTATCCATATAAACAACATATATTTTTTCTATTTCATTCTTCTTATTTATTTCCTGTCCTTTCAACTTAGCAAACAAATTATCCGAGAAAGGCTTTCCACCTTAGTTTCTCGGTGGTGCTAAACAAACAGGCGTAGAGAATTCTTGAAGGAATATAAAACTCCTACACGATAAAAAGATAAATTGGCCAACAAAAAATGGAGAACTTTAGTTCTATTGATTTAAACAAGAAAACTTTGTTAAAGCAACAAGCATATTCAAAGAAAGGAGTCATTGATGAGTATTGTGAAATGAAAAGACTTACTGAAATAACATGGAAGATCATGAAAGGTTTACCTGGAAGTTACTCCAATAAAGGCCTTCCCAAACTCTCGAGCATGTGATGATGCAAAACAACAACTTCATTCACATTTAACTTACAATAATACATTGACCAACTATCTACATAGCAATGCTGAGATATATTCACTTTTCACAATAACATTATATGCTGGGGAACTCCTCCCATATAACCAAATTAAAACGAAAAAATACTATCAGTTTTATCAGATTACAGCATTTCAAATATCATTATTGGTCCAAAATAATACTAACAGAGAAGTTCCCTTTCTTTGGTTCTCTGTCCTGCAAAATTGCCAAGCATGCAATATATGCACGCAAAGAATGAAATACTTACTGCTATGATACATTATTATATCTCTATGCTGCAGCAGATCGCTTGTCCTCGTAATCATCAAGATTAAGGGCATGCAGCAACTTAGGCCAAGATTCTGGGATTCCCCCTGGCAGGTTAAACTCCAATAATTTTCCTCTGTTGCGGTAAAAATCCTCCACGGGCTGAGTCTGCAATCATGTCAATCTTTAAATTTATGGAAAGGGAAGCCAAAAATCATTCACAACAATGTAACTATAAGTAACGGGGAATTGGAAACATCAACTTCAACAAATTTGCCAAGATATTTTATAAAAACCTCATTATAAAGATAAATATACAACAAATAAGAAGCCACTCAAGCAGCCATTCTTCTTGAAGTCCACACATAATGATAATATAATGTGCAATACCATTTCACGGTATATTCGAAGCCTTTCTTTGACTACTGCTTCAGTATCATCTGATCGAGTAATGAGCTTAGAAATGCAATTCGCAGGAGGAAGAAGTGGAGCCATAACAATTCCCGGGGTCCCATTCTCAGCCTTAATGTCAATGGAAGCAACATTAAAATTACCACCACACTCTTTGCAAATTCTCCTACCAAGGCATTTCTCAAGCAGAACATCTTCTCTGAGCTTCAGATTGATTACCAAGTCAATGTCAGTTACCCCTTCCAATATTTTCTGCACCGAAAAAACATAAGCTAAAGTTTGAGTATTCTATAATTTAAAGTTTTATACTGCTTCAATGAACAGGAAGGACACACAACAGAACTGTTGCAACTTAAACACATATGCGGGGTGAAGAGGCAGATGCCGAGAGAATTAATGCTGCTTGTATGAGGGGGAAGTAGAAGCTGATTAGGTGCGAAAATAAAACTATAAAAAAGAAAGTAGATAAGGTAAATTGCCTTATGAAATCATCAAATTTATCCATACAAAAAAAAAATCTTCACTTACTTTTCATTAAAAATTACATTTTCAGATATCAAAATCGTCTATCAATATTTATGTTCTTTGTATTCATGCAAAGGAAAATGAGGGTTAGTACCTATAATGAAATACACTTTACCAAAGTGAAGAAACTCACTGCTTGCTTTATTGTTCGAGGAAAACCATCAAGAATAAATCCCAAATCGTCTTTACCTTCCTCAGCACCAAGTCTCTTTGACAATAAACTTATTATAATTTCATCTGACACCAATTGACCTTGTTTTACAATTTCTGATAGCTGTAAGGAAACCAAGAAGAATTACAAATAAAAATGCATAAGAGATGATCCGATGGACATAAAATAAACATTCTAACCCAACAAAGAGACAACAATTAGGCTACAACATATGAAATTGAAATACCATATCGATGTATTAATCAAAGCACATTTATTTTCCGTCAACTGAACTTTAAGTAAAGAGTAGTAAAACATCCAATACCTTTTTTTAAAACGAAAAAATCCAATACCTAAAGCACTTAAAAATGGAAAAATGAAAATCGAGACATCATTTCACTTATTTGGTTCAATAAAAATTAGAAAAATCAATGTTCCAAAGTTAAATACTTACTAGCTTGGTGGACAGGTAGATTTTCCTTATTACCAATAAATAAATTACGCATGCAATTAATGTTACAAGATTATGCTCTACTGTTAATAAATAGAATACCAGAATATTTATAACTAAATAAGAATAAGGAGTTAACAGCAAACAGACAACGAGACCATTCCGTAAGTTGTTAGTCTTGCAATAAAAAGTACAGATATAATGAAAGAGAAAGATAAAATCAATACAAAAAGAGGGGAATGCCAAACCAAACTGTTTGAGATGCATCAGAAGCATGCATCTCCAACCACAGGTTTAAATTAGAATAAGATACGCAAAGTCAATTGACACAAACCAAAACATCTATCTTGTGAGTGACAGTGTTCCGATTTCCAGTGAAATGAAAAACCAAAGAATAATAACTATTACCATGTCCAAGTTTCCCTCACGCAACACCATATTGGAAGAAATTTCTACTCAGTTACACAGACTTGGATGCCACACCCAGAAACGAGACTATACCCAACCGACCTTGAGCCATGGGGCTGACAATACAGACAACTCAGTAAACGTTTTCCTCAATATTTTAAAAGCTTGTTACTTCAGTTTTATTTTATTTTATAATTTTTTAAAGAACCCCCTCTTCTTCCCACCTCTACATAGGACAATCTAGTTAAGCATAATTTAATTGTATAACTCCTATGCATGGAACTGGAGTCCAAAAGTCTGTTTGCAAAATGACAAAAAAAAAAAGACTAACAAAGCAAGCAGTTCCTAAGCAAAGTGGAACAACAATATTAATGAAGCTGTCCAAGTCCAACTACCACCAACAAGATCAAAACCTGCAAGTTCAATAAGATTTAAAACTTCTATGCACCATCACAACAACAAAAAACTTGTAATTCTTACTTTATAAGAAATCATTATTAATATGACTTTTAGGTTAGTTGACTTTTAAGATAATCATCATAACATAACAGTTCATTAATATGCTTCATTTTCTTTAAGCGCCGCGCCGTACAAATAATTTTTTCAATAACCTTGACGAAATCCGCGTTAAAAAGATCACGAAGCCGAACAATAAACTAGATAATTCAAAACAGAGGAGGAGGAAGATGAAAACCTGGGAAGAGAGGGGGCCAGAGGAGGCGAGTTCGTCGCGAACGAGATCGCCGGTGGCGATGTGCGGGACGTCGAGGAGGTTGGAGAGGCGACTGGCGTAGGTACCTTTTCCGACGCCGGGACATCCGAGGAACACCCACTGCACGCACCTCTTGCTCAGTATGTCGCTCCGCGGACCCCGGCGGAAGGAGGCGGCGGCGGCGTGCGGTGGCGCGTTGACTTGGGAGGAAGAGAAGGTTCGCGTGGGCAGAGGAGGGACGAAGAAGGAGCGCTTGGCGAGGCGGAGGCGGGTTATGGCCGCCATGGGATTTGCAGAAGCGAATGAGTTATGAAAGAGACGGTGAGTGATTGATGATCAATTCAATTGATTCATCTGTTAACTAATTCTTCGCTTTTCTCGATTTATTTATACCGTATTTGCTTCTAAGTTTTTTTTCCTAATGTGTTACATTTTCTACAGATATATAATTAAAAATAAAAATAAATAAAGCACGTGGATAAATTTATAAATGTTGAAGGCGAACCGTGCGTTTAATATTCCAAACGTGGACAATCATTTACCTTACGCATTTGGTCGTCAAAATGAGTAGCATTTACTTTGCACTTTTTAAATAATTGTCAAAATTAAAAATGGAAAAAAATAGTTATGATTGACAGTAACTTTGTTTTTTGAAATAATAAGAAATATTTACAAGAAAAAAAGGTGAAACAAAGACTCCTAATATCTTTTTATTTTAATAAATTATTTTTCAGACAAATATTTTTAAAAGTTTTTAGCGGTCTCCCCAGTCAACTAGTTGTTTCCAAAATACACGCGAAAAATGAATTTAAAAACAAAACACATTTAATAAAAGGGTAAATTCTCAATCTACACCATTTACACTTTTATTTCCCTAACTATCACCCTTTTGTTTTTATTTCCCTATCTAGCACTTTTTTGTTTTTATTTCCCTATCTAACACCTTTTTATTTTTTATTTTCCTATCTAACACCATTTCAAAAATAAATTAAAAAATAATAAATTAATTTTTTTTATAATTTTAATTCTGAATGCATTAAAAAATAAATATTTTTAATGTTTATGTTGGAGATCCCACATCGACTAGAGATTAGAGTCTTTCATTGTATATAAGTGGATGCAAACCTCAACCTCATGAATCGGTTTTATGGGGTTGAGTTAGGCTTAAAGTCCACTTTTCCATAATATGGTATCAGAGCCATTTGATGTGGATCTCCAACAGTTTAAAATAGTTAGAAATATAATTAATGAATAAAGAAATGTGTTTTTACAAAATAAAAATAAAAAAGTAATAAATTTAAAATGTTTAATTTAAAAATTATTTTTTTAAGAATGAATAAAATAAAAAATTAAACTCTATAACAACATAAAAGTTGAATATATAAACATAAATTAGTATTTATTTTTATTATTATTGATGATGTAATTATGTTAATTTCAAGTAAAAAATACAGGACATAATTATAAAAAAAACAAAGTTAAATAAGGAATGATATGGATAAAAGAACAACATGATCGAAAAAAAAAATGTTCATATTGTCAAACACCAAGACACACATAAACAATATGTCCCAACATTACGGGATTGTGCATTTCTCGTCATTAATTATGTTTCATTTCGCACAAACTATTTAATGTACCATTGAAGAAAATATTAAATGAATTATCATCTTTCATTTATTTTCATTTTTATGATCAACATATACTTATTTAGTATCGCCTTATATCTCTTATATTTATCTTATTTAGATTTATTTTTATATATTTTATCTTTATCTTAATTTGTTTTGCCTTTATTTTATATCTTTTATGTTTTTAGTTATTATTTTTTTTCTACCATTATTTTTTTTTTATTGTTGTTGTTTTTATTTTCTAGACTTATTTTCTTTTTTCATTTTTTGCTTCTCATTTTTAAGCATTAAGTGTAACATTTGCATTAGTTTATTTTTTAGGATTTTACATTTAGGATAGACACTTCAATATTACTTGTGTATCCACTATTAATTAATACTAATTGACTTTGTTTTTTTTGTAATTATGTCATGTATTTTTTACTTGAAATTAACATGATTACATCATCAATAATAATAAAAATAAATAGTAATTTATGTTTATAGATTCAACTTTTATATTGTTGTAGGGTTTAATTTTTTATTTTCTTCATTCTTAAAAAAATAATTTTAAACTAAACATTTTATTTTATTTTATAAAAACTCATTTATTTATTCATTAATTATATTTCTAACTATTTTAAACATTAAAAATATTTATTTTTTAATGCATTCAAAATTAAAACTATCAAAAAATAAATAAATTATTATTTATTTATTTATTTTTGAAATGGTGCTAGATAGGGAAATAAAAAAATAAAATGGTGGTAGATAGAGAAATAAAAACAAAAGGGTGCTAGATAGGGAAATAAAAACAAAAGGATGCTAGTTAGGGAAATAAAAGTCTAAATGGTGCTAGATAGGGAATTTACCCTTAATAAAATTGGATCTGAAATTATTTTTAGATTAATTTAGAAAAAATAGTGATTTTGTTCTAAATTAAAAAACATGAATATACTTGATAATGATATTTTTTATTGTTTGTATAATTCTTAATGGTATTATCTTCGTATATCATTTTATCATGCCTACTTTCTCTTTTTTGTCAATGCCATCACCATTGTATAAATATATTTAGATATTATATTTTATATGATATAATTTTTTTAGACTTAATTATTTTAAAACTAACAATTAGAAAATGCATTCTTTTAAAACTAAGTAAACAAATTTGAAAACACATTTTAAAACTAAAAATAAGAAAAATCATATTTTCTAAAAGCTCTAAATCTTAAATAACCATTATGTAGAAAAGGGAAATAAGTTAAAATTTGTATTTTACATATTTATTCTTGATGTACTGATATTAATGACTGAGTGTTTCAAGGTGATGTGGCTAAATACATTATTATGACGTGTTAAGAAGTCAACAAATAATCATATATATGACGTAAATAGTTTAATTAGGGGTATGAAAGAGGTTAATGTATTAACTCACGTTACAATTATATAAATATGTACTTCACTCAAAATAAATGTACACATTGAACAATATTTATTACTCTAAATTCTAACTTATTACAGATATCTCGCCCTCACTATTAAAACTAAACCATGCACAACATTGGTGACTATTCATATAACAACACTTAGTTTTTTCAACTTTTTGGAAGATACCACTGAAAACTTGTGAATGGACTGTGAACATACTACTATGTTAAGGAAGGAGAAATCTGGTTATTGTATCTATCTGGGTATCAAAGAAATAAACTCATAAATGGTATTACTTTCATGCATATTCACTAAAAAAAAATCAGTATTAGCTACGAATTTTTATGCATGAACCTGAATCTATAGGTAAATTCAATATTACTTATGGATACTACCCATAGATATTACCTACGAATTTGAATCCATAAGTAAATTTATCATTACCTACGAATATTACTCGCAAATATAAATTCATAGGTAAATTCAGCATTGCCTACAGATTATTATCCACGGATCTCTATCCGTAGGTAAATTTTACATTATCTACAAATGTTACCTACGAATCTATATTCAAAAATAAATTCAATATTATTATTAAAATAAATATTTTTAATAACAATATTAATAATAATAAAATATAAATAAACTTAATAATTTTAATAATATAAATAATATTAATCATAATAGTTATATACATAATATTAAAAATACTATTATAATATGAATAATTATAAAATCATAATTAATATTCATAAATATTATTAATAATATTAAAAATGATAATATTAATTATAATAATATTTTAATAAAAATATTAATATTATTAATATTATTTATAATATTTAATATTACTAATACTAAGAATAATAGTACTAATAGTGCTATTAGAGTACTATTTACCATTAATACTATTAATAGTATTATTCTATTACTACTAATAGTAGTACTATTAAGACTAATAATAAATAGTATTAATAATACTAATAATAAATATTATTAATATTAGTATTATTAGTAGTAATAGTAGTATTTTTATTAGTACTAATAGTAGTATTAATTGTAGTACTAATAGTAGTATTACTATTAGTACTAATACTAATAATATTATTAAATCTTATAAATATTATTAATAATATATTGATTGACCTGACCTATGAGATGGTCAAAGGTCAAGATCACCATGATTTATAGGATTATTATTATAGATCCTGATAACTTTTTATGGCAAATGCACTGTGTTTGTCAAAAGTAGTAATTGTTCCTAAGAACGGATATCGATTCCACAGGGAGCAATTAACTTATCAAGTACAATATTCGCTAAATATAAAACAGAAAAATAAAAAGTTGGTTTGAAAATTGTTATAATGGCAAGAATTAACAAGAAAACAATTCAAAAAGTAATTGCTTCAATTGAAAAATAGGGATTAGGTTTCATCTCTCTTACTCTCATGTATTTTGGTTAGCATGTCAATATTAAGTTCTTTGATTGAAATTGATGGTCGTAGAAAATTCATTTATATCGATCTCTCGCATATAAAATCTCTAAGAATGTTTTCTAAATATCGATCTCTCGCATATTTATAAAAACAACTTAGAATCACACTCAGATGTTAATGACAATTAACATTTCAAGTTTATCTCTAACACTCAAATATGTTGAGTATTACTGTTTAGGTCTGAACCTTAAAAATACCTCTCGATCATATTTAAGATTCTCAATTTGTTACAAAAATTTAGAAGTAAAACAACAATACCAATAATCAATCAAGAACTGAATATTTTAATATATAAGATATCACCTCAATACATAAGAGTTTGAGGAGATTACTCATAATCCCAAAGGGTAGAGTTAGTCACGCATACTTCTAGCACATTCCATTCTTCTAATTGGGTTACAATTCACTTAGTGATGTTTTTCTCTCAATCTTGCACACTAGGTTTGTGCCTCTAGCCTCCCATTTAACCTAATTTGTTAAGGTCAGGTGACTTCATGCGTCGCGCGTATGAGCTTAATGATAAAAATATAAAAATAGCCCAATTAATCTAACGCATTCTCGCTGCTGAGTTGGATTTTTTTTCTCTCTTTTGTGTGTTTTCAGCTTTCTCCTTTTATCATATATTTGTCCTTTATTTCACCAGACCCATCTACCGACTTCAAAAACATTGGTCCACTCTCACTGATAGCCATAAAATTTATAAGTGGTCTTTTTTTAGGATCACTCCACCCATCACTGACAATTGTTACACCTTTTTGATTCCATGAGTTTGTTATAGGTTGCAGAAGGTTTTCTACATGACTTCTTTCCTTTGAAAGTAAAAGACCTCTCAGTTTATTATATGTTGGTGGTACATACCCACTAAGATTATAAGTATTAGCTGCATAAGAAAATGCACTCCAATAATAAGGACTTCTTGCTAAATGAAATGGTAGTCTTGAAGAATAAAACATCATCGCAACTTCACAATCAAGAGTACTCTTTGCTTGAATATTGAAAGCAGCTTTTAAAGAACCTTTGAATTTTGGGCTAAGATCATTGTTTTTCTGATTTCCTTCATCAGATACATGTGGTAGAGGAACATTTTTCTTTTTTGAAGATTCTGTTTTCAATGATGCTTCATTGACTAATTTTTTGAACTCAACAAGTTTTGACGAGGTCACATTCAGACAAATTCTAACTTCTCCCCTGTAATTTTTAACAAATGAGCTCTTACTCGAGTGTAAGATCCATTGAATGAAAAATCACACAAGCTACACTTGATCATATTATTTCCACCACCAAGAGTTTTTCTTAAATTTGAAACATATCTCCACAAAGGTTTTGTTTCATCTTCTTGTTTGATGGTTTGATTGGATATATTATTCATCTTAATTTCCTATAACAAAATAAATTAAATATAAAAGATTTATTTAAATAAAGAAATCTCAAATAAATTCATTTAATAAAAATCAAATTATAAATATAAAAAATAAAATATGTGAGAAATCAAATCGGCATTGTATTTTATGTAAATATTTGAAAGAGAAAGTGACTACTTTATTACAAAACAAAAAGCATATGTACGTTCCTTTGTGACCGAGTGAAAAATATGCATTTAATACCAAAGAAAGAACTTACAGTTCCAATGTGTAGTGGGAAGGGAAACATTGGGCAATGAATAATAATAAATTAAGAAGAACACGCACTAGGTTTACCTCTCTGAAGGTTTTATTCTTTCTTCTTCTTCTTCGTTCAACAATCCTCACTCACACCACAATGTTACGACTTCTTCTTCTTCTCCGTTCAACAATCCTTTCACCACACCAACTCAAATTTTAGTGGAGTAACTAATTTGTTCTTTATTTTTGTAATTTCTATATGATTTATAAAGTGTATTTTTCAGATTATAAATCTTTTTAAGGAAAAAATATATTATTTGTTGTTTATTTCTTCTTTTCTTTCTCTAAATTACAATGGATTTTTTACATATTTTTGTATAATTTTTTATTTAACTGATTCGTTTGAAATTTTGTTGGAGATTTTGTTTTAGATTTTGAGATTTTGTGATTTTGTTTGTTGTTTATTTCTATTTTCTTTCTCTAAATTTTAATGGATTTTTTTAAAGATTTTTGTATATTTTTTATTTAACTGATTCGTTTGAATTTTTGTTGGAGATTTTGTGATTTTGTTTTAAATTTTGAGATTTTGTGATTTTGTTTCAAATTTTTAGATTTTGTGATTTTGTTTCAGATTTTAAAATTTTGTGATTTCATTTGAGATTTTGTGGTGTTAAAAGAGTGGATAAGCCCTCTTTAGCGTGTCCAAGGAGTCCACAACGTCCTATGCGGCGTGTCCCTAAATAGGATCGTATCCGGCTCATAGAAAGGCGTCTGACGCGGTGTCGTGCACGCATTCGTCACGTGTCTGCGTCGGAGGTGTGTCGGAAGCGCGAAACGACACCAATTATGCCGTATCCGAGCTTCATAGATGGATAAATGTTCAACATTTCATGTTCCAATACAGAAAGGTGACAAATTTAGACTCATGCAATGTCCAAATAATGATTTGGAACGAAAACAAATGGAGAATATCCTTTATGCATCTGTTGTTGGGAGTTTAATGTATGCTCAAACTTGTACAAGACCAAATATTAGTTGCAGTTGGTATACTTGGTAGATACTAGAGTAATCCAGGATTGGATCATTGGAAAGATGCAAAGAAAGTTTTAAGATACTTACAAGGAACAAATGATCACATGCTTGCTTATAAAAGATCGAATCATCTTGAGGTGATTGGATATATAAATTCAAATTTTGCTGGTTGTGTGGATACACGAAAGTCTACATTCGGTTATGTGTATCTTTTAGCCGGAGGAGCGATTTCATGGAAAAGTTCGAAACAGTCAGTCATTGTTGCATCCACCATGGAGGCTGAATTTGTGACGTGCTTTGAGGCCACAGTTCAGGCTAATTGGTTGCGAAATTTTATTTCAGGACTTGGAATTGTTGACAGTATTGCCAAGTCGCTGAGAATTTATTGTGATAACTCCGCAACCGCCTTCTTTTCTAAAAATGACAAGTATTCCAAAGGTGCTAAACATATGTAATTGAAATACTTTGTCATTAAAGAAAAAGTTTAGAAACATAGAGTGTCAATAGAACATATTAGCATTGATCTTATGACTGTTGACCTTTTAACAAAAGAGTTACTGCCCAAAACGTTTATTGGTCATGTTGTAAATATGAACATTATGTCTACTAGTGAATGATGAATGTTGTTATTAATGTTTATTTGACACTCTAAGCTCATTGATAAATAAAAGTTTCTGAAATTTATGTTTTCTACTTTATGTATTTGCATGCAAATTATGTTGTGGAAAACAAATTATGTTGTTATTGATTAAAATGACATTATGTTTACCTATTATGGATTTTTCATTATAAAGTCATATTAAAAAGAAAGGATGATATAGTAGTACATTGAAGAGAATGTGTTGATTGAAATGACATGTAACCGCCATGACTCTTATTATTATTTCTATATCATTGATTGATGATAAAACCAAATTACGTAAGATCTTTAAATGCGCATTATGATTTATGTAATTATTAAATCATGAAAGTATTATAACTTATATGAGTCAAGTGGGAAAATGTAAGAAATTATGTAAATTATTTTCTATTATGTGACTCACATGACATGGAGTTTGGGCTTTGGGCCTGAATGTGATTTAATAATAATAATAGAATAAAAGACTCATTGGTTAACATGAGAAATATATATATGATTATACCTAATGAAAACCTACATCTGATGGAGATTGAGAAATAATAGTAATAGGGTTTTGTCTCTACAAATAAGAGTTGTCTCACTGCTAGATATTAAGAAAGTATGTGACAAGAACGAAATTGCCAAGAGATAGATTGGGATAAAAGGAGGTAAATAAACTGTTCACGTAGGATCTCTCATGGATCAAGGTAAGTTTCTATCTCTATTATAATTTATGTATGGAATGTGAGAATCATAGAATGATAAGATCTGTATGTGAACATTATTGTATGTGTTCAGTCATGCTTTAATTTACAATAACTTATCAAACAAACTATATTCACTTGTATTTGTTCAAGCAAAAACTTATTAAAAAAACATACACATAACACTTGTATTTGTAAGATGAATCACACAACAAACAATGCTTCAATCTATTTAGTTGGACTAAACTAAACATTTGTATCTCATATGATCTAATGCTTACAAAAGATTGTATTTTAACACTTGATTGTTTAAACACAAAATCAAAACCATAAAAAAAAACATGTTGAACTTATTTCTAATATTGTGTAATTATACTAGTAACTACGCTCTTTTATAAAAAAAAACCCTAAACTTTAAACATAATTTACAAAGAAAAAATATTTACACAATTTTCTATCTTATTATTGTTATTCTTATTAATAATGAGATAAATAATTGTAGATATTTTCTTTTATATTATCTATATAAAAGACTATATATAAATAGAAATGTGAATATGAAGAAAAGAGAATTTCAGTATTCATGAGCTCATGGAAACATTCTACCATGGATATTTATCCCTATTTATTTTTTAACATTTTTTTTGAGTTATAACAATGTTATGTAGTAGTAACATTTTTTTTCCTTTATGGTTACATGAAGAAGTAGACTTTAAGTATAACTCAACCTTATAAAAGAAATGTGAGATTTGCACTCACTTATATTCTGTGAGATCTTCAACACACTTCTCTAATGTTGAAACTGTCAACTTATGTGTTAAATTATATAAATTTATGGGTGGTATGGGTGACACGATAGACTTAAACTCTTTATAGACTCTAAATAACTTTAATATCATTTTAAGAAATAAACTTTAAGTTTAAATCAATCTTACAACACCGACTTATACGGTGAGTTTGGCCCCATTCACATTTTTTGGATCTTTAGTGGATATGCAATCTCCAACAAATTTAAAAGTAATTTTTTTTTTGTAAACACAATAAACATGAAAGAAAAAAATTAATAAATAAACATCTGCCCATAGTTTCCATTTTCACTTCAAAAGGTTTATAAATCCATCAATTAAATTTATTAATTGATAAGTAAAAGAGTATAAGGATTGGAGTGATGAAACGTGGATACTGAAGTTGTTTATTAAATATTTATGTAATAATAGCTTAAAATTTCTCAATAAATCCATCATATAACATTTTTTAAATTCTTAAAGAAAATAATTAAAGGATTGTTGTTTAAAAATACGACTATTATAAAATTCTTACTAGATGGGAAAATTATGCACGCACACATATATAATAACTTATGGCTCTTAGAAACACCATTGATGATGTTATTCTTCAAACACATCATTTCTTCTTATTGTATGTAAGTTTATATTTTTTGACATTTTTCTACCATTTTTAATTAATATATATATATATATATATATTTTATTTTATTTTTAAAATTATGTCCTTTAAGTTGTATATTGTACCGACCCGTCCCCGGACGTTGACCAAGGTCAAAGTCAAACATATGGTGGGGACCACTAAGGAGGAAAGTCAGCATGTTGACCGCTTTGGGCGTCGCCAGGTTTGGGCGTCTCCCATCCTAGAGGCACGACCCGTTATTCTAAAAGTATGTTTCGGCTCAGATGGTGACACCCTCCGATACCCACAGGTAGGGAAGACCGTGGAGGGGGCGTCCCAACAAGAGGCCACGGTACGGACGAGGAGGCCTCGGGCCCCGGTACCCCATAACAGTAGCAAGGAAAGAGAAAGGTGGCTTCAAGGCCATATTCCCAGTACCAGTAGGGAGTAACCTGACTCGTGAAGTACCCACACCACCTCTGGAGAATCCCTGGGATAGATACGACCCAGGAGAGGGCCACACCCAAGGGTAATCCATGTGCATGGTACGAGAAGAAGGCTGATACACTCCCAGGGCGAGTGACTAGAGGCTGGGGTGTAAGTGTTGATTTTGGCTTAATCCCAAGTCCCACATCGGTGGATTCATTGTTTGGGAAGGAGGTTTGAGGGTTATAAATTAAACTCTCCTCCTTCATTGTTAAATATCCCAATTTGTAATATCTTCTCCCATAATAATAAAAGTGAGCTGTTTTTGCTGTGCTCGGAGATTAGGCTAAATTGGCCAAACTCCGTTAACAATTTTCTGGTGTGTTTTTTCCTCTTTATCTCTTTTATTATTCCGCTTTATTTATTCAATATTATTTGTCGGGTAGCTCTGTTATGGTTCTATTTTAGTGGGAAAATTACCCGTTTTTCCCAACAAGTGGTATCAAGAGCCGAAGGTTCGCCTTGGGTTGTTTGAAATTATTTGTAATATTGAATATTATATTTTGAGTTTGTAATGGCAAATCAAGAAGAAGAAGCGAAGGATGTATCCAGAGTGTCGGGCTCCTCGTCATCATGGTCGAGGTTCCCGGTGTCCACTTTGAAATTGGCGGTGGAAATATTTGATGGCACTGGACTTTTTGGCATGTGGCAAGGAGAGGTCTTGGACTCTCTTTTTCAGCAGGGTCTTGATATTGCTATTGAAGGAGAGAAACCAAAAGAGGTAGAGGAGAAAGACTGGAGCATCATCAACCGGTTGGCATGCGGAACTATTCGATCCTGCCTGTCCAGAGAGCAGACGTATGCTGTAAAAAATGAGACTTCTGCACACAAACTGTGGAAGGCATTGGAGGACAAGTTTCTGAAGAAGAGTGGTCAGAACAAGCTCCTGATGAAGAAAAGGTTGTTCCGATTTGACTATCAACAAGGTACTACTATGAATACACACATCACTATGTTTAATCAATTAGTAGCATACCTGTTGAATTTAGATGTGAAGTTTGAGGATGAGGATTTGGCTTTGATGTTGTTATCATCTCTTCCTGATGAATTTGAACATTTGGAGACTACATTCCTTCACGGGAAGGAGAATGTGTCGTTAGATGCTGTTTGTTCTGCTTTATATATGATGAGAATCAAAAAGATGTTATCAATAGACAAAATGGACAAGGGCCAAAGCATTTAAAGTTCTTCTTATTAGTCTTTGCAAAAGATGAGGCCCAAGCCCAAGCCCAAGAAGGCCCAAGCCCAAGAAGCCCAAGTCCAAACAATGAGGGGCAAGGCCAAGCATTAAATAAAAGAGCATCATTTGAATGACTCTTGTAGGAGGTGTGGATATTAAATAAATAGGTGTGAATGTATTAGAGAGAGTCACTTTGTCCATGTGACTTAGTAGGGGGGTGTAGGTGTAGTTTTTAGGAGGTGTCATAGTAGAAAAAGGTCACACCTCCCATGTGACTTGTTTTTGGTGGGAATTTCAAATGAGTTTTATTTGAAAATTCCCACCTATTTTTCAGCACCTCTAGGCTATAAATAAAGGTGCTTAGCTTGTACAATTCAGATTGGAATTTTATAGTAGAGAGACTATACTCAATTTTGGAGAGAATTTGTGAGTTTTGTGTCTTCCTCTTCTTTGCCTTATCTTGTGAGCTATGGTGAGCTTCAAGTGGTGGCACTCCATCACTTATCTTGGTTCAAGGTTCCAAGTGGCGTGAATGGCTTCTTCCAATTCTCAAAATCCAGCAAGCATCTTATTCTATAAGTGTTCTTCTTCCCTTTTCTTCAATTTTCCATTCGGTAGTTTTGATTCCTAGAGTTTACTTCTTTTTCTACCGTTTATTTTTGTGTTTCCAGCATTGTGTTCTTAATTCTGTTTTGGTTCAGTAGCTATCATTTAAATTCTGTCCAGTTTTAATTCATGTTCTTCTTTCCTTTTGTTTTGATTCAATTTGACAATACATGGACTTCAATATGAGTCTTGGTTGGTGCTTAGTTTTGGTGAGTTCTTGAATTTAGAACATTGATCCAATTCTAAAGTAAAGTGTCTTTCAAATCCAGCTCAAGTTGTTCCTAAGAATGTCAAGAATCATGTGTTCTTCTAGTTACATTCACATCATGTGGTATCTAGAGTCTAGGCTTGTTTCTTGCTTAAATTTTGAGTTGTATTGCACTTTACTTTCAAGAGCTCTTTAATTCAAGTTGTTTACCATTCTGTTTTAGGATTTATTTTGAGTTTTTTTTTGCTGTTTTCTTTTGTTACACCATGTGTTTGTGAAAAGGATTCTAGCACTCATTGTTCATATGAGTATGGCTGCTCTTTTGGAATGACATTCTCCTTCCTAGAGTTGACCTTAAGCTTCCTTTCACTTGTGGTTATATCTTGTTATATGTCTTTTAATTTTGTAATCATGTCAAGTTTTGTCTTAGTCATGTTATTCCATAATTGTCATTACTTCTAGTAGTACTTTTATTGCTTTGATTGTTTCTTGCTTTGGTTTACTTTCTGTTTTTGAGTTTATTGCTTGAACCTTTGTGCATTTTCATTTTTAGATTTGAGTTCATGCTTGTATTTTCATTCTATACAAGTTCCTTTACACAATTTCCATTATGTCTTTGCTAGTTTATCATACTGTTTTTCATTCCTAAATAGGCTCCTCTGTTTTCTTACAAACGTGCTACTGTTTTCAATTTACTGCAATTAATTGGCTCATAGGAAATTTGTGAAAATTTGGATTTACATACTTCAAAGTGTTACAAAGGCATATAAAAAAGAATTACTCAAAAATTCCAAGTACACAAAAAATGATAAATAAAATACGAAAAGTGTACAATACTGCCGAAAAGAATACGGTAATTGGGCAGCAAATTTGAAAAATTTATTTCTCTCAATTGGCTTACTGTTTTTACCTCATTCCAGTGCCATTTTTGAGTTAAGACATTGAAGTTTCTGTGGTTAATTTTTCACATTCCAGTTCGCTTTCAATCGGTACAGTTAAATCTGTAAACATAGCACAGTTTGCTTTTAAAAAAAAAAAATTCCAGTAGCTGTTTTCTGTTTTCTTTAATCTACTCTAGCACTTTTCTTTAGGACTCTTTTTGTGTGCCTTATTTATTCATTGAGTTCCTTATTTTTCTTGATTGTCTTTCATTCATATTCTTTCTAGTTTGTCATACATTACTCTCTGTTTTTGGTTTAGCTTTTATTGTTTACACCTTTTTCTTGCTTGTCTTTTTGTTCTTCTTCAAAGTTGTGTGGAGACTTGTTCTTAAGTAAGTTAGTTTGCTGTAACATATTTCACTTGAAGCTACTCCATTTCACAAGCAAGGCTTGGTTGAGGACAGAATATTTTCTTGGAGTGGTTTGAGTGCTTTCTTGGACATTTTTCCAGCAACCTATATCTCACTGTTTTTAATTGTTTAACAAGTTTCTTTCACTGTTTTGTTTTCTGTTTTTGTGTATTTTCTGCTCATGGCTCATTTCTCTAGTGGAGAGTCCTCCAAACCGTGCTCACCACAAAAGGCAGCCCTTTATGAAGACTTAAAGAATGCCAAGCAATCCAATGCTCACTATCTTGAGGTGATAAGGAAGATGGAAGCACGGCTCCAAAGTTTGGAGTTAAACCGAGAAGAAATGCATCACAACCGTGAGAGAAGAACTCCTCCTCCTAGTCGGCATTCTTCAAGGCACTCCCATGGTTGTTATGAAGATAATCCAAGGCCAAGACATCATCACCATGAAGAGAGGCGCCAACATGTGGTTGGCCCTTGTTCTCCTAATGTAAAACTTCCTAGTTTTAGTGGTGAAAGTGATCCCAATGTATACTTAGGATGGGAGGCTAAGGTGGACCAAATTTTTGATGTAAATGGGGTTAGGGATGAGCATAGGGTTAAGTTAGCTTCTTTAGAATTTTTGGACTATGCCATGCAATGGTGGCATCAATACCTCATGGACATTGACCTACACAAGAGGCCGCCCGTGGTCTCTTGGAACGATTTGAAAGCATGTTTACGCGCTAGATTCGTACCCCCACACTTTAGGAAAGACCTTATGTTGAAACTCCAACGGTTTCATCAAGGCGCGCTAAGTGTGGATGATTACTTTAAACAACTAGACACGCTTTTAATTTGACTTAATATGGATGAGAGTGAGGAAGCTAAGATAGCTAGGTTTGTGAGTGGCCTTCGAAGAGACATTCAAGACGTGGTAGAGTTACAAGAATATTCTTCTTTGGAAAATGTGGTGCACCTTGCTAGCAAAATTGAAAATCAACTTGCAAGGAAAAATGCTTTCAAAAATTCTTCTAAGGATAACTACTACCACTCTTCTTGGAAAAATAAAAATAACTCTTTTTCAAATATCCCTTCTAAGGACTCTACTTTCAAACCTAGAGAGTCTAAGCCTTCCACTTCCAATTCTAGGCCTAAATCACCACCTAAATCGTCTAGTAAGAAGTGTTTTAAATGCTTAAGCTATGGACATATTGCTTCTAATTGCCCTTCTAAACGAGCTATGTATATGCATGATGGGGTAGATAGTAGTGAGCATGAGTCTGAATCTTCTAGACATTCCTCACCTTCTAGATCCCCAAGTGAGAGTGAGAGTGAAAACCCACATGAGGGTGACCTATTAGTAATAAGACGCATGCTTGGTCAAGTTTTAAAACCTTTTGATGAAACTCAAAGAGAAAATATTTTTCATTCAAGGTGTCTTATTAATGATAGAGTATGCTCTTTGATTGTGGATGGGGGGAGTTGTGCGAATGTGGCAAGCACAAGAGTGGTAGACAAACTTGGATTGCCTACCATCTCTCATGCCAAGCCCTACAAGTTACAATGGTTGAGTGAGGTGGGTGAGATAGTTGTTAACAAGCAAGTCCTCATTACATTTTCTATTGGTAAATATAAAGATGAGGTCTTGTGTGATGTTGTCCCAATGGAAGCCACACATATTCTTTTAGGTAGGCCATGGCAATTTGATAGAAAAGTTTTTCATGATGGCTTTACCAACAAAATGTCTTTTCACTTCCATGGACACAAAGTCATTCTTAAGTCTCTTTCTCCAAAGGAAGTTCATGAGGACCAAGTTAAAATGAGAGAAAAGAGAGAGAAAGAAAATGATATAAAAGATTCCAAGAGAAGCCTTCTCATGTCCACAGAACAAGTTACAAAGGTAATAGTTACTCAAAAGCCTATTTTTTTAGCTATTCCTAGGACTATTGGATGTGAGTCGGCTAAGGATAGTCCCACATGTTTGGACAATTTGGTAAAAGAATATGAAGATATGTTTCAAGATCCTCCTAAAGGCTTACCACCTCTAAGAGGGATTGAACACCAAATAGACTTCATGCTCGGGGTTTCTTTACCAAATAGCCCTGCATATAGGACCAATCCCAAAGAAACTAAAAGAGAAAATGAAAAAACAAATGAAGTACATGATAAACCGAGTCATAATACCTTCTCAACTAATTTAATTTTGTTGACTCGTGCTACGCCTACAAGGTATCCTTCTTCTTTGTCTTGTTCATTACCCAAGGTTCCTACTTATACACCATATTGGATGAAGAATGTTAAGGATGATTTTTTCATACCTTCTAGTTTTACAAATAATATCATTTCTAAACAATCTTTTCCAACATGGGCTATGTATAGGACATCTTTTTCTGAACTCCCAACATTTCAACGTACTAAGTCATGTTTGCCTATTTCTTCTTGTATTCTCTTATCTAATTGCAAACTTACTTTATTTTATGCAGGAGTACTGAATTCGTGGACGAATTCTCTCCAACTTGGGGAGTATGATGAGAATCAAAAAGATGTTATCAATAGACAAAATGGACAAGGGCCAAAACATTTAAAGTTCTTCTTATTAGTCTTTGCAAAAGATGAGGCCCAAGCCCAAGCCCAAGAAGGCCCAAGCCCAAGAAGCCCAAGTCCAAACAATGAGGGGCAAGGCCAAGCATTAAATAAAAGAGCATCATTTGAATGACTCTTGTAGGAGGTGTGGATATTAAATAAATAGGTGTGAATGTATTAGAGAGAGTCACTTTGTCCATGTGACTTAGTAGGGGGGTGTAGGTGTAGTTTTTAGGAGGTGTCATAGTAGAAAAAGGTCACACCTCCCATGTGACTTGTTTTTGGTGGGAATTTCAAATAAGTTTTATTTGAAAACTCCCACCTATTTTTCAGCACCTCTAGGCTATAAATAAAGGTGCTTAGCTTGTACAATTCAGATTGGAATTTTATAGTAGAGAGACTATACTCAATTTTGGAGAGAATTTGTGAGTTTTGAGTCTTCCTCTTCTTTGCCTTATCTTGTGAGCTATGGTGAGCGTCAAGTGGTGGCACTCCATCACTTATCTTGGTTCAAGGTTCCAAGTGGCGTGAATGGCTTCTTCCAATTCTCAAAATCCAGCAAGCATCTTATTCTATAAGTGTTCTTCTTCCCTTTTCTTCAATTTTCCATTCGGTAGTTTTGATTCCTAGAGTTTACTTCTTTTTCTACCGTTTATTTTTGTGTTTCCAACATTGTGTTCTTAATTCTGTTTTGGTTCAGTAGCTATCATTTAAATTCTGTCCAGTTTTAATTCATGTTCTTCTTTCCTTTTGTTTTGATTCAATTTGACAATACATGGACTTCAATATGAGTCTTGGTTGGTGCTTAGTTTTGGTGAGTTCTTGAATTTAGAACATTGATCCAATTCTAAAGTAAAGTGTCTTTCAAATCCAGCTCAAGTTGTTCCTAAGAATGTCAAGAATCATGTGTTCTTCTAGTTACATTCACATCATGTAGTCATGAATTGAGAAAGCAAGATAAGATGAAAACCAAATCAACGACATCAGAAGAAGCATTGGTGGCAAGAGGTCGTCAGCAAAGCCAAACAAAGGGGAGAAGAGAGAGGTCTAAGTCTAAAGGTCGAGCCGTTGCCAAAGATGAGTGTGCTTTTTGTCATGAGAAAGGACACTGGAAGAAAGACTGTCCAAAACTGCAGAAGAAAGGGAAGGTTCCGCAAGATGCAAATGTTGCAGAATGCAAAAATGATGTGGAATCAGATATCTCTTTAATTGTCTCGCTTTCAGCATCATCATATCCAGATGAGTGGATATTGGATTCAGGTTGTACCTATCATAGTTGTACCTATCATATGTGTCCCATTCGAGAATGGTTCTTTGAATTTCAAGAACTTGATGGCGGGGTTGTTTACATGGGTAATGATAATCCATGTAAGACAGCTGGGATAGGTTCAATCAAGTTGCGGAATCATGATGGATCCACCAGAATTTTGCGGGATGTACGGTACGTGCCAAAGTTGAAGAAGAATCTCATCTCATTGGCGGCTTTAGAATCTAAAGGCCTAGTTGTGACGATGAGAGATGGAATTCTTAAAGCAACTTCAGAAGCACTGGTGATGTTGAAAGGCGTGAGGAAGAACAATCTATATTACTATCAAGGTAGTACAGTGGTGGGGACAGTAGCGGTAGCAACTTCTAGCACTAAGAAGGATGTTGAGGCAACGAAGTTGTGGCATATGAGGTTGGGACATGTTGGAGAGAAATCCTTGCAAATTCTTACCAAGCAGGGACTATTGAAAGGTATGAAGGCTTGCAAACTTGAATTTTGTGAGCATTGTGTTATGGGAAAACAACGAAGAGTGAAGTTTGGCACTGCAATTCACAATACCAAGGGTATAATGGATTATGTGCATTCAGATGTGTGGGGACCTGTCAAGACTCCGTCAATCGGAGGTAGGCATTATTTTGTCACTTTTGTGGATGATTTTTCTAGGAGAGTTTGGGTGTTTACTATGAATAACAAAAATGATGTGCTTGAAATTTTCCTTAACTGGAAAGCTCAAGTTGAAAACCAAACAGGAAGGAAGATTAAGGTTCTTCGAACAGACAATGGAGGAGAATACAAGAGTGATCCGTTCCTGAAGGTATGTCAAGATTGCGGCATAGTTCGACACTTCACTGTTAGAAAAACACCACAGCAGAATGGGGTGTCAGAGCGTATGAACAAGACACTTGTGGAGAAAGTTCGTTGTATGTTGTCTAATGCTGAGTTAGGCAGAGAGTTTTGGGCTGAGGCTGTGACATACGCTCAACATCTCGTCAATCGTTTGCCATCATCTGCTATAGATGGAAAAACCCCGTTAGAGGTATGGTCTGGAAAACCTGCAACTGATTATGATTCTTTGCATGTTTTTCGTTCTATTGCATATTATCATGTGATTGAATCAAAGTTGGATCCACGGGCAAAGAAGGCTCTTTTCATGGGCTTTAGTCCTGGAGTGAAGGGATACCGTTTGTGGTGTCTAGAGGCAAAGAAGACGATTATCAGCATAGATGTTACCTTTGATGAATCTTCCATGTTAAAGAAGGTAAATCCAAAAGGAGATTATAGTACTCCACAACAGGTGGAGTGTGCCCGGAAGCAGGTGGAGTTTGAACCGACAGTGGTGATCCCAACACGAAATACCACAAGTGACTCTCCTATGACAGAAGAAGAGTCAGATGAGGAAGAGGTTCCTACCCAAGAATCTCAACAACAATCAACGCCAATTGCAGTTAGAAGACAGAGACGAGATATTCAGAAGCCGGCTCGTTTCATGGATATGGTTGCCTATGCACTTCCAGTTGTTGATGACATTCCATCCACTTACCCAGAAGCTATTCTGAGTTCAGAGAGTGATAATTGGGCAGGTGCGAAGGAAGAGAAGATGCAGTCTTTGAAGAAGAACAAGACGTGGAAGCTGGCACAATTACCAAAAGGTAAGAAGGCAATTGGGTGCAAATGGGTATTTGCAAAGAAAGAAGGATTTCCTAATAAAGAAGATGTTCGCTACAAGGCAAGGTTGGTTGCTAAAGGTTTTGCTCAGAGGGAGGGAATTGATTATAATGAGGTATTTTCTCCAGTTGTTAAACATTCCTCCATTCGAATTTTGTTGGCCTTGGTAGCACAGTTGAATTTGGAGCTAGCTCAACTTGATGTAAAGACCGCGTTCCTACACGGTGATTTGAAGGAGGAAATCTATATGACTCAACCAGAAGGATACAAGGTTGATGGTAAAGAAGATTGGGTTTGTAAACTTAGCAAATCATTGTACGGACTAAAACAATCTCTGAGACAGTTGTACAAACGATTTGATAAGTTCATGAAGGATCAGAAGTACAAGAGAAGCAAATATGATCACTGTGTGTATTTGCGCAGACTTGAAGATGGTTCCTACATTTACTTACTCTTATATGTTGATGATATGCTGATTGCAACAAAGAGCCAAGTTGAGATTGATAGGCTAAAAGCTCAGTTGAGTAAAGAGTTCGAGATGAAGAATTTGGGGGATGCCAAGAAGATTCTCGGCATGGAGATAAACAGGGACAGAGAGAGGGGAAAACTTTGGCTGTCATAGAAGCAGTATTTGCAGAAGGTACTACAACGTTTTGGTATACACAAAGATACAAAACCTGTAAGTACCCCACTTGCTCCTCATTTGAAATTGAGTAGCCGTTTATCTCCGACGACTGATGAAGAACGAGAATACATGGCGAAAGTCCCTTATGCAAATGCAGTTGGAAGCTTGATGTATGCAATGGTGTGTACAAGACCAGATATTTCACAGGCTGTGAGTGTTGTTAGCAGGTACATGCATGATCCGGGCAAGGGTCATTGGCAAGCTGTGAGATGGATTCTACGGTACCTCCAAAATACCTTAGATGTTGGATTGACATTTGAGCAAGATGAATCACTTGGTCAATGCATAGTTGGATATTGTGATTCTGATTATGTAGGTGATTTGGATAAGCGACGGTCTACAACTGACTATTTGTTCACTTTAGCAAAAGCGCCAGTCAGTTGGAAGTCTACCTTGCAGTCTACAGTGGCTTTGTCTACGACAGAGGCAGAGTATATGGCGATTACAGAGGCTGTGAAGGAAGCAATTTGGCTTCATGGGTTGCTTAAAGACTTGGGAGTTGGTCAGAAACAACTTGAGTTATATTCTGACAGTCAGAGTGCTATTCATTTAGCAAAGAATCAAGTCTTTCATGCACGGACGAAGCACATTGATGTTCGTTATCACTTTGTGTGTGAGATTCTCGAAGAAGAGGAGATTGTTCTCCAGAAGATTCACACTACGGAGAATCCTGCAGATATGCTCACCAAGGTGGTTACAAGGACCAAGTTTGAACACTGTTTAGACTTGGTTAATATCTTGCACATTTGAAGTTGGCGTCCGGAGGCGCAAATTTGAAGCACTGCAAAGTTTGTTTTTGTTATGTTTTGAGAAGATTTGTTTTAGGTGGGACTTGAAATTAAGCCAAGGTGGAGATTTGTTGATTTTGGCTTAATCCCAAGTCCCACATCGGTGGATTCATTGTTTGGGAAGGAGGTTTGAGGGTTATAAATTAAACTCTCCTCCTTCACTGTTAAATATCCCAATTTGTAATATCTTCTCCCATAATAATAAAAGTGAGCTGTTTTTGCTGTGCTCGGAGATTAGGCTAAATTGGCCGAACTCCGTTAACAATTTTCTGGTGTGTTTTTTCCTCTTTATCTCTTTTATTATTCCGCTTTATTTATTCAATATTATTTGTCGGGTAGCTCTGTTATGGTTATATTTTAGTGGGAAAATTACCCGTTTTTCCCAACAGTAAGAATATTATGTGGCACCTCACGATTATTTATCTTATTAATTGATCAATTACCATAATTATCCTATTATATTATTGGTAATTACTTGATGGACGTAATTACTATTACCATAAATAATTAGGGTTTCCCCTTGGGTGTATTATAAATAGAGATTACCAGACAACTAAAGGGACACCCTCATATTCTAACATCACACGGCAGAAACTCATTCCCTAAAGGGATTTTCGAGCCTCTCATCTCTTTGTCTCTCTACTCACATAATTCAATTCTAAGCGATACACCCTAAAGGAGAACCCGATCAAGATCATGTCTTCGTCCCTCAGCCATACGATCACGGGTCTACCAAGTATTATTTAATCATTATTCTCGTTTCATTATATGATTGAGGAATCCTAATCCAACATGTGGTATCAGAGCGTTTATGTTGCTTAATCGATTCTTCTTTCGTTTTCCCTAAATTTGGAAGAAACGAAGATTTTGATTCAACCTATTGATTTTCGATGTTTTTATTTTGGTATATTATTGAACCACTTATTTTCGAAAATCCACCTTGATATCATAAAAATAAATTTTAATTTTTTCGAGATCCATAATTATTTTAAGATTTTGAAAATTAAAATTTAATATGAATGTTATGTGTTCTTCATAATTTTCGTGAGTACTCTCTTATTTAGAATGGAATTAATTTTGATTCCATGTTCATCATCATTATTTGTTGTTCGTATGAATTTTCAAAAATTAGGAATAAAGAATTTTTGGAAATTAATTATTCCTTTAATTAGGAAATTTCGAAAATAATATTTTTCCTTAATTCAAATTTTCGAAATACAATTGATTCTCTTAATTAGGAATGAATTTGATTTGATTGTGTTTTCCTAAAAAAAAAATAAAAAAAATTGATATCTTAGTCTCCAAGTTTTTCCTTATTTAGGATAGTATATTCTTGCCTTATTAATTTTCGGGTATTCTTATTATTATTACTATTTTCGAAAATAGCAGTCGTGTCAAACTTGGAAACATATCAATCTAATTAAAAAAAATTTTGAAGACCAAATCTAAAATCAAATCCCTAATATTCCGCTACTCACCTTATCGGGTTTACGAGTAACATATTTATGCGTTTCCTTTTATTTATCGAATTAAATATGGTAAATCTCATGATACCGTAATTATGTTTAAAAAAAATAAAAAAGTAAAAAAATACTTATTTTGTTAAACTCTTAAAAAAAAATTAAAAAAAAATATTAAGTTTGACAAAATTAAAATTAAAATTAAAATTTTTGCTTGAACTTAATAACAGGAGTCTCCCTTCTGTCCAACGATGATGGGTTATGTCTTGTTATTTGAGTCTAATTAAGCACCTTCACTTACTTGTGAGTACACTTAATTATTAAATATTCACATGACATTTGTCTAAAAACACAATTACTTCTATTTTGTCCAACGATGTTTGTTGCACTTGTGTTTTGCAAACTTAATATGTGCATAAGCTTAAATGTTCACTTCTGTCCAAAGATGATGTGTCACATTCTTATTGCACATACCTTACTTATAATTGTTCATTATGCTTAAATAATTGGTAACTAACCAAAGTGAAAGCTGATTATTTAAGTAGAACCTAATCTAGTCTATTATTTTGATGTTATAATAGATTTTATCACAACTTCATTATCATAATGGTTCTTACTTATGTCTGCTTTAGATCTAAGTTTCCCTATGTCACTCTAACTTTTTCCTTAGCCTAAGTATCTTAATTCGTCGTCTAACCAACCCCTAATATGGAAATTGAGACCTTGACTGGTGAAAATCCGTGAAGGTTTCCTAGTCCATTTCATTATGACTTCTCTTCCTTCTGTGTTTGAAGCCTTCAAAGTCAACTATAATACTCAGAAGAACAAATGGTCCATGAGTGAGTTGATTGCTATGATAGTTCAAGAAGAAGAGCGCCTGAAGCTGGAGAAACCAGATGTTGCTTACCTCGTGGCTACTGAATCAAAGAAGCGGAAGGGCAAATTCCATTGAAAAGGAATATAATAAGGTCCCTAAAACTGATGCAAGTGCACCCTCCAGCTCTAACAAATCCACTAGCAAGTCCTACTACAAGTTCTGCCGCAAGGTAGGACATAAGCAGTCTAAGTGCTCAAGCTTTAAGGAGTGACTAGCTAAGAAAGGTAATCATCTAAATATGATAATTGAGTCCTTTAATTTAAATGTTCTAACTAATACTTGGTGGTTTGACTCTGGTTCTATGGCTCATGTGACCAATTCAATCCAGGGATTCCTTACAATCCAGAAGCTGGAAAGAAACCAAAGAACACTTAAGATGGAGAATGGACAAGAACTATTTGTCGAAGTTGTGGGAACCTTAGAATTACTTATGAAAACTGTAAAATGTATTAAACTTTTTGATACCTTATATATTTCCGAAATTACTCGGAATCTTGTATCAGGACCAAAGTTAGACATTGATGGTTTTTATGTTTCCCATGGTCATCATGGCAAACTTACTATTTCTTTAAATTCTCAATTGTTTTGGTACTGGTTTTCTGGATAACGGTCTCTATAAGTTAGAACTAGATGATAACTTCTCCAAATCTTTGTTATCATATAATACTAATGAGAACTTAACAAAGACCAAGAGAAAACGAGACTTAGAAACTTCATCCATGTTGTGGCATCAACGTTTAGGCCATATTTCACGAGATCGCTTATCTCGACTTGTGAAGGATGAAGTCTTACCATCTCTCGATTTCACTGATTTTGGAACATGTGTCAAATGCCTCAAAGGCAAAATGACATCCACGACTAAGAAAGGTGCCACTAGGAGTTCAAAATTATTAGAACTTATTCATACTGACATTAGTGGCCCTTACAGCATCGTTGGAATAACAGGACATAATTCATTTATCACTTTTGTAGATGATTATTCTTGTTACATGTACTTGTATCTCATTAAGGAAAAATCTGAATCACTTACAACTTTTAAAGATTATAAAACTGAAGTTGAAAAACAACTTGATCTTCAAATAAAAGTTGTGCGATCAGATAGATGAGATGAATACTATGGTAGACATACTGATTTGGGACAAGCCCCTGGTCCATTTTATGAGTTTTGTAAAAGTCAGGGGATTGTGAACCAATACACCATGCCCGACACTCCTCAACAAAACGGTGTTGTTGAAAGGAGAAACAAGACCCTAATGAACATGGTGCGTAGTATGTTAGCCAACTCCAATTTGCCCTTATTCCTCTGGACCGAGGCATTAAAAGTAGCAGTTCATATACTCAATAGAGTTCCTTCCAAATTTGTCCCTAAAACTCCTTATGAACTTTGGACTGGAAGGAAACCGAGTCTTAGATATATGAAAGTATGAGGTTACCTTGCTGAAGCTAAAGTTTATAACCCTTTCTTAAAGAAGCTTGACATGAAAACAGTAACTTGTCACTTCATCGGGTATCCCGATCACTCAAAGGGTTATAGATTTTATTGTCCTTCCCACGTCACCCGCATTGTAGAAACCAAGCATGCTCATTTCCTAGAGGATTTCAAGATCAGTGGGAGCAGTGACAATCTTTACCTGGATTTACTATAAGTACAAGAGGCGGGGGGAGATCTACATCGACTACTAATTTGCCTCTAATCACTCCTCTTGTACCCACTCCGCGCGTCACTGCACCACCTACTCCACGCTCAGAACCTGATGCTACTCTGAATCCATTCAAGAATGAAGGCACCCTGAACGACAAACATCAGTACAATGCAGAACCCTCTAATCAGCTCAGGAGGTCATCTAGAACTAAAACTGCTACTAATTTTGATGATTATGTAACCTACCTGACTGAAGCAGAAATGGATGCCGGAAGGTATACTGATCCTACCTCTTACAATGAAGCCATTACTAGTGATCAGTCTTCTGAATGGAATAATGCCATGCTCGATGAGCTTGACTCCATGAAGAAAAACAATGTTTGGGATCTAGTAGAATTACCCGACGGAGTAAAACCCGTAGGATCTAAATGGGTGTTCAAAACCAAGCTAGATCAAAATGGAAACATTGAACGCTTCAAAACAAGATTGGTTGCAAAAGGGTTCACTCAGAAAGAGGGAATTGATTATCAAGAGACCTTTTCACCTGTCTCTCGAAAAGATTCCTTAAGGATCGTAATGGCCCTCGTAGCTCACTTTGATATAGAGATACATCAGATGGACGTCAAGACCGCTTTCCTTAACGGCGACTTGTATGAAGACGTGTACATGCAACAACCAGAAGGTTTTAAACCTGAAGGTCAAGAACACCTAGTCTGCAAGCTGAAGAAATCCATTTACGGGTTGATGCAAGCCTCACGGCAGTGGTACATAAAGTTTGATGAAGTCATGAAGAAACAAGGTTTCCTTAAGAATCAAGTGGATCAATGCACCTACCTCAAGATGAGTGGTACTATACTTGTCCTTTACGTAGATGACATTCTATTGACAAGTAATAGTATAGACATTTTGCATGAGTCAAAGCGCATACTTTCGCATAATTTTGACATGAAGGATGTCGGAGAGGTCGCTTATGTTATTGGCATCGAAATATACCGAGATAGAGCTAAGGGGATTTTGGGATTATCCCAAAGGGCCTACCTTGACCGTGTCCTCACTCGTTATAACATGCAGCATTGCTCTCCTTCTGTGACTCCAGTAATTAAGGGAGATGTTTTTTGTTCTTTTAAATGTCCGAAAACAGAGGCTGAAAAAGAGCAAATGGCGATGATACCTTATGCATCTGTAGTTGGAAGCATTATGTATGCTCAAGTCTGTACTCGTCCGGATATCGTGTACATTGCTGGAATGCTAGGCCGGTATCAATCTAATCCTGGTCTAGATCACTGGAAAGCAGCTAAGAAAGTACTTCGATATCTACAAGGCACAAAAGACTATAAGTTGACCTACAGGAGAAGTGACAGTTTAGAAGTGGTGGGTTATTCTGACTCTGATTTTGCAAAATGCAAAGATGACAAGAAATCCACTTCTGGGTATATCTTTATGTTAGCAGGCGGGCCTATCTCATGGAAGAGTCATAAGCAGCAATTAACAACAACCTCAACAATGATGGCAGAATATGTTGTAGTGTACAATGCAACTTGTCATGGAATGTTGTTGCGAAATCTTATCGCTGGACTCAAAGTCATTAACTCCATTTCCAGGCCATTGAAGCTTTATTGTGATAACTCAGTTGCCGTTAGTTTTTCGAACAATAACAGTTCGAGTGGTGCTGGATTATATCTTGATACAAAGTACTTGTTCGTACATGAGCGAGTTGAGGAAAATAAGCTTTGGGTTGAGAATATTAGTACTAAAAATATGCTTGCGGATCCGATGACTAAAGGTCTCCCACCTAAAGTATTCGAAGAACATGTTTCGAAGATGGGATTATCTAAAGACCTTATTTAGCACATTTGTACTTACTTATGTTTAATAAAATTTCCTCATTTACCTTGATTTGTGTGTCCTTAAATATGTTTATGCATGCCTAAATATACATAGACACTAACTGTACAAATCAAAGTCTAAAGGGCTTACTTATCAATTGATCCTAAAATTTACTTAAGTTTTAAATTTGTATTGTAGTATGATTAATGGGGGTCTTGAGTTGAATATTGATTCAAAGACTGTATTTCTCTGCTACAATTATAGTTTAGGACTAAAATGAGTATTAAAATCTGGCCAGACTTATCTAATGCTCATAATAAATAATCCTTTGGCCAAGTGGGAGAATGTAAGAATATTATGTGGCACCTCACGATTATTTATCTTATTAATTGATCAATTACCATAATTATCCTATTATATTATTGGTAATTACTTGATGGACGTAATTACTATTACCATAAATAATTAGGGTTCCCCTTGGGTGTATTATAAATAGAGATTACCAGACAACTAAAGGGACACCCTCATATTCTAACATCACACGGCAGAAACTCATTCCCTAAAGGGATTTTCGAGCCTCTCATCTCTTTGTCTCTCTACTCACATAATTCCATTCTAAGCGATACACCCTAAAAGGGGAACCCGATCAAGATCATGTCTTCGTCCCTCAGCCATACGATCACGGGTCTACCAGGTATTATTTAATCATTATTCTCGTTTCATTATATGATTGAGGAATCCTAATCCAACATGGGACGCATGAGTTGGCATCCAGGCAGTCACCCCTTGCGCTAGATGCACTTCGAGGAAGGAAGACTTACACGCTGGAATTTCCCTAAGTTGGGTTACAGCGTCGTAAGGCCTTCCACGTGGAGTTGCGGTTAAGTTAGAGAGGTCACGTGGCAGTAAGCACTGAAACCCAAGGTATATAAGCTTCTCTGAAAGCTTAGTAAGGTACGTTTTCACAGATTTCACACACACTCTAATCATTTGCTCGCTTACTCATTGTACGCACGAGTGGTTGGAGAGAGAGAGAAAAGGTTAGTTACGATTCAGTTACACACCTTCAGAGCATTCAGTTACGGTGCTCCGATATGGAGGTGTTTGGTGTTTTCTGCTTGCTGACTTGATCGTCGGAGTGCAAATGGCCGCGAGGGCGCCCTTTGCTCACTCTATTTCAGGTACTCACGGCGGTGTAGGGTGAAGATCTGAATCGGAGACGAAAGAGTCCTTATTACGCGAGTCAAAGCAACGCACTAAGATATTTTCGGTCAACCGGCAGGAACATATATGATAATATTATTAAGCTGGTCGAAACGAGAAATTGATCTCATTACTAAATGCATCTAATCTTTAAAAAAATTGTAAATTCTTAAAAAGAATTTAAATCTTATAATTTTATGAATCCTTTAGAATCTCAATTACAAAAATCCTAATCATAACAGTCTTTTAAAAAAATAAAAAATAATTAAGTTCTTACGAGTTTTGTATGTCAAACAATCTTTTAAATTTTTTCTGATAAAAAAAATCTTTTAATTGTTTTAATTAAATAGACCCCTAAAATACGAAATTTAAATAAAATGGAAAATAATAAAAATTAAATTTGCTATTTTTAACAAGGGACTAAATTAGTTAATAACATAAGATAAATTAAAATTCAGCCTTTACAAGCAAACGACACGCCTTCAGTTCTTCATTCACTGCCGCGTTCCATTTCGTTTCGTTTCGTTTCGTTTCCCGCCCGTCAATGGCAGACAACAACAAACGCCGGCGAAAGGATCCAATCGGCGACGAGCTGCCCTTCAAGAACAAGCTGAAATCCGACGCATTGATTCTCGAAACCCTAAAAAACTTCTCCACCGCATCCTCGTCCTCCTCAGTCTCCCAAACCCTAACACTCCAGGACCTGACACTCCCGTTCCGGTGCCGCGAGGTGGCGGACCTGTCCCTCTCCTCGGTGCAGTCCAACATTGAGTCCCTCATCCTGAAGATCGCGCACTCCATCATCTCGGGCCAGGGCTTCTCCTTTGACGTGCCGTCGCGCTCCGCCACCAACCAGCTCTACGTGGCGGAGCTGGACCGCATCGTGCTGAAGGAAAAGTCCTCCCAACGCCCCTTCGCCAACATATCTACCGTGCGCAAGTCCGCCATCACCGCCCGCATCATTCAGCTCATTCACCAGCTCTGCCTCAAAGGCATCCACGTCACCAAGCGTGACCTCTTCTACACCGACGTCAAACTCTTTCAAGACCAGGTATCATCTATCTCTAGTTATAGCATCCCACTTTTCTTTCCAATCAATAAATGGTTTCATGTCGAGTTTTTAGGAGAAAGTATAATACGGAAAAATTTGATGTGCTTCTCCAAGAGCTACTTTTAGCTTATGCAAAGACTAATTTGTAGAATTTCTTATCTAAAGGATGATTTTTAATTCATGTATAAACCGATTTTAATTTGTGAAGAATCTTATTTCATTTTCCGTCTTTTTTTCTCTCTCTCCTAAAAGCACTTATAGATAAGTTTGTTCAAACGTATCCTGATTCTTTTAGGTTAGTTAGCAATTTGCTTAACTCTGTCATGTCTAGCAACTGACTGTGTGGATCAACTGCTACTAGCCTGTTTCAATTTAACTGGTGGTATAAAATGTTATTAAACACAATTGTGTTAAACATTCAAAGAGAGAATTTTGCTGCATATAGTGGTCTCTGTCATTAGTAGATTGCCATCCACAATGGTATCTGCAGTCTCTACAAAAAGAAGTTTTTAAATAGTTGCTTGATAATCTGTCTAACAAGTGGTTGAAATCTATGTTTCATGACTATAATGCTTGTTAGAAAGATTACAAAGTAATTGTATAATAACAGAGTTATAATGTCAGACTGTATGACAAGTTTGGGTATTTAGAAAATGCAGGGATGAAAAGTGGAGCCTTTTTATAATCGGGGATAGAAAGCAACAACTGGCAATTTAATAGAAGCAAAAAATATAGTAACTCACAAATAAATAATCATTTAGCATTTTTTCTAATGATATTCTTTTAAAAAAAAAACAATTCTACATTTTTTTGTTAATCAGATCCAATCCGATGCTGTTCTGGATGATGTTTCGTGCATGCTGGGATGCACTAGGTCCAGCCTCAACGTTGTAGCTGCAGAGAAAGGGGTGGTGGTTGGGAGGTTGATTTTCAGTGACAATGGGGATATGATTGATTGCACTAAAATGGGGATGGGAGGGAAGGCAATTCCACCGAATATTGATCGAGTTGGGGATATGCAGAGCGATGCTTTGTTCATTCTGTTGGTGGAGAAGGATGCTGCTTATATGAGGTTGGCTGAGGATAGGTTCTACAACCGCTTTCCTTGTATAATTGTAACTGCAAAGGGCCAGCCAGATGTTGCCACTAGGCTGTTCTTGAGGAAGATGAAGACAGAGTTGAAGCTTCCGGTGCTGGCTCTGGTTGACAGTGATCCTTACGGGTTGAAGATTCTGTCGGTTTATGGGTGTGGGTCAAAGAACATGTCCTATGACAGTGCCAACTTGACCACCCCTGATATCAAGTGGCTTGGGGTTAGGCCTAGTGATTTGGACAAGTACAAGATACCTGAGCAATGTAGGTTGCCAATGACGGAGCAGGATATTAAGACTGGGAAGGACATGCTGGAGGAGGATTTTGTCAAGAAGAATCCAGGTTGGGTTGAGGAATTGACTTTGATGGTCAAAACTAAGCAGAAGGCTGAAATACAGGCTTTAAGTACCTTCGGTTTTCAATATCTTTCAGAAGTTTATTTGCCCTTGAAGTTGCAGCAGAAGGACTGGCTGTAACCTGTGAGTAATGTAATATCTAAGAATTAGAGTGGTCGTTATGCTATTGCTATGCCACTACTTGTCCCAACTGCTTAGTCATGTTGTAGCATTTCCACCCAATTTATACTGGAACTTGGATGAGTTTTGAAGTATCCTTCATTGAAAAGTTGTTTAAAAATTATGTGAACAGTCTATGTTTTTTCAGACTGCGTTTATAATTTTATATTACTGTTTTCTTCTTGTTCTTGCATCAGTTAACAGAGAACCGGATTTATTGAACTAGAAAACTCAAACTACTTTTGAAATGCTGAGTTTTGCTCGAGCTAGCTCCAAATTGAACTGGAAACATTATAGGCTTCTTGCAATTGTGTCCGACCAGTACAAGGTTGTAATATATTAATATCTAAGGATTGAAATGGTGGCTCTACTTGTCCCAACAGTTAGGTCATGCTGTAGCATCTCCATCCAATTTACAGTTGGAGCATGGGTGAATTTTAAGTATCCTAAATTGTTCCAATGTAAATTTATGGTCTATGTTTTTCCTCATTGAGTTTATAATTTTCTGTTGTATTGCTTTCTTGTTCTTCCATCAGAAAACGGCTTAAAACTTGAGTGCTTTATAATTTATGAAGTTGTTACAAATTTATCTTATGAGTGTTATTTAATTTATTTTTTTTATCAGAAAAAATGAAATTAAATATGAGTGTGTGTGAGTGAGTGAGTGTTATTTAATATTTAATGGTCAAAGCTGTAACATCATTAACTTGTTATTTTTTTAGTATTTTGTAATATTGAGAAGAACTTAAATGTTATATTTGGCTTACAAAATTCATTTTATAATCATTTAAAAATTTAAGAACTAGTGGGAAATGATTATATAATTTTGTTAGAATTTTTTTAAAAAAATATATTTTTGGAAAAGTATATTTGTTTTTAAATTAAGTGGATCAATCTATTTAATTCATAGACTTGTGGTGAGTCGATTTGGACCAACACTTTTAGGAGGTAATTTCTTCGGCAATTGCTTCCTACACCCGTTCAATTGTGACTGGCACCCGATATACTTTTAAAAACCCTAAAATGCTCTTGTCTTCTTCACTTATGAAAACATTGAATGGTGAAGAAGAGGAAGTTCATGAATGTGTGAAGCTTTGCTTTGAGCTGCAAAAGAGGAGGTTGTGCTTCGTTCATTGTTGCTAAGTTGAGTGTAAGCTTCGTTTGCCAAGTTAATGAGGTAAGTAATCCATTTTCGTTCGTTTCTGGTTTTTTCTCGAGCTCAGCTGGTCCTGGATATCGGAATCCAGAATTCTATTTTTTGGCCTACGGATTAATATCCGGAAGTCAAAATTTTCAATACGGATATTAATAGCCGGAACTGCTTGTTGCTTCTGGACGCTGATATCCGTAGTTCATCATTGCCTTACGGATGAAAATATTCGGAACTAGTTTATGCAATCTGGATATATATATCCGGAAGCTAACTGTTGATATTTTTTTGGTTATGGATTAATTTATCCGGAAGTTAAGTGTTCATTTTTTTCAACAGCCGAATGGATACAACAGAGTCATACATGGGACTTTTAGGGGAGATTGATGTGTGGGATGGATTAGATGATGTTGATCTGGAGCAGTCAACAAGTTATAACGCATTAGATAATGAACACAGGGCACATGAATGTAGTGAGACATTTTCTACAAATGAGGTATGGTCAATGTTGGGTTGTGAATGTTTTTTTTATGAATTATTTTTAAATTTGGCATATGTTATTGTAGGTATTTCGTGATCGAGATGAGCTGTTAGAATGGGCGAGAAGTGTTGGCTATAGTTATGGGTTTGTCATTGTTATATTAAGGTCAGATACATGGACGGGCCAACGAGGAAGGATGACCTATGTATTGTTAGGTTGTGAGAGAGGAGGTAAATACAGACGGTATAAAAAATAAGTAGATGTCAGTCGAACTGGAAGTAGGAAGTGTGAGTGTCCTTTCAGATTGCGAGGCAAACCATTCAAAGGTGGTCAAGGGTGGATGGTTGAATTAATTTGTGGTTCTCACAATCATGACTTGGCAGAGACAATGGTGGGTCATCCGTATGCTGGAAGGTTAAGTATAGAGGAAAAGGTTATGGTTGAGGATATGAGTAAAACTGCGGTGAAGCCAAGAAATATTTTACTAACCATGAAAGAGAGAAATGAGAAGAATGTGACACGATTAAGCAGGTTTATAATGCAATCACTGTTCACCGAAGATCACAACGAGGTCACAGAACAGAAATGCAGCAACTGATGTTGTTACTGGAGCGAGACAGGTACGTGCATTGGTGTAGGTGTGATGAGGTCTCTAATATTTTGCAAGATATATTTTGGACATACCCAGATTCAGTAAAATTGGTGAACTCATTTAATATTGTCATATTAATGGATAATACATACAAGACGAACAAGTATAGGATGTCGTTACTTGAGGTTGTTGGGATTACGTCTACAGGTTTGACTTTCTCCGTTGCATTTTGTTTACTAGCAGCAGAAAAGGAAAATAATTTTTTTTTGGCCCTTGACAGACTTAAAGGGTTGTTTTTTAGAGTTGATTCATGCCCTAGGGTGGTGGTATGTGATAGAGATGTTGCCTTAATGAATGCAATTAGAATGGTGTTTCCTGAATCTTACAATTTGCTTTGTCGGTTTCACATTGATAAAAATGTGAAAGCAAAATGTAAAATGTTGGTGCATCTAAGAGAGGCATGAAATCAAGTAATGGAAGTGTGGGGATCTGTTGTGGATTGTGATATTGTTGAGGCCTTTGAAGATCGTGTCAATGCTCTTCGAGTTGTCTGTTCTCCATGGCCTATATTTGTTGATTATGTGATGGATACATGGTTATGTCCACATAAAGAAAAAATTTTCAAGGCATGGATAGATAAGGTGATGCACTTAGGAAACACAACAAGTAACAGAGTTGAGGCGGCACACTGGAGCCTAAAGAGAGTTCTTCATAATTCGATGGGGGATTTATGTTTCTGCTGGGATTCCATCAATAAGATGATTATTTTACAACATAATGCAATCAAAGCTTCATTCCAAAAGAGTTTGCATGTGGTTGGACATCGGTTTAAGGTTACAGCTTACAAAAAGTTGTTAGGTTTTGTGTCTAAATATGCTTTGAACTTTATTTCGGAAGAGCTTGATAGGGTTAAATTAGTGGGGTTTGATAAAAGTAGGTGTGGATGTAGTCTTACATGTACTCATGGTCTTCCTTGTGCGTGTCAATTGGCTTCATTTGGTGTTGGTAGCATACCACTTAAATCAGTACATGTGATGTGAACTCGTTTAAGCTTTGAAGACATTGCAACTGAACAATCTTCATATGAGTTGTCAATTGATAAAGAGTTTGAGGTCATCGCGAAGCGGTTTAAAGAGTTGGATGTTGCAGGTAAGGTTAACATCAAAAGTAAATTGCAGGATATTGCCTTTCCAGAGAAGACATCTATTTACGCACCAGATCATAAGGTGAAAACAAAAGGTGTTGTAAAGATGTCTCGTCCTACCAAATTCATGAGATCAACTAAGCGAGTCCCTTCTTATTTTGAACATGTGGATTTCTTACACTCACAACATGATAGTTGTGCGAGCAAAAAATCTAATGAAGAAAGCTTACCAGAAATCGTACCAGCAAAAGGTATTCCTTTCCTTGATCAGTTCCTTGTAGGGTATCATCCATATATTGTTGATGTTGTTGACGTTAAGGCTGATGGCCATTGTGGCTACCGTGTTGTTGCTGCCCAATTGGGAATAGGAGAGGAGTCATGGGCTGTTGTTCGAATGAATTTGTTAAAAGAACTAAGTGAATGGAGACAAAAATATGTTCAACTCTTTGGTGGTGATGATAGATATGAATACTTGAAGAAGTCACTTCTAGTGGAACACATGTCTATGGTACCAACCACTAACACCATTTCATTTTTACATTGCATTTCTTTATTTAACTTTGTTTCTCAATTGTACTTGCAGGCAGGAACAGATAAGTGGATGACAATTTCAGACATGGGATATGTTATTGCAAATCGGTATAATGTTATTCTTGTTTCTTTGTCCATGTTACAATCATTGAGTATTTTTCCTTTAAGAACCCAAGCACCAAGTAACTTCCGTCATCACCGAATCATTGCAATTGGACATGTCCACGAAAATCATTTTGTGCAGGTATAAACTAAATCAATCAAGATTTATGTGGTAAATCAAGATTTGTGTACCTTATATTTATTACCTTTATAGGTCAAGCTCAAAGATGGTTGTCCAATTCCACCTACGGATATATTGTGGGCATCACATCGTTATCCGGCGGCCCAAACTTGGTCAACATACTACACTAGCCGGATACAAGTTTATACCCAACTAATGTCCATTAGACGATATTTGTAATCATAACATTTGTAATAGCATAATTTAGGTTTATGGATGTTTAGTACATTTGAAGTTGTCCTACACACAATGTTGAATTCAGTGAAGTGCCTGCGGATATTAATATCCAGAACTGAATATGTTGTCTACGGATAAAAATATCCGGAAGTTTGTGCCTACGGATAAAAATATCCGGAAGTCACATTTGTGCCTACGAATAAAAATATCCGGAAGCCACATTTGTGCCTACGGATAAAAATATTCGGAAGTGTGTGAATTGTCTATGGATAAAAATATGCGTAAGCCAGTGAGGTGTGTACTAAAATAGAAGTAACGTGAAGCAAAAACCGATAAGGTTCATATTGAAACATATAGATAAGGTTCAAATACATTGTCATGGATAAAAATATTACATAAAAAGAAAATCGTAATACATCTGACATAAAAAGAAATCCTAATCAATCATTCCTACGTGCATGTCTCCTGACATAAACAGCTCTTTCATCAGTCGTTCCTCGTGCTAACATAATGGCTGCTTGTATGCCTTCCCAAACAGGGCTGCCCTCCACGACATCGCCATGATCAAGTAATGGTTGCAATGTCTCTGTAATTCTACGACAAATACCCTACAAGCATGAATGACATACTATTAGAAAAAAATAATACAAATTAATATGTTAACAAGGTTAGAAGCATACCAGAGCAGGATGTGACTCCTCAGGATGACTTGGCACTGCTTCGTGATCACGTGCATCTGAGGGTACCGGTACAGGACGGTCATCCTCATCCGTATTAATCACATATGGATGTGATACAGCCCTAAACCAAGCCATGTACTCTTGAATGCAAGCGTCAGGATGAGGTGCTATGGCATAGTCATGACATAATCATTGAAATGTAACCATCGACGGTCCATTTCATTTGTATCCGGATGACCATGTCCAAGTACAGTTGGGTTGCGAGGGATGATCTGTGTATAGCCATACTGACGCAGAACACGTTCTGGCATGTGCAACTGTGTCCAATTTCCAAGCCTCAAATAACCACGGAATAAGGAAATCCACTCGAATGGACGTTCTTCCCTATGCTCGTTGTATGGACAAAATCGAATGGAAGTTGGTGTCAATGTATCCAACTGTGATCGGACAACAACAATTGAAGTACCTTTTTCAGCATCATACAACCTACACCGAGGTTGGTCTTCAGAATACAATGCTTGCATACGTCTCATCCCTATAGACGGGAAGTGCTCATAAATCCACCCCTGCAGCAATGTCGCATAACCAGCTAGTTGCTTAGTGTTTGCATAACTACAATCTCCTAGCTGCTCATACATGTGAGTTAGGGCAGCTGCTGCCCAAGAATATCCCCCGGTAAGCCTCAAATCAACAAAAAATCCAAGATAAAAGACACTAACTGATGTAGCACTCTTGTCCGCAAAAATAGTGCAACCAACAAGGTGAAGTAAGTATGCTCTGGCAGCCACAGTCCACTGCCTCCTTGAGCATGCGTCTCCATACACATCTCTTAGCCAACTCAAGCGCACATGAGCTCCCCGACAGTGTCTTGTTTCTTCAGATGCAAGTGCACGATCAACACGAAGGGATTCTACCAATAAATCAGTTGCCGAGTCTGAATCTAAGGTTTCCTGCGTGTAAAATTGACCGACAATGGGTAAATGCAACAAATTTGACACATCATCAAGAGTGATGGTCATCTCCCCAACTGGTAAGTGAAAACTGTTTGTCTCTACATGCCACCTCTCTACAAAAGCACACAACAGTCCTCGGTCTTAACTCTCATAACTAGCATGAAGCAAACCACCTAAGCCAAACAATTCTACAGCAGCTTGTATGCGTTCATGAGGTTCTCCTAATTTATTTATCTTCCTCCCATGTGAAACCACCTTTAACTCACCACGATCCTACAATAATCAACATATATCATCAATAAATAGATACATACTAAATTCAAAAAAAATTATCTTTCGTTACTTACCAAACCATTCCACAACTGTCTGGCTACATGATGTTCATAATTAACGAGTAAGGACTTATCCAATGGCCCTCCTGGATAGCCTTCATCATCCACTTCAACTTCTTCTTGTTCAATACAATCTTCAAACTATTCATTTAGAATTGACGTACTTGGGCCACCCCGTTTTCTTCTCACTGATGCAGTTGGTCGCACACGGTCCAAATTAGAACTTCCTCCACCTCTAGTCCTTACCATCTAACATTCAATCCAACATATATAAAAATTTATAACACATATAGCATAAAAGAACATATAAATTAATCCATACAAGCAAAACAACAACACTAATACGAATATTAATATCCGCAAGACAACAACAAATTTTGGATAAAAATATCCACAACACATAACCCTATTATGGATAAAAATATCCGCAACCCTAAACTATATTCCGGATAAAAATATCCGTAAGTCAAAACACACTTACGGATAAAAATATCCGGACTCAAAACTCATTTACGGATAAAAATATCCGGAACTCAATTCTCCCTTACGGATAAAAATATCCGCAACTTTCAAAACTCACTTACGGATAAAAATATCCACAACTCTTAAAACTCACTTACGGTTAAAAATATTCGGAAGCATGACGTACCTTCGACTTCTGGTGCTCTGCCTGTGATAATGAAGGTCACGATGGCTGCAGAAGAATGGAGAAGAAGGTGGCTCACGGTGGTTGGACAACAAGGTTGCTCACGGTGGCTGGACAACACAGTGGCTGACGGTGGCTGCGGCACTGCTTCAGGCACAATGGAATGGAAGAAGAGAAGAATAGGGTTGGTGCAGGAAATTGGGTGCATATCATAATTATACTTTTCAGAATTTTATTAAGGGTATATTTGTCTTTTACTAATAGGTGATTGGGTGCAAGTTAGAATGTGTTGGGTGCAGGGAGAATGTGCCAATTTCTTCTTACACCATATCAATTCTAACCTTTAACCTATCATTTTTCTAAATTTTCAAAATTATCCTTATTCCGGATTTAAAAATTTAAAATAGTAAATATAATTCAAAAATAAAAAAATACATTTCGAATAAAAAAAATCCAAAATACAAAATTAAAAATACATTCTAGATAAAAATTTCTGGAATTCAAAAGTGTGTTTTGGATATTTAAATTCGAAATATTTTCGGATAAAAGGTTCTGAAAAGTTATTTTTATTTACACCTCCTTTTATTTAAGGTTATTTTCGTCATTTTAGAGCGATATTTTTATCATTTTAATAAGAGGTTGGGTGCATGTTAGAATTGATACGATGCAGGTAGCAACAGATAGATGGGTCATGTTGGATTGACTTGTTCACTAAGTGGATTAAGGTGAGTTAAACCCAACACTTTTAGGACTCACAAAGAGGTGGTCATGTTGGATTGACTTGTTTATTACGTAGAATAATGTGAGTTAAACCCAACAAGTTGCACTAACCTGTTTTGATAATTATATTAAAAAAACTATAAAACAGTAACATTTCAATAAAATAAATAGCAATTAAATTATATAATATACCTACTTAAATTATTAAATAAAATAATTACTACTTATATATATATTATGATAATATAATTGAAAAAATTAGGGCAAACCCTTCTATTTGCTATAGTTTTATCCTGACAATAATAAAATAATGATTTATTAATAGATTGTGTAACATCTCTAAAAAAATTTCATAGGGTCAAACTCAAAAGAAAGTCTATGTAGTAGCTACTTTTAACATAAGCTTAACATTTACAAACATATAATATACATATTGTTTGTCTATAAGAGGAAGAAGAAAGCAACACCCAAAACTTTCACTCCTATGTTCTTCCAAACATAACTCCAAATCCTATACTTTAGTCATCACATAGACAATAATTACACAATGGCAAACTACCAAAATAATATATAAGAAATCTAAAATTTTAATTCATGCGATCTAATGTTGAACGACATAGTCACCAATGGTCTTTCAGTTCTCCACATCAGATGAACATGTATACATATCACACATGGATTCACCAAGAAATATCTATGAACACCTTCCAAAATACATGTTTTAAGCATCTTCCGATATATTTAACACATGGTTTATTTTATCACCTTAGGTATAAAACCTTAACTACATGGATAAGGGTGAGTTTAAAGTATATCCTTGCCAGACCTTAACATGTATTCTGATTCACTCTTTCAAACTCCAATTTGTGATTCAAAAATACAATAAATTCCCTTTTAGCTTCTCAGAACTATATGTCTTAATTTACTTGACTTAAACCACGATTAAAACTAAGGAATCTTTGTTACAACATAGATATTTGCTTAATATCTATAAGCATTTATTGTTCACACATCATCTCATATTTGTGACCTCAAAATCACACCTCATACATAAATATGTCATTTCTTGCATGTACACACATTATATGTATGAGGTGTGATTTTGAAATATCCTCCTATTTCAAAATCACTGGGACCTTTATTTCAAAGTTAAGAAATAAATTTACACATGTCTCAAGACTCTATAGAGGTTTAGGCAGACAAGGAGATATTTTAATTTGAATAAGACAAATGTTTCGAACTTAACATGATAATGGAAAACGTCAAACACGCACGCAACTGATGTTGCTCAGGTTCCTACATACTTAATGGTAACATTAGAAGTACATGAAGATGAAATTTTCAATTATACATACAATTAGAACGTCATGCACATATACAACTAATGTCCCTCAGATTTTTTTAATTTATTAGAGAATATAAGATGCATTTATTAGAGAATATAAGATGCAAAAATATGATTGGTGTTCTCTAATTTAAACCCAAACCCAAATCCAACATGTAACTCACAACCTTCAAACTTAATATGCAAGGAGTACCTTCAAACTTAATATGCAATGAGTGATCATGCCACAAAGATCACTAGCAAAGATTTTTTTTAAAAATTTGCTAATTAGTTAAGACTGAACTAAGATAACTTTCCTGTCTCAAAATTACCTGGTAAGTAAAAAGATGTCCGCAACTATAGACTTTAACTATGATTATGTTTAATATAGATAAACATGTCTTACAAATCATTAATAAAATATAGTTTATTAAGAAACTCCATGTTAATTTATACACAATTTAAAACATTAATTATATTTTTTAGTTATTGTTTCAACACTGACTCTTAAATAAAATATAAAGATAAAGGAAAAAAGTTTAAAAATTATTTTTTAAACACTCCAATAAAAACATTTTTAAGAAAATAACGTGCGTATATAATAATAATAATAATAATATACAACGTGCGTAAAATTATTAAAATTATTTATGAACATAATTTTTTTATAAAATTTAATAATATTTTTACTTTAAATATTATGATAAATTTTTTATTTTTATTTTTTACTATCCTAATAAAAACACGTAATGTATTTCTCATAGTGTATATAAAAAATACATATTTAATTATTTTATAATAGAGTTATATTTAAATATTTATAATTAACTTACATAAATATTTATCAAACAAAATAATTTTTATTAAATTAAAATGTACAGCTCATGTATTTCTCCTAATATTATAACAATATATACAAATATTCTCATCTTTTTAAAAGAAATTATATAAATATGTTATAATTTATAAATTTATCATATATTAATTAAAAAATTATTATAAATTTATCGTATAATAATATTATATTAAAAATATCTAAAAAAATATGGATAGTAATAATAATAATAACAACAAGGGAATTGGAACCAAAACATCCTTATATTTTTGTGTTCAAACTAATCCATTGTAACTCGTGGATTTGGCCAAGAGTACTTTCGAGGGGTAGATCGGGAATTGAACCTCTTTGTAATGTTCTGGAACCTACACCACCCCTCGCCTCTCACTTCCGAACCCTAACCAAGCCAAACCAATCCAAACCTCTTCCCCTCTCCAAATCACGTCTCCTTCGCACCATACCGATTATTCGTTTCGTTCATACCTTTCCCTAATTTGATTATTCTCGATTTTCATCGAAGCGAAACAATTAATATTAGCTAACGCATATTTGTTCTCAATTTTTGATGCCGATAAAATATGCCGCCGAAGCAGTCCAAAGCTGATTTAGCGAAGAAGCAGAAGGTTGTAGAGGACAAAACCTTCGGTCTCAAGAACAAAAATAAGAGCAAAAATGTTCAGAAGTATGTCCAGAACCTTAAGCAATCAGTGCAGCCCAGGGTCGATCCCGCCAAAGTCGATGCCAAGGTACGTATATATATTATCTCTGTTTTTTTGTTAGTTATAAATTTTATGATTGGTTTGTAATTGTTAGGTAAGTAAAATAATTGATTGTTTGTGATGGTGATGACAGAAAAAGAAGGAGGAAGAGAAGGCCAAGGAGAAGGAACTAAATGATTTGTTCAAAATCGCTGTTACTCAGCCTAAAGTGCCAGTTGGTAATGAACTAATCATTTTATATGTACCATTTTTCCTGTTATAACTTTTTTTTATTAGTGTTGATGGAAGTGGAAGCTAATATATCTGAGTTTGCTTTGGTCAGGTGTTGATCCCAAGTCTATATTGTGTGAGTTTTTTAAAGTGGGGCAGTGTGCCAAAGGCTTCAAGTGCAAGTTTTCGCATGATTTGAATGTTCAGAGGAAAGGGGAAAAGATTGATATTTACAGTGATAAGCGTGACGAGGGTATTGCATTTAGTTAGTTCAATGATGATAATTGTTTTTTAGGTGTTGTTTTGGTTTTGATTGAAGTTTTTATTTTTCTAATTTTTTTGGTTTGTGTCGTGTTGTCAGACACAATGGAGGACTGGGATCAAGAGACCTTGGAGAAGGTGGTGGAGTCGAAGAAAGATGACTATAATCATAATAAACCAACTGACATTGTATGTTTTATTTGATTTGTTGGACATGGAATCTTAACTGTTACATTTATTTGTTTGGTATTCATTTTCTCTTTCTGTGGTTAATTGTGGTTTTAGTTGATTGTGGGGCTTCTATTGAATGTTTGGTGGTATTGCATTATTTTCAAATTGTTTTTGTAGTTTGGCTTGTGCTACTCGAAATGACTGCTGTCTGTTGTTTGTCTGATATCTCCAGGTATGCAAACACTTTTTGGATGCGGTAGAGAAGAAGCAATATGGTTGGTTTTGGGTCTGCCCCAATGGTGGTAGGAATTGCCATTATAGACATGCTCTTCCACCTGGTTATGTTTTGAAATCCCAAATGAAGGCTTTGTTAGAGGAAGAAGCTAACAAGATATCAATCGAGGAGGATATTGAAAATCAGGTGAATTTTTTTGTCCTTCTTGTTAGAAGCTATGTCATAATATTTTATCAGGTTATCTAACAAAATATCACATGGTATAGCGTGCCAAAGTGAAAACTACGACTCCTATGACTCCTGATTTATTCTATGAATGGAAGAAGAAGAAGATAGAAGAAAGAGATGCCAATTTAGCTGCACAGCAAGCAGAGAGGGCTAAGAATGACCGTATGAGGTACATCATTATCCATTCCTATTGTTCACATGTGAATGTATGTATATGGCCCCCACCTCTTAATAAAAAATGGTGAAAAACTGTGGGATGTGCATGTTGTTATGAAGGTGGACACTCTTTTTACCTTCCCTCCTGCTAATCTGGCTACATTATTTTCTCCTCCAATGCAGTGGTCGGGAGCTATTTTTGTCAAATGCTAGCTTGTTTGTGGACGATGCAGAAGCATATGAAAAATACCAGAGAGAGCCAGATAATGATCAAACTGAACAGAATGTAAGTTTTTTTATTCTTGTCTCTCTTGTCCACATCTCCACATTTGATTTAGTATGTTCAAATTCTGATAACCAACCTGGTAAGTGCAAATCTGAGATAAATGCTGCTAGTGATTTCCATTCACATAAAAAGCTGCTGTGTGCGACCATAATTACTGGAATGTTGTGCTTTGCCTTTTGTTCAAAATAAAACTTTCACAGTTGCCAACATTTTAAGAAGTTATGGCCAATTTGGCTGCTACTGAATTGTTGTAGTTGGGATGAGTGAATGGCAGTATCTGTAATGGGACTATGAGTGCCACTGTAATCTATAATCATGATATACTTTCTCATTTTATAAATCTAAATAAATTTAAGTGATTACCTTTTTAGTTATATTCACCTGTGTATTGTTAAGCTTTGGTTTAAAATTCTTTGGGATGTTGGTTACATATTCGGGTGTGGTCTAGCTGCTGCTGCTCTCCACCCTATTTGATGTGATCTAGGATTTACCCTGAATGAGTTGAAATTTGAATTGTAGAGGAAACTTGAGGAAAAAAATTGAAACTTGATTCCTAAGTCAACTTGTTTCACTTTATTTTCTTTAAACCAAGCAAGTTTTTTTTTAAATTTCAATAATTTTCTTTCCTCTCCATCGAAACCTAAATGAAGTTAAGATTAGGGTACATTTAGATGGGTTTTAGAAGAAAATGCACTTATATGATATAACCTTTTTATGTAGTTTTTCTTTGCTTAACTAATGTAAATATTTTTAGCTTTTGATTTCAGAAGAACACTAGAACAACTAATTTTTATTGTGAAGTTTTAGAATATGTTTTTGAATTTAAAAACATTTTTTCCACCAAATAACGTGAATGGCCGCTAAGACCTCTAAGTTGAAGTATTGAATGTTAACAATCCTTGGGTAATTTGACGATCTTTTAATTAGTGTCAAGTTGGTCTTAGTGCAACTTAGTGACTCGATGCCCGAGTATGAGTACCTTGTCAACCTTCAAACCCCTGATTTAAGGTGGTGATTCTCCTCTCAATATTGGCTTTTAGGAGTTTGCTTTCCCCATTATGATGTTTTGAGCTAAAAAATTTGCATGGAGTTCAGGGTAGCAGTACCAAATTGTTTTCTGAGTTAATTTTGTTTGATTCTTCACTACATTTTAGAAATAAACTCTCGTGGTTTGTAAAGTAGTTAGAATGTGAATTGCCATATTATCTTGAAGGGCTTGGACTTTGTTTGTTTGTATTGACTGCACAACTTGTGCTTGTTTCTGAAAGCCCATTCTTGTAATGGGATATAATGTACCTGTAACAAGTTCCAAAAAATACAAAATTGAAGTTCTTTGTGCTTTACCTGCTTGCACCTGGGTTTCTAATGTGGTTGGCCTTTGAAGTACTATTGCGCCTTTATTACTGCTTGCACCTTGGTTGCGGGTGTGGTTGGCCTTTATAGTAACTAGCAGAAACACAGGCACTGCTGCACTTGTGTGTTCATATTTTCTATACACTATTTTATTTTAACAATTTAAAATTTAATGTTAATTTTATATATTTTAAAAATAAATATACATATTATTACTACTAGTGGGAAAGAGGCATTCTGTTTGTAATGTGTTATGCTGTTGAAAGAAGTTAGTGATTTGTAGGGCGTTGTGCTGTTGATATGACTGCCGTTACTTTTAGCATATTAATAGTTTGTTTAGATATTTTTTTTTCTAATTTCAATAGCACCCACATTACTCTATATATCACTCACATATTTCAATAGCATTATGCACCACAAACTACCTACTACTTTCTCTGGAACCAACATCATTAATTTTATTAATTATAGACGCATACGGTGTCTCTTTCTTACTAGTAATAATAATGTGTATATTTTATTTTAAAAATACATAAAATTAAAATTAATATTAACATTAAATTTTAACTCAATAAATTAAGATAGTGTATAGAAAATACTGACACCCAACTGCAGCAGTGTTATGTTATTGCTAGTTACTATGAAGTATATGCAGTTATGTTTTGGTGGATTTAGCCGTTTATCTCCGCTACTTTTCCATTACTATTACTCAACATATTTTCTTTTCTTTTTCAGTCGATTTAATTTCTCAAATCAGTGGTTACCCTTCATTGTGGGTTTTGTGCGTTAGTGTGGGTATTAAGGTAGTCGTTACCGGGAAAAGTTTTGTTTAGGAACTGAGTTCATTTTTGTGGTCATTTACTGTTATGTACAACTGGGTCAGCAGAATATACAACAAATGATTAGTTGCTGTTGTGATTTAATTTTAAGAGTCAAACAGGAAAATGATTTGTGTACACAGAGAACAGTTATAAAAACCCTCTTTTATTAATTGTTGTAGATTTATTATACTATGTTTCAAGAGGAAATATTGGCCTGTAGCACCACCGCTTACATTTCTTCCTCTATTCAACGTACAGTTAAAATGTGTGCTTTAAGTATTAAATATGGTATCCTTTTTAACATCAGCTGTATCTTTCGTTTTTCTAATTGTTGGGTTCAACTTCAGGGTAATGGGAACGCTGCTCAAGATGGTCCAAGCACCTCAGCTGGTGCTGATAGTGAAGCTCTTGATGACATAGATGATGATGAGGACGAGTTGGACTTGGATGAGTTAAATGAATTGGAAGCAAGCTTAGCCAAGACATCAATCCAAATAAAGGAAACGGGAGCTGAAGCCTAGTCCTGAGAATCAGTCATAATCTTCATGTGACATTTTTGTGTCTCTGCTGAACAATTGAGCATTACCTCTAGCCTCTCGCTCTCCTTGCTTTCAGGGAAGGTTTTTGAATGAAGGCTGTGGTGATAATGAAATTACTATCAGCAGCATCGCTTTTGGTATGAATAATGGCAGTTTGATATAATCCAGTTTCTTGTTTTATTAGATCTCCCCCATTGGACCTTCAACAGACATTTTTTGTTGTTTGAGACGGGTAGACTTGTGTACGTAGACTGTAACTGATTTGTACATGAGTTTCCTCTATGTTGAGAAGGGGTCTTCAATTGTTCTCGTGCATGTGATTTTCTTGAAGCCATCAAAGCATAAAATGGTACTTGTTGTGTTATGGATGTTTTAGCTAGATACTTCAGGTTAGGTATGCTTTAGTTTTTGAATTGGAGTTTAGTTTTCTTACCTTGTTTTTGGATTATCTGAAATCGTCTAAATTGGAAGTTTTATAATTTAAGTATTAAGGAAGGTTATGCGTATCTTGTTGGAAAAAACACTAGATGATGATGTGCTTCAAAAAATTGCTTTTGTTTTTTCAGTACTTTCTTTTCTTCTCAACATGAAGTGATCAAGTATTTTGTAGCGTACGTATTTAGTGGTGGGAACAAATGCTACATATTTGTTACTTATTCTGTTTAAAAAATTCGTCGAATTACCTATTCCACTATTTGTTGGTATCTGTTAAAATGTTATTTACAAATTATTTTATACTTGGATGCATATTCCTTGAATTTTTTTTTAAATTTTTGTTTGAATAAGATTATTAAAAAGATTTATTCTTTAATATACATTCAATTGATTATTGTATTCTAAATAATATTTTAGATAAAATTGTATTCTAAGATATTGATACAAATAAAATTAGTTATTTTAAAAATTAAATTCAAATAATGAAAATAGAAATTTTAAAATTTAAGTAGTTTTGAAATAATTTTAGTTTAGTAAGTTTAAATTGAAAACATAATTTCTATAAATTAACGATTAACAGATATTGGCCTGGATAGATATGAAGTGGTGGAATTTCTTACGAGTCAAAAGGCGGAATGACATTCTTAATTTTTTAAAATATATAATAAATTATATGATCCCCATATTTTTCTTTATTCTTCATATTCTTCCATCTTAATTAAAAATATAATAAAATTATAAGAAAACCCAAAAATGTATTGACTCGTTCAGGTGAAATTAGTTCAGAAATTTGATTAAGCTTGAATTTTTGTTATATTTGAATTTTTTGTTATATGTTATTTTGAGTAGCTGATAAAAAAAAAGTTATTTTGAGTAATTAGAAGTGACTTTAGAATAAGGAATTACAGGGAAAAGAAACTATTTATATTTTTTTTACAGAATCTCAGAATAAATTATATATAAATGTGACTTGGTAACACTATCTTGATTTCTATGGATGAATTATGTTCTTGATTTCTAGGATGAATTATGTTTTGTTTAAAAATAATTTAAATGTTTGAAAATTATGATAATATTTTGAGTTTAAGTTGGGTATAATTTGGTGTTTGAGTAAATAGATATTAAATTTGATCTACTTTGAATTCAATACATTTGTTGAGATGTTGATATAATGGTTACATTATGCATTTGAAAGAAAATATATATTGAGTTTGAATGATTGAAATTGGTGAAAAATAATATTTGAGCAAATTATGGTTGTAATGATTATTTTTTATTTTTTTTTAAATTGTATTTTTAAAGTGATTTTGAATAAAACTTTAGAAAACATATTTGGTTATGTTGCATGAAATTAATTTTATGATACTTTTTTTCAAGCAAAAATAGAGTAGAAACTCAACCTTTGTTGTTGGTTCTATTTTTTGCTAAAACAAAAGATTTTCAAACAAGCAAAAAATAGAATTGTAGCTTAACCTTTGTTCTTTGCTAGATGTTTGCTCAAACAAGAAAATTCCCGCTCAAGTGAGGCAAAACGAAAATATATTCTCTCAAGTCGATTTTTTTTTTCTTTTTAAGGGATTTAATGTGAATATTAAATAAAAATGTAAATAAAATATTAATTTGTATATTTAATTAATTTATGATTTTGTTTAAATAAATATGTTGTATGAAAATTATTATTGAGAATGATAAGAATTGTATGAATTTGGGGTCACAAATATAAGATGATATGTGAACCATTATTTGAGTGGTGTATTAAATAAAGACATCATGTTATACAAGACATCCTCATCCTTTACTGATTGTCTAAGTCACATAACTAAGATATCATGTGGTGAGAATTAAATGAAAGTTCTTGCACAATGCGACATAAGTAAATGTCCGACTCAAGATGTAATGAACTTACCTTGATCCATTACTTTAGGTTCACTTATTAATTGAAGTCTTGATTTGGATCAAATGTTAGTTTTTGGTAGGACATACTTTTGGAAGATGTAAGTAGATATTTCATTTGTTGAAAATCATTTTATGTATAAATCCATGTGTGGTTTATATGATTTTTGTGTGTTTGATGGAATTTATTCTTTTGTGCATTGATGATTGTTGAAAATTCATATCAATAGCTTACCATGTATGTGCTTTTTATGTGATATGCTATACCTTTTACACGAGCGAATACAAGTACAAGTGCAAAACAATATTTAAAAGAGTTTAGAGATCTATTTTGGATTCCCTTTTTGTATTAATTTGTTATGTTTAATTTGTTTTGAAATACTAAATGTTTTCTATAGTCAATCTTTTGGGGTTATAATAAAGATGATTGTTTTGTTGGAAAAATCAGAACTAATTTTTTCTTTTTGGTGTAGATACAAAGTTAACACTTGCGGAAGTAATAAGCAAATAATAGATAATAGAGCAAATAGAATAATGACACAGAGTTTTTAATGTGTTTCTCAACTTGAGAAGTATAACCCACAGGACCTAGTCCAGAAAATGTCTTCACTATGAAAGTAGAATTACAATATTTGTTTCTCTGTGTGTGAGGATAACACTTAATCTCACCCAATAAGGATGGAATACAAAGTCTCTCTAACATCTCACTAGGATTTATAATTTCACACTATGGTGGATATCTATTATCTCATTTACTATTTAATCTCACTCAAGAAGGATGAAATACAAAGTCTCTCTAGCATTTCACTAGGATTTCTAATCTTACCTAAGAAGGATGAAATACAAAGTCTCTCTAGCATCTCACTAGGATCTGTAATCTCACCCAAGAAGGATGAAATACAAAGTCTCTCTAGCATCTTATTAGGAATTATAATCTCTAGTCTCACTAGACCTCTTTGCCAGCTTCACATGCAACAATGTAATCTGCTTCAGTTGTTGATAAAACAACACATCTTTGTAACTTGGATTGCCAAGATACAACTCCCCCTGCAAAAGTAGTTAAATATCCTGATGTGGATTTTCTGGAATCTACATCTCTAGCCATGTCTGCATCTGTGTATCCTACCAACATAGGATCTTTATTATCAAAACATAAACATCTTTTGGTAGTTCCCCTAAAGTATCTCAATATCCATTTCACTGCATTCTAGTACTCTTCGCTAGGATTGGACAATAATCGAATCACAACACCAACTGCATGGGCAATATCTAGTCTTGTGCAAATCATGACATGCATTAGGCTTCCTACCACAGAAGAATAAGGCACTCTGCTCATCTCTTTCTTTTCTTCTTCACTAGTCATACATTGCATTGTGCTTAGCTTCAAATGTTCGGCGAGTGGACCACTGACAAGATTTGCCTTATCCATGTTGAATCTCTTTAGAGCTTTCTCAATGTACTTCTCTTGTGATAGCCATATCAACTTCTTGGAGCGATCTCTGATCACCTTCATACCAAAGATTTGTTTTGCAGGACCTAAGTCTTTCACGAGTAATGACTCCTTCCATCTTGTATTAGAACCAAACTCTGATACCACTGTTGGGAAAATCATAACTAATTTTCCCTTTTTGGTGTAGATACAAAATGGGCACTTGCGGAAGCAATAAGAAAATAATAGAAAATAGAGCAAATAGAATAATGACACGAAGAATTTTTAAAGTGGGAAAACTTCCTCAACTTGAGAAGTAAAACCCACGGGACCCAGTCCAGAAAATGTCTCCACTATGAAAATAGAATTACAATATTTGTTTCTCTCACTTTGTGAGGATAACATTCAATCTCACCCAACAAGGATGGAATACAAAGTCTCTCTAGCATCTCGTTAGGATTTCTAATCTCACACTATGGTGGATATCTATTCTTTCATTTACTCTCTAATCTCATTCAAGAAGGATGAAATACAACGTCTCTCTAGTATCTCACTAGGATCTCTAATCTCATTCAAGAAGGATGTAATACAAAGTCTCTCTAGGATCTCTAATCTCACCCAAGAAGGATGGAATACAAAGTCTCTCTAAATCTCACCATTGTGGTGGTTATCTATTCTCTCATTTCTCTCTATGTTGCTCTCTTCACTTGCTTGCTTTTCTCTTCCTCAGAAGTTCCCTCAAAGAATGAGAGGAAAATTTCTTCATAAAGAGATTAATGCCCATTATATTTTTAAGAGAGAGTTACAATTCCAAAAAACTTTTGGAATGACCATCATTGAATATATTCAATGGATCGGTTACTAATACCATTGGTCATGGTCTCCCATTAAATTAAGGAGTGATCCCCAACATTATTGTATGTATGGATGTTACACTCTAACTCCAATTATTTTTACCAAATGTCATCTTGAGTCTTTACAAGACTGATTTGATTTTTGTTTTAGTTTTTAATTTATAGAATAAAATGATGTTTTCTTTTATAGAGACGATTAAGATTTTAGAACTTCATTTTTTTATTGTCCAAGTTTATGATATTTTATTTAAAATTATAAAATCAAACAATTCCGTCATTTCAATTAACGAAAGAAACTCAATTGAATAATCACTGTAAAGACATTGCATTTGTTTAACTAAAATGCATGCATTACTTCTTTAGAGAATCAACTAGAGACATCGCGTGTTGTAAGGATGAGAGGGAGAGCTAGTGGGGGAGTAAACACCAGAAAGTGGCATGGAGACCACGGTTCATCACAGGATTTCACAACGTTCTTTTTCTCCAATTTTCCAAACGAGTACAGTGAAATGGATATGTTCAAATTCTTTCAAAGATGGGCCAGAGTGAAAGAAGTGTTTGTATCTCGAAGGTTAAATAAATGAGGGAGAAGGTTTGGTTTTGTGAGATTTTTTGACGTGAGAAATGTGAGGTGGCTGGAGAGCGAGCTAGATTAACTACTTGTTGGAAATAGGAAGTTATACGTCAATATCTCAAAATATCGCAGGACTCAGGCGGAATACGAAAGGTATGGGAAAAGGGATTTGAGGAACATAGAAGTGGGGAGGCACAGGGGGGAAGGGAATGAGCAACAAAAGGAAAATGGGACTTCTCAGGAGAAGAATGGAAAGCATGTATGGGTGGAGAAGCAAGGAAGCAAGTCCTTTGTTGAAGTGGTCACAGGGGAAAGTCAGGCGAGCTCGAAGGAACCAACGGTCAAAACCCTACAACAGTCGCTGCCTTGGATGGAAAGAAGCGGTATTGGCCAGTTCAAGGAAGACGTAAGCTTCAACCAGGTGGAGGAGGAGTTCTTGAAAGGGGGCTTAAACATGATACAAGTAAGGTTTTTGGGGGACAACTTTGCTTTGTTGACCCCAAAAGAAGGGGAGGATATGGAAGCTCTCTGCTCGGATAACAAGCAATGGTTCGATAGTGTTTTTGTTAGTATTAAGCCTTGGACGCCAGCTTTTGTAGTGGACCATAAATGCGTGTGGGTGAGGTGTTACGGGATGCCCCTATCCTTATGGAACATGGATGGTTTTACGAAGGTGGTGGGAAAAGAGGCAACGCTGGTGTCTGTGGATGATGCTACGTTATCCTGGGAGAACTTAGAGTTTGCTAGACTTCAGGTGCGCACACCTCTAAGTCGTAGTTTAAGGTGGGTGAGAAGTATGAGGTTTAACGATCTATCGTGTAGCATTGTCATGGAGGAGGAACTATCAACAGATGGCGGAGGTTTCTGTAAGTGCAATAACTTTGACTCAACGGATAGTGTATCGTCTTCAGAGACCTATGTTGAAGAATCATTTTTATCGATCAAAAGTGGCGAGGATGAGCTCCGGCAGTGGGAAGGGGAGTGTTCCCGTTCAATACGAGAGGAGGACGAAGGGCAGGCAAAGGCAAGGGGTAATCTGGGAACTTTTTCAAAAGAGTAGGTTTTTAAGGGATTAAGTGCAAGAATCAGAGATGATAAGGGGAAAAGCTTCTCCTCTTTCACGAAAGAAGTATGTGAGAGTAGGATGCCTACGGAAGGTGTTGAATTAGGTTTTCTTTTAGCTATTGCGTGCGCCGAGGCCTATAGTAGTAGTCCTATACACGCTGACTTGACCAAAGTGGTAGTATATATCGAATACTCTTCTTTATCTACGATCAAATGTAATGGTTTGGGCCAAGAAGGAATTCTAGAGGCCCAACCCGGGGTGGGGTGGGACCAAAAACATGTTGATCATGATGGTGGGCCAAGGCCCGCTAGGGAGATCTGTGGGAGAGAGGAAGGAAGCGGAGGTTACGTGTGTGGGATGCAGGGGGCACAAGCGGAGGCGAACGCACGCAACAACGAGTGTAATTCACACACCAAAGAGAATTGGGAGGGAGATACACGGTCACTGAAAGGTGCAACGTCTGATAAGAAGGAGGAATACAGGTCAATGGAGAAAGACGAGTTCCAGAGTTACGGCGAAGGTGATGCTGTTGAAGGGGGAAACCATCCAAGGGGCCACATGGTATGAATTACAGGTCTGTGTACTTCTACGCCCTGCCAGCGTAAGGAGAAAAAGGCTTACTGAACTGGGGGATTCATCCTTACCCCAAAGGAGGCGGTCTGTAAGGCTACACGAGAAACAAGCTCGTTCTGCACCGTCTAAGCACCACCAAGAAGGTAAGACCTCTGACTCAATTTCGGATGGAGACATATATAAATGTAATTATCGGCTGTGTGAACAAGGCAATGGGGCGGAACCAACATTTTTGTTGGAGATTTAAAAAACATCAGGGATATTCTGTCATGGGAAGGAAGAGGAAGTCGTCCAAGAATACGTGTGCATGGAAGAGAGAGATACGGAGGTTTCGAAACATGCCAAGGCGGGGGATAAGGATGGGTTGTCATGATAATTGTAAATCTGAACATAAGAGGGTTAGGGTGATACTTGAAGCACATTATAGTTAGAGAGGGAGCGAAATTTGTGTGTCTGCAAGAAACTAAAGCGGTTCAGTTCTCGGATGCTAGGTGTTACTCGCTTTGAGGGGATAACAAAGATGGATGGTTGATTACGAAGAAGATAATGGTGGGGGAAGTTTGCTATCTATGTGGCACATAGATGCCTTTATCTATGATAGCCACGTTATGGGGGAAGGGGTTTATAGTCGTTTCTGGGCAGCATGTGAAAACTAACTGTAGGTGTGTGGTCAATGTCTATGCCGCTTGATAGAGTCTGGTATCGGAAGATTGGATGCAAATGTGGTCAACGTGCAAACAGTATGTGCAACGTAGGGAAGTTTTCGACCACTGTGCGTTAGTAGTAAAGTTTGTGGACAAGGACTGGGGATGGTGAAGGATAGATGGGCTGCTTACTCAATACAGGGGAGTAGTTTCATGAAGGCTAAAGAGAAACTGAAGCAGTTGAAGGGTGATTTAAAAGTATGGAACAGGGACATTTTCGGCAATTTGGAGACGACTAAAAAGAGGATCCTACAGGAGATAGAGGACTTTGACTGCCAAGACTACAATGATAACCTGTTGGTAAGTGATAGACTGAAAAAGATTGAGTTAGTAGGCTAGCTGAAGGAGATTGATAATAAGCTTGAGTCTCTTATGCGCCAGAAGACCAGAGTCAGCTGGTTCAAGAATGGGGATTCCTGCACAAAGTTCTTTTAGTCTTCTCTGAGATGGAGAAGAAGCATGAATGAAGTGAAAGGAGTCGAGGTAGGGGGATTGTGGTGTGAGGAGCCTAGCACAGTACGCGCCGAAGCAAGAAGGTGGTTTGATAATAGGTTTAGAGCAACAAAAGACCTACGGGTAAGACTCGACGCAGTTGAGCTTAAGTCTTTATCTATGTCAGATAACCTAAGTCTAGTAGAGGGATTCACTGAGACGGAAGTAAGGAATGCGGTGTGGCAATGCGAAGACTCAAAAAGTCCTGAACCTGATGGGTTTAACTTCAACTTTTTAAAGAAGGGTTGGGAGGTTGTGAAGGAAGATTTCATGGAAGTGATGAACTTGTTTAATGAAACAGGTTATATACCAAAGGGGTGCAATTCGTCATTCATTGCACTTGTCCCTAAAGTAAGGAATCCTGTCTTTCTTGATCAATTTAGACCTATTTCCCTAGTTGGTGCCTTGTATAAAATTATATCCAAAGTGTTGGCTGAAAGGATCAAGAAAGTGTTACCCACGGTTATTGATGATTGCCAGTCGGCCTTCCTGAAGAATAGGGGGATCTTGGATAGTGTGCTAATGGCTAATGAAGTGATTGAGGACATTAGACGACGAGGGCAAAGTGGATTATGCCTAAAGGTGGACTTCGAAAAAGCCTACGACTCGGTTAGATGGGAGTTCCTTTACAATATGATGCGCAAGATGGGGTTTCATAGGAAGTGGATTAGTTGGATCCAGGGCTGTTTGGAAAGCACTTCTATCTCTGTGCTGGTGAATGGGAGCCCGACAAATGAATTTAAACCTGAGAGAGGATTGAGGCAGGGAGACCCACTTGCTCCCTTTCTATTTTTGATTGTAGCGGAAGGCTTGACCGGGCTGGTAAGGCAAGCTGTGAAGGCTAACTTACTATCCGGTCTTAGGATTGGGAGAAAAGAGGTTGAGTTAAGTATCTTACAGTTCGCTGATGACACTCTTTTCTTTTGTAAGGACTCTTTTAGCAATGTGGTGACTCTAAAGGCTATCCTCAGAGGGTTTGAACTAGCCTCAGGCCTCAAGATTAACTTCCACAAGTCAAAGATTGCAGGCATCAATGTGCATAGGAATAATATCCTCTGTTATATGAAGACTTTGAATTGTGCTGAGATGGCAGTACCTTTCAAGTACCTAGGGCTTGAGGTGGGAGGCAATTCGAGGAGGAAGAAGTTATGGGAGCCAATCATTGATAAGTTGGAAACTAGGCTAAGCACGTGGAGAGGGAGGTTCTTGTCAATGGCAGGTAGAATCTGTGTTATTAAATCGGTGCTCACAGCAGTACCCCTGTACTACCTATCCCTTTTCAGAGCACCGGAATCGGTTTGTAAGAACATTACTAGTATTCAAAGAAGGTTCCTGTGGGGCTGGGGGAAGGAGAAGAAGCCGATTTCATGGGTCAATTGGAAAAATGTGTGCAAATCAAAACAGGAAGGAGGGCTGAGGATCATAGACATACGTGATTTCAATTATGCTCTGTCGGCCAAGTGGAAATGGCGGTGGCTCTCGGATGAAAAAGGAAGATGGAAGGACATTCTGGAGTCGAAATATGAAGAAGGAAGTGAGGGGACACACTCATCACTTAAGTTGCAATCTTGGTGGTGGAGGGATCTTCATAAAGTGTGTATGGAGGGAGGAGGACATGGATGGTTTCAAGCAGAAATGGGATGGAGGTTAGGGCGCGGTGACAGAGTAAAATTCTGGGAAGACGTGTGGGTTGGGAATACCAACCTCAAATCCTTGTTTCCCAGACTGCACTCTATATCTTGTAATCAGAGTCAAAAAGTGGAAGAGGTAGGCGGGTGGGAAGGGGATGTGTGGCGATGGAATTTAAGGTGGAGGCAGGTCATATTCGAGTGGGAATCGGTGTTGGAAACGGACTTAGCATTATACATCTCTAGGACTGCTGTTAAAAGGCAGGAGCAAGACATTCAGGTGTGGGGGATCAATGATAAGGGGTGTTTCTCAGTGAAATCAGCTTATGCGAGCATAAGAGGCGATGGCACTCGCATTGCTGTTTTCGACCTTCTTTGGAAGGCCAAGGCCTTTCCCTCTGTCCTGATCACTGCATGGAGGTCCTTACTGGATAGATTACCAACTAGAGAATGTCTGAGTAGGAGGGGGTGACGATGGAATCCACATTATGTGTGTTCTGCCATTTTAAAGTTGAATCCAGCCAACACTTATTTCTAGAGTGTGATGTGGTCGTGCGTGTTTGGGACTTATGTCATAGATGGATCGACATCCTTTCTGTCCAACATAATGCCCTGAAAAATCACTTCCAAAGTTTCACTTTGACCCAGGTCAGTAACAAACAAGATATGGTTTGGAAAGGTATCTGGGCTGCTATAGTACGAAGTGTATGGGAACATAGGAACTTGGTTGCGTTTAAGCAAGGAGTTGTAGATGCTGAAGAGATGTTCCAGCAAGCCTAACTTAAATCATGGCTATGGATGAAGTATAAGGTACGCAGGTTCAATTACTCTTTTGTGGATTGGGTCTTAAATCCAATGCTCTATATTAAGAACTATAAGTAATGGATTTTCAAGGAGTCTTCTGGTACAGGAAAGGCAGAAGGGTCTGATGAAGATCATGAAGACAGTAGGCTGTTTAGTATCTTTGGTGAGGTCGCTGGAATGCAGGTGCAATGTTAAACAGGTGTATGCCAAGGCGCGGCTGGGATGGAAGAAGGTTTTGGTTCTGGACGATCGGTGGAATGGCTGGGACTTGTTTGACGAGGTTGTCGCATTGGTTTGAGGTGCACCATAGTGCGCGTGGTTGGGTCTATGGTTGTATTGTAAGATGGTGCAGGTACGGACTGGAATGGTCTACAGCTAAAGCGATGCTAGGTGGGTGGGGCAGGATGTTGATGGTGCAAGGATAACAGGAAAGCCATGCTTACCCAATGCCATGCACCATGGCAGGTCTTTTGGATCCATAGTAGGTACTTTCGCTTCTGCTGTGAGCATAGGAACATTGTGGATGTTGCTCTTTATTTGTCTGCGGAGGTATGATGCTAGCAGGCATTGGCCTCTGCAGGCATTGGCTTATAGTGAAGGAGTACTTGTATTTACACCTTGCTTTTGAGAAGCTGACTATGCCCATACCTCTCGGTGGGAGTCATGTGCTAGGAAATGAATGGAAGAAAGGGAACCTTTTTACCTCTGTTGCCGCTGCTCAATGGACCTTATGCAGGCCATGTTTGCTGTGGGGCAGGGGTCACTTATAGTTTAAATTCTGTGTTAATAGCAGTTTTCCCTGCATACTTAGCTATAAGTGCTTTTGTATACGGGTTGGGACACCCCTGAAGTGTCCCGTTTTTATTTCATTAATTCATTGTTGATAAATTTTTTTTTGAATAATGACCGTGTAAAATGAGAGTCATGTCACCTCAATTAATAATAAAATCTACCAAACAAAAACTCAATTGAAAATATAAATTTTAAAAATTTATTAAAATAATTTTTTAATAGAAACTCAATTAAAAACCCTAAAATTTATAATAAAGTTATGAATTAATTAAATCTAGAAAAAATATTGGCTAAGAGACCTTATCCTTTATTTGAAACTACATAAAAGCATAGGTCATCAATGTAGAAGTTTGTTTTTGGTAAGAATACATAGAGGGAAATTGGGAAAACAAAAGCATTCAGCATTGCAAAAAGTGGATAAGTATTTGAAGGAAGTGTATATAGTAAGAACTCAAATAATTTGAAACAGTATGATGAGTTTTCGTACAACATGGTTTTCTGAATTGAATGGGACATGACGTGAAGTGTTTGTTTTGTGTAAAAGAATTTGCATGCCATTATGGTAACCAAAAAACCTCTTCATTTTCTCATGTTTTGTCTCACTAAGACATTTGATTTCTTTAGGATATGTTCTCACTTTCCTCGTGTAACAATGTTAGATGGTATATATATTAACTCCTCATATGGGTTTACCTAAAAAAAGATATATTACACATTTTCATATTTTGAATCACACCTCCTCAAACCTCAACTCATAAAATTTATGCCCAAAGACAGAAAGCTTCTATTATATATTCTTTAAATGAGAAGTTAATAGAAAAGTATGTTAAAAGTAAATATCATAATGTTTTATTATTTTTATTCAATGTAAATAAAAATCAATTCAAATATTTAATGGTTAACATTAAGAAATAGATTTTAAGTCTAACTCAATTTTTAAATTTTTTAGATAAAGTATATCCATTTATGTATTGTAAAAGCGAGATAAGATATCCAACATACCCTTATATGTCAATACTTGCCAATTAGTCTCAATATATATAGGTTATAAATCTAACAAACCCTCGCATAATATTAATCCTGTTGTTTTCAAGTAAACCAGCTACATATTAAAAAATATTGTTTTGTTTGTTTTTTTTATCTTTATTTAAATTTTTATTTGTTTGGTTTAAATTCTTAATGTAGATGTTTAGATACTAGGTCTATTTGTTTTTTTGTTTTTCCTTACATGCATTTTGTCTAGTTTTCACATTTTTGTTTTTTTTTCATTTTTTTTATGGAATGACATGTTTTAAATTGCCTGAGTTTTACTTAAAAAATAAATAGAGTAAACAAGGTTAAATATATTATTTTTTCATGTTAAATTTTTTTTGAATAAGTAAATATAGATTATAAACATTTAGTATAAGATTTTTTTACCTATTACGGTATAATATGTGTTCATTTATTCAATGAGAATGCAGTAGCAAAGTGTGGGACAACACTGTAACCAACATTACAAGAAAATCATGAAATAGAAACTAATTTTAGAGACAAAAAATAATTAATTGTTATAGTGACTAAATTAGAGATCATTTTAGAGACTAAAAAAATTTTTGGTTTCTAGATTAGTTTCTATTATTGTTAAATGGTTTCTAAATTGGTATCTAATTAGCTACCAAAGTTTTTGCTACCAAATTTAGAATCTAAATAATTTGTAGTTAAAACCTTGATAGTTAGTTAGATACCAATTTAGAAACTATTTAACAATAATAGAAATTAATTTATAAACTATTTTTGTTTAGTTTCTAAAATGGTCTATAATTTAATCATTATAACAACTAATTATTATTTTTTTTATAAAATTTATTTCTATACAAGTGTTTGATTCCATAATATTATATGATATTTTTTATATGAGAAAAATAGAGAGAACGATTGTAATTTATAATAAAATTTTATTTTACTTTAAAAAAATGTTATAAAGTTGTATCTCCTGAGAAAATGTATAACATTAGTTTAATAAAATTATCATAAACTATACTTTTTTTTTCATCCCACTAAAAAATTATGAATTTGCTACTGATCGTATGAATACACATCTACAAACACTTAAAAAATAAAAATAATGGATTGTACTGATTATTTTTCCTTATATGCTTCAACACACACAAAATTAATTGTCCTTAGTATCTTGAATAAGATTTTCATAAGCACTTAATAAAATAAAATGAACTTCTATATAAATTAAAATGAAATACAGGTTGAAAAAAATCATTTAAAGCTATATAAAATAATTTTTACAAATTAGTTTAATTTTTTTCTTATTTTTCCATTGTAGTAAAAAAACTTCCAAACACATGAGGAGTGAATTACATATTTTTTTAACTTAATAACCTCAAAAACCCTCTTACACTTTACTTACACAAATACAGTACAGTTTACTTATTTATTTTAAAAAATCTGATATCATACGCATATATATTTTTTCTCCATAGATAATAATAAGTAGTTTCTATTAGTGTTAAAATTCCTATTTTTGACGAATTAAATGGAACCTATCACCATATATGTCGCAGTCTCATGTGAATTATCACACTCAGAAATTGTTTGGTCCATTGCAACTCATTTAAAGTTGACCTGAAATAGGTATTTTCATAAGTAAATCTGGAAGAAAAAATATTTTTATAAATTAAAAATAATTAACTTGTACATAATTTAAAAACAAAATTATAATATAATGGAATCTTTATAAATTACCTTCTACATAAATTAATTTTAACATTTTAAAAAACTTTTTTTTTTCAGATTTTTTTCTTCAAAATTATTTATAATAAAAATATTGGATGCTAACACCGTGATTGAACACTCTAATGTAGCATACCAATTACGGTAGATTGTATACTTTATCGCAATTATATCAAATATTTTGTAGTATAAGGAATAGTGAGTCTAATAACATATTTTGAATTATTACACTTTAAATTAAAGAAAATTACAGTTTAATTGTTAGTGTTTTCGAACGGGTTTGGGAACCTAGAGAACGATTGCTCCTATTTTTGTGTTCGGTCGGTTTAGCACTCTTGGAACTCCTTAATGCGTTTGCGCTCTCTGTTATGCTTCCTTCCTCTCGGTCGTCCTGCTCCTCAGACGGGGGTGGTACTTGCAAAAGACACTCAAACACTCAAGTCAATTGGGGTGTCGACACTCGGTTGTCAGAGTATTGTAGATAATGACGTACCTTTGTCCTTGAAATGCATGCTATTTATATTACCTTAATGGGCCTTCACTATTGGGTCAGGTTAAGGGAGTTGGTTTACGTTTAGGGTTGTGTTAAGCTACCTTTGACCATGAATTAGCCTTGCTAATCAGGTCAACCTTTGACTTGAACGTTATGGATCGACTGATCTTGCGTGTAACGCGACCGTCTTTTTATTACTTGGGTGGCAACATGGGTTGAGTGCTGGCCGACTCACTGAGTCGTCTGACTGTACCAGTACAGTTAGTTATAATTATTTTTTATTTAATAACATTAAAGAATATAAAATAATACACTATTAGTAAGAAAAACATATTTTAATGACGATTATAATAGCCTTTCATCAATAAATACATAACAATTATTCTATCGTTAAAAAAATAATATTTGATGACCTTGTCTTATATTAACAAAATGATGACAATTTTACGTATAATCATCATTATATAATAATAAAATGACGATAACTTGTCTTAAAATTGTTATATAGACAGTGTATAAAATACAAATAACAAAACAAAATAGACAATAGTTAGACAATAGTTATGGATCAAATCATCATGGTAAAGGTGATACAATAATGATTATGACTAGAACTGTCATATTTTAGATTATTTTTTAAAAATTTCATTTTATTTATATTGTTTTTCTTAATTCATCATCTTACATGTATTAAACAATTAGTCAGATTCAACAACATCGTATAAAAACATATTAGTAAACATAAAATGATAATGAATTATATCAAAGCAAATTGTAAATAAGTATTTTAAATGTCAAAACTTTTAAAAGATAAAGACCATAAGTTAAAACTAAATTAAAAAAACAAAGTCTAGAAACTATTCTAAGATCTATCCTAGTGTTGTAGAAGTTGATAAAATAGGTTGTCCATGTTGATTTAACATAGTCAATGGATTCAAAAATGAATGGTTGTACATCCATGAAATAATTCAACACACATTAAGTTCAAATCAATCCATAAACTATATATATTTTTGTTTCATAATAAATAGTTAATTATTACTTTGTCCTAACCTTTTTCAGTGTTGACTCGTACAACGATTATAATCCATTGTATTTCATAATAGTCACACTCATACCTTCAGTTTTGTTTGTTACACTATTGTTCAATACCAATCTAATTAAGATAATTAATTTACAAACAAAAACAAGCAAACGACGTATATTTAATGAAATTAATAATAACCTTAAGATGTAACCATGTTAGTTTATGGGACTTTGCACTTGGTTGTCCCTTCAAAATGTTATACCTGAAGTAGACAAAAAAATAATGGTTAGGGAGCACTTAAGTAATGTACATATATAAATTGATGTTAATTTTTAATCCATTATTTGTTTGAGAACCATACAATAGTGTGATCAGTCAAGGATATCACAAGTAATTGTAAATGACATCTACATTGAAAAAATTATTACTATAACTAATGGACTATAGTTGATGACTTAAAAAATATATTTACTCATAAATATATGGTGCAAAATATATTTTCTTCTCCGTTGTAATCAAATAGTTGGTGATGTATGTTTGAGTTTCAGGTTTTTTTTTCCAATGGATTAATGAGTTAGAGGTATGTGAATCCATAAATATCATATTTTCCCTTATTAATATGTACTCCAAACATATACCTACAAGTATAATAATTTAGAGCACAATCAATGAATTAATTATAAAAACTAAAATTAAGTATAATGTTTAAGAGACTTATATCATCTATAATTGAATGACTGACCTGTTAAGCTTTTGGTTACCTGTCGCAACCTGTAACGCATATGCCATGAATATATAATGGGATGTCACGATTCCTGGATAAAATAGTAACATCCCACGAAACCTCCACTCGTTTGTACTTATGGCCATAACAACCTCTAAGAGTGTAACCATAAGACAGTCGGAGATACAAGTTGCTTCTTTCTTTGGGGAGTCTATCTCCAATAATGTTACTGCAAAATAAACAAAAATTTCATTAACTTACATCTACATATCTATTCATACATAAATAAAGTGTGATAATACAAGTATGTTCCTTTTAATGGGTGGGGGGGGGGGGGGGGGGGTTATCTTAAATAAGTCTAGTAAGGTGTATAGGTCAGGCTACAAATGTATGAAATGCCTCGACTGTATTAATTACCTCATCTATTGGCACATGAATTGTAGCATGACAATTGTGAACTTTCTCAACCATGACTTTGACCATATCAATGGAAGAAACACATTATGTAATACAACGATCTCTTCAAAGACTTTCCTAAGGGCCACCAATCAAGGAGTAGAAGTGTCATCAACATATAACTCACATTAACTTGTGGAGCACATGTCATCCATTGATGGATTATCAACTGCACAACTTCTTTCTATGCTACCTCTAACGGTTGGAGGCACAAAGGTCTCCTATGTGACGATTGTGTTGTGAAAGACCTAAGGTTTCCAAGCGTTGCTCAAACTTCTGCCTCAGTATAGCCTCATTTCTTACCTCCTGTGTGATCTGTTGTCTCAACTGCAAAAGTGCTTCTTGGTCGAGTGCCTCAGAGGAGTATTAACATGAACTCAGAGGAGTATTAACATGAAGATGTTCCAAAAAATTGGGGGATGCCTACTCTTATCCCAACATAACGCACACATCCAATTTTGGTCAATATGTATGTTTTCTAATCATCATTATCATTATCAATTGAATAAATTGATGTAAATCTTACTTTTAAATCAAAGGTGTAACTTTATCCCATCAAAATATAACTAAAAACCTAATAAAAAAATTAAAGAAAAAATTATTTTAAAAAAAGAAGTAAGAGGAGAAGATGAACTAGTGGTGTGGCGTGTAAGAAAATTGTATGTAAGAAGAAAGAAGAAGTTTTATTCTCTTATGTGTATATTTACATCACTTCATGTATAGGAAATATATATTAGTGTATGGAGAGTTTCTCTCTCCAAATTACAATCTAATTAGGTAGGGATATTCTATAATTATTAAATTAATTGCATATAATTGGGTACAATATCGTACAATATTGCATACAATAATTGCGTATAACTTGATAATTATTATTTCCTTAATACCCCTCAAGTTGGTAGGTGAAGATCATGAACCCCCAACTTGTGTCGTAGCGTAAAACACTGTTCCTTGCCCATTGCCTTCGTAAAAATATCTGCGAGCTGATACTCTGTTGGTACATATGAAAGACTGATTATCCCGACTTGTAATTTTTCTCGCATAATGAGGCAGTCTATCTCAATGTGTTTTGTGCGTTCATGAAATACTGAGTTTGCTGCTATATGTAATGCCGCTTGATTGTCACAGAAAAGTTGAGTTGGCAAGTTACATGGCACCTTTAAATCCTGCACCAGGTATCGCAACCAAACTATCTCCAAACAAGTATTGGCCATCGTGCGGTATTCTGCTTCCGTTGATGATCTTGATACGTTTGTCTATTTTTTTAACTTCCATGAGATAATAGAAGAACCAAGAAAAAAGAAATATCCAAATACTGATCTCCTACTTGTCTGACAACCTCCCCAGTCTGAGTCGCAATAAGCTGTCAATGTCAGATTGTTCTCGGATGGCAATAACAATATTTGTCCCAGTGATCCTTTGATGTACTTTAGGACTCGAATTGCGGCATCCCAATGAGGTTTCCGTGGAGCCTGTATATATTGACTTAGGGTCCAAACCGAAAATGTTATGTCAGGTCGAGTAATCGTGAGGTATATCAGTCGTCCCACGAGTCGCCTGTATTTGACTGGATCCTTTAATAACTCTCCATATTCTGGTGTGAGTTTTAGGTATTGCTCCATTGGAAATTTGTCTGGACGAGCACCTGTGAGTCCCGTATCCTGCAAAATATCAAGCGCATATTTTCTTTGTGACATGTAAATACCAGCTTTGGAACGGGAAAATTCAATCCCTAGAAAATATTTTAAGTCTCCAAGATCTTTAATGCGAAATTGTTGTAATAGACAGTCTTTAACACGCTGAATTTTTGTCAAATCATTTCCTATCAAAAGAATATCATCCACATAAGTCAAAAGGGCAGTAAATGATGAGTTATTATGTCTTGTGAATAGAGAGTAGTCTGTCTTGGACTATTGAAATCCTGCAGATTTAATCACATGAGAAAATGTTGAAAACCATGTCCGGGATGCCTGTTTGAGACCATAAAGGGATTTGTTGAGTTGACATACAATGTTCTCCCCTTGTCGATGATGTCCGGGTGGCAAGTCCATGTAAATAATTTCATGCAATGTGCCCTGTAAGAAGACATTTTGCACATCCAGCTGGTGAGTAAACCAATTTCTGGCTGCTGCAATGGTGAGGAGACACTTAAAGTTGTTAATTTTGCTGTTGGTGAAAAAGTTTCAGAATAGTCGACGCCTTCAATCTGATTGTACCCCTTTGCGACAAGGCGCGCCTTATATCTGTCAATGCTGCCATCTAAGTTGTACTTTATTTTATAGACCCATTTGCATCCGATGGGTTTCTGCCCAGCGGGTAACGATGTCAAGGTCCACGTTTGATTTATCTGCAAGGCGGAAAACTCTTCCTCCATTGCTTTTTGGCAATTTGGATCAAGGATAGCTTGAGCATAAGTGTGAGGTTCTTTGGTGGTTGTGATGCTAGCAAGATATGCACTATGTCTAGAAGAAAATCGTGAATTAGAAAGAAAATGATGCATAGGATACCTGGTTCCATTCGGTCGGTCTTGGGCAGTGGTCGAATGATTGACTTGGGATCCCGTTACGTAGTCTTGAAGCCAGGACGGTGGGGTTGATGTGCAACTGGATCGTCGAACAGGAAGGTCGGTTGGAGAAGGTTTGGTAATGGGTGCTAGACTTCTGTTGGTTTGTTGGAGGTTCAAGTGCATTATGATGAGTAGGAGAAGAAGGTTGGTTTGATGGAGGTTCAGGTGCATTGTGATGAGTAGGAGAAGAAGGTTGATTGAGTGAATGTTGGACAGGAGTGAGTAAGTCAATGTCAATAGTGGGAAAAATACCTTGTAATGGAGGTGAGGATTGTGTTTGGGACTATTGGCAGAATGAGAAAACACTTTCATAGAAGATGACATCCCGACTTGTAAAAAAAGTGTCTGCATCTATATCAAATAATTTGTATGCTTTTTTATTAGGAGGATAACCAATGAAGATGCACTGTTGAGCGTGCGGATCAAATTTTTGCTTAGGTGAAACAACAGAGACAACCAAAACTTTTTAAGTGAGAAAGTGAAGGTGGACGATTATATAACATCTCAAAAGGTGATTTATTTTTTAGTAAAGGTGTTGGCAAACGATTAATGATATATGTGGCGGTTAAAACGCATTCCTCTAAAATTCTAATGGTAAATGAGACTGAAATAGGAGGGCTTGTGCTGTGTTTAAAATGTGTCTATGTTTGGATTCTACTACTCCATTTTGTTGAGGAGTGTAGACATAAGTGTGTTGACATTCAATACCTTTTTTGAGAAAAAAATTACGCATAGAAATAAATTCCAATCCGTTGTCAACGCGGATGGTTTTAATACATGCTTGAAATTGATTTTGTGCAAAAGTAATGAATGATTCTAAGAGATGTTGGGTTTCAGACTTGTGATTCATAAGAAATAACCAAGTACATCTAGTATAGTCATCAACTATAGTGAGAAAAAAACGTTTTCCAAAATGAGTTGGAGTTTTATGAGGACCCCAAATGTTACAATGCAATAGATTAAATGGAGAATGAGATTTTCTTATGCTTAAAGGAAAGGGAAGCCTTGTCATTTTAGCTTTGGGACAAATACTACAATTATTATGATTGGGAATGAGATTTTTATTGATAGGTAGTAAGGAAGATGCAAGTTGTAGACACGCCGGAGAAGGATGTTCGAGGCGCTTGTGCCATAAATCAAGGTCGGTCGAAATTTGAGATGTGTGGGCTTGGTTTGGAAGAGGGGACATATAGTATAAACCTGTGTGTTGTTTACCCGAGCCAATCTTCCTCCCCGTAACCAAGTCCTGCAAAACGCAACCATGTGGAGTAAAAACGACACAACAATTTAGTGAACTGGTTATCTTACTAACGGACATGGGATTTAAATTAAAAGAAGGAACGCAAAGAACATGAGAGTGATATTGTTATTGAATTTAATTGTGCCCGTAGATGAGATGGGCGCAATTGAGCCTGTGGACAGATTAACATTTGGAATAAATAATGATGTGTGTGAAAAATTGTGAATCAGATGCAAAATGATTGATTTCTCCGCTATCCAAAATCCATGATTTCGTAAAAGTAGAATTAATAGACAGAGATAAAGTGTTTATGTGGGAGAGAGTGTTTGTTTATGTGGAGAGAGTGTTGATGTGGAGAGAGATGTGAGATTGAGAGTTATTATTATTATTATTATTATTAATATTATTATTGTTATTATTATTATTATTTCTACTCCTGTTACTATTACTATTATTATTATTATTATTATTATTATTTATTATTAATATTATTATTATAATTTTTCTTAATATTAATATTATTATTATTATTAATATTATTATTTTTATTAATATTAATATTATAATTATTACTATTATTATTATTAATATTAATTTTATTTTTCTTAATATTAATATTAATTTTATTATTATTATTAATATTAATATTAATATTATTTTTCTTAATATTAATATTATTATTATTACTAATAATAATAATAATAACAGTAATAATAATAATAATAATAGTAATAATAATAATATTAATATTAAGAAAAATAATATTAATATTAATAATAATAATAATAACAATAGTAATAATAAAAATAATAATAACAATAATAATAATAATAATAACAATAACAACTAATAATAATTATAATAATTATAATAATAATAATAATAATAACAATAATAATAATAATAATAATAATAATAATAATAATAACTCTCAATCTCATCTCTCTCCACATAAACCCACTTTCTCCCACATAAGCACTCTCTCTACCACATAGACATTCTCTCTTTGCCACGTAAGCAACACTTGACGCTGTTAGGAGGGACTTAACGGAAAGGATCAATTTGGATACATTTTAAAAAACATAAGGATCAAATTGAAATCGTTGAAAAAACTTCACTTCAAAACTCCGTCTTCAAGCAATCGTTTTGCTCACACATAAACATATAGATACATTAAATGCACTTCATGCAACATTTTAATTTTATGTCTTATTTAATAAACATCTTGATATTTGACATGACTTATTAGGCCTCTATCAGATAACTTTCTACCAAATTAAGTAAAGAATATGATCATACCAAGGCAGATAGCCTTTCTAGAGTTGACACGAAGAACGTCAGAATATGCATTAGCATAAAGAAACTTTAGCCCGTCCTTCAATAGATTTTGATGTTAACCTGTGCTTTATGAGTTATTCTTGGTAAATGTGAAGTGAGAACATTCTTTTTAACACTGAATAAGCTCATAAAGATTTTTGTTAGGTACAAAGATAACTTAGAGACTATGTGCATATAATATAACAAAATCTTTGCTTATCAACGAAGCAAGAGAAAACTTGTGATTTCATCTATCGAAACATGATTCATTTAAAAGTTATAGTTCTTACCGACGAAGCATGTTTATTTTGTACTTTGTTGTTTAACACACTTATTCTCAAAACAACATCTCATACATTTGACTCCTCACTACACTAGCATAAGAAACTCAAGTTATGTATTCCTTCTCTGAATCAGTCTAATTAGAATTAAGCTTTGAAATATATATGGATGTTGTGTAAGGTGTGCTCACAACTTTAGCACCTTCCATATTAAATCCTCTAATCACTTTCTGGATGTACTATCTTTGATACATTAAGACCTTATTTTGCACGTTATTCATTTTCATTTCTTTTCTATATTTTTCATCTGAAAATTGTTACCAAATAGTGATTCCAACTTTTTTTTTTATCTTAACCTTTTGGAAATGTTATTAACATTGCATTTACATACAATAAGGTAGAAAATGCAACATTCTCCACTTTCTTATTATTTTTTTAAAGAGAAGTTTTGTATGCTTAAATCAAAAATAATATTTATTTGTATTAATCAAAATTAAATTAGATTAATTGACCTTAGATCCAACAATATTTAAATCTATGTTAATTTTTTATTTTTTAAAGGTACTTATTGAGAAATTTATTCAATGAGATCCAATAATGAAATGTATTGAAAGTGAGTGACATTGAAAGTGAGATAATTGAAGGAATGTCATGAATAAGTTTAAAAAATACCTAACTAAATAAAGCAAAAGTGGGTGATCACTACATGCACATGCAGTATAAGCAAAAACAAAACTTGAAACTATTCATGTTCACGCTTCAAAGAAAACTAAGGGCTACAACGCAATTCTGATTATTTAAATCGCTTAAAGTTAAAGCTTGTTTAACTATCCTTTATTAATAAAGGGTCTAAATCAGTAAAAAAGAGAAAAATTAAATCAAATATATCTTAATCTTAATATCTGGGTGAACCTGTTATATAATGATGAAACCCAAGTAAAATTGTATAATGCACTAATTTAAGATAAATGTACAATCATTACCGTGCATGTGCTCTTAGCAGGTCAATTCAAAATCATCAATGAAGGGGTTTACATCACATTGTCACATTGTGAAACTATTGTGGCGGCAAGACATGTTTCAATAATATATTTTTTTATTGTAATTATAAAAAAATTATTATTTTAATTGAGATTTTTTTAATTAGGTTTATCTGATACTTAGTTATTATTTCGGTTAATGATGTGTTTTTAAAGTAGACGGTGGTCTCGAACAAGTTTTTATCTTTGAGAGTGAGTCTAATATTCAAAAGTTCAATTTTAAATTAAGAATAAAATATGAAATTTGAGAAGAAGAATTAAAAAATAAAATCTACAAAATCTCATTTGATAATAAATATTTTGCAAAATTATAAAGAAACAAAGTTCGTAATAAAATTGAAAACAAAATTCGAGAATTTTGAATAGTTAAAAACTAAAACTTTGAATAAGATTTCAACTCAAATATAATTATGAGATACTAGGAGTAGAAAAACCTATAAAATAATAAAAGCTTCAAGGGAAATTATCAAGCTTCAAGGGAAATTATCAAGCTTCATAGCTTCATAGACAACATAACATTAAAATTTTCTTAGTTTTCTTATTTTTTTTTGTAATCTTTTTGTTTTACCTCCACATGTTAGACTAAACTCTTCTATGTTGATTCTTGTGTGATTTTGCAATGAATTTCAAGGTTTCTCTTCAATAAAGTTTTATTCTTAAATTTTCTTTAACAAATTGTGATTTACTATTGATATTTTTGAAAGCTTGTTTTTTTCAAAAGAATTGTTTTTTAATGCTTGTTGAAAAATCAATTCTTTTTCTTAATTGGAGTTCTTGGTTAATTTTACTTAGTCTTAATTTTTTTTTTCTTAATCCGAGAGGTAAAAGATAAGCATCTCACAAGTAGGATTAGAAACTAGTGAGATACTAAATATACAAGTGAATGTTTGTTTTACTGATAAGATCTTGTTGAATTTGATTAACGTTTGTTTGATTAAGTTTGACATAGTAAAAAATTGAAATAGTGAAAATATTTAAAAAAAAATCAATTATAAATTGAATGAACTTGATCATCAACTTACCTCTTCCTTTTTTTTTCAATTGTCTACTTTATTTTTTCTGTACTACAGTCTCAATCCCTTCTATTTTCATTATTATTTGTAACCAATTTAATAATATCTTAATTGAATAAGTTGGAAGACAATTTTGATCATATAATCTTATTTTATCTATAAATCATTTCTTTAATGGCAGACGCTCTAACATTACACCAAAACGGTCTTTACTAAATTCATTTTAATTTGATTATTGAAGACTAAGTAAGTATTAACTTCTTGACCACTCAATGACATTTATTCCCTTTATTCATCGTATGACTTGGGCTGTGACATTGATTAATACATTATGTCTCATCATTTATTGCAACAGCTTTTAGTTGAAAACCATATAAGTGTTTTCATGAATAGACAGTGGAGTTTTATATGTATCTTAAGATAATAAGCCATGCTCATTTTAATTATATTTCTCTTCTGAATTTATTGTTTATTTAAAGGTGAATAACTGTGAATTGTTAATTACAAATTTTACAATGGCTGTTGTAGTTTTACCAGGTTACAAATTGGAAAGAGGGTGACACATTCCTCCTTGCTTTATGGTTACGAGGGGAGCGTGGACCCTTGTCTTTTAAAAGTTGAAATTCTTCACACGGCTTTTATTTTGGCCTTTTCTTATCTTTCGATTTGAAAATAGTATTTGATTGGGTGTTCATACGTGATAATTAGACCCCTTTAACATGAACAAGCCACAACTTCAAGGGAAAGAGGAACAAAGCTTATAAATAAGTTAGAGACACTAATAACTTACAAAGATCATCTGCAATTATTAGAAGAGAGATATCTTATATATCACAAATATAAACGTGTTTTTCACCGTATAATTATTATGAAACAAACATTTTCTCCGTACTAATTTATTTGAAGAAAGACATACTTAACCATTAAGTATCATCTAAAAAGTAACTTTGTACTGTTTCATAACAAGAGTATTTGTAATCTTCTCCTAGATAAATAGAACAGTACCTCTACCATACTTCATGAGATAATAGGACTGAAATTTTCTTGTATCTAAAAAGAGAGATGTTATAATTCAACTCAGTAGTAGATATATTTTACCAAACATTATTATACAATTCTTTATGTTAAACTTTGTTAATTTCATTGTTATCGTGTGAGGGTATCAAAGAACTATTGAGAGGATTTGTCTTCTTTTTTCTTATCGGTTGGTCGTACTGCTCTTCAATTTCCTCCATTGTTTCTTCTTAGTCTCAGATTTCGATCTCCTAGTGATTTTCGAATGGGAGTACCTGCAGAAGGCACTCCGACACTCAAGTCAACAAAAGGGTTCGACACTCGGTTGTCAGAGTACCGTCGATAATGACGTACCTAGTTCTTGAATTTTGTGCCTATTTATATTATTTTTGGTGGGTTTTCCTTATTGAACCAGGTTAAAGGGTTGAACCATGCTTAGGACTGCATTACCTAGCTCCTAATTACGGATTAGCTTTGCTAACCTTGATTGAACGTAATTGAACTTGAGCTATCGGTATCGGTCAGCTTAATAATGAGGTCTGAGCTGTTACATCAGTGGTAGACCCTCACCGTTACAATCATTTTTCTACTTTTACTTGTTTCAGTTATATTTAGTAGTCATTTTGCTACTTTTACTTGTTTAAGTTATAATTAGTGTTTATTTTAACATATTAGGTATCTAGTTTGGGTAATTTCCATCACCATCAAATGATAAAATGAGAAGTGGAGATTATATGTCCAATTCTTGTTGAAGGCTACCCTACATGTTATCCATGCAAAGAAATAAAACCTTCTCTGTCAAACATGAAATTCTACTTATTCAGTTAAAGCATACCCATGCAGGACAAACCCCAATAGAAGCACACCATTTAGTGCAGAAAAGTCCTTAGATAACCATTTTTCTCAGTCTAGTCTATCAAAGTTGAAGCCACGAGCATATGTAGTTTGAGGTGAGATACATGTCAAGTAACAGAGGTGCAGTAATTTTAGAGCAAAGAAGAACTAAATACAGAAATTAACTATTATTAAAGGATCCAGATACATTGTTGGAATTTCTACGAAGTTGGTGTTTTGTCCTAGCAACATAATGCTAATGACTCTCTGGAATTAAGCATGACTAGAGTCATGTGGTTGTGAAGTGTGTTCGTGAGACTCCTCCTCAGCCACCTGCACCTTGCTGCAAATGGCTCTCCCTGCTTCTTCTACCATTCTGACCAAGTTGGTCATTATCTTGGCTTTGATTTGCCCTCTTCTTGGAGGAACTCTAACCATCTTAGCAGCTGGAGAATCAACTTTTTCATTGGTTTTTGGCATTGCTTCAAGGGAATAAGTTTTGAGGATGAGTAGTAGAACAGAAGCAGTAGATAGTTTATGCCAGACACAAAAGAAAAGGAAACAAGATTCAGTCTAGTGTTTGCTAAGACAAAAGGGTGGTGCATATTTATATACTTTGAGTTGAGACATAACTTCTGTTACTCGTACTCTCTGTCCCCCCACCCCTCCGCAAAAGAAATGTGTAGAGAAGAACTTTTACTTAGTGCTCTTTGACTGAGACATTCAACATCGTCATTTAAGTGATAAATAGGATTTCTTTCATAAGATAAAATGAGTAGTGGATTATTATCTTCCATTGCATATAGTGATAAGTCAATATGATAATGGTGAACACCAAATCCTAGCAGACTAACAGATACATTAAAATAACAAATTAGTACAAAAATGACAACATTGTAACAATCTCAAAAGTTGAAAATCATTAGGATTTTATATATTCAAAAAATTTAAGTTAGTAAATCTTGATTCATTTCATAGAATTGGAGGGTACAACAGCTTTTTTCTCCACACTCTCAAACTTCCAGTTAACTAATCTCAATGTGGTACGAACAATATGTGCTGAAAAATTGGCAGAACAAGACAGACACCAGAAACAATATGAAACAGGAAAATGATACAATCCTCGTAGCACTAGGGAGTTGTAACATAATTATATAAAAAATTTGGATTGTGAATATATCATTATCGTATGAAATTTTGGAGCTGTCGGATAACACACTGAAGACCAAGTCAAGCCCTTTTACTTTAACGACCAGACAGGATTGAATAAAATAACTCTTAGCCAATGTATTCATTTGGACCATTTTTTAGTGTCTACCATGATAGGGACCCAATCATGTGACCTTATTCTGAATAGGAGACAAAAATGTGGAACATTGATGATAAATAAAGCCATTGAACATCTGGGTTCACAGGTTTGAGCATGAAACACAATGAACACAAGCATCCGTTTGAACTTAAAACTCTGCTAAGTCAGAATTTCACTATAGTTTGTATCCATTAAGTTCTCGTACTTGCAAGAATCTTTGCTAGAAAAAAAAGGTTCAATTTGTTATCAAAATTCATTGTAGACTAACAAAATGCACAAGGCAATGTCTAGTTGGAGACACTGTTCATTCATGCTATGCCTTTCACCAAATAGGTTATAATCTCAAGTATGAGTTTGAATTTGAAGATGTGTAGAAATAAGTAACTTGAGTTTCAAATTCATGTCATGGCTTTCTCCTCTTAGCTTCCAAATCCCAGGGCTAGATTCCACTATGAAACAAATTATAGACTTAAGATGAGTTTTAAGTTTTCAATATCACTTATTTTTCTTTTCAACATTTAACAATTTTTTCCTATGTGTATCTTAAGTTATCTAGTGTATTATGCATCATTTCAATATCATCTGTGATGCAAAATCTTATAATTGGTGATAATAAAAAAGTATTGACAAACTAAAAGGAAAATTTAAAAATAGTTCATGAATTTAAAACAAAATAAAAACGGATAAATATTTTATTTAGAACTAAAAATAATTGATTTATAATATTTTAAAAAATTATTGAGTGCTTAAAACAATAACTATTCATATATTAAGGATATAAAAAAAATTGAGCTTAAATTATATGTTGAATTATTAATTATGTCTTAACTCAAATGATATATCAAAACAATAAGTTATTAAAAAAATGTTAATAACTAAGTTATATTTTTAGTTAAGTTATAGTTTAAAGTTTTTTATTTAATTATTTAATATACATTCTCCGTTAAAGTTGAGAAATATTTAGGTTGCGTGGAAGGTTAAAATTATCTGTGCAACATACTATTAAAAAATAAATTATCTAAATTACGAATTTAACTATTTAATTCTTTATACCTGATTTTAATCCTTAAATTTTACAGTTTTCAAAATTTTGATGTGATAATTGGTAATTTTTTATTTATTTTTAGATTATACAATTCAAAAAAAAAATTTCTAAAAAATAAATTAAATACTATAATTTTAAAGTTATTTATTTTATAATCTGAAACATAATTTAAAATATATATATATATATATATATTTAACTTATAGATTATACTATCTTTCTATAAACAAGATAGTAAAGGAATAATGACAGTTAAAGGGCAGTTTAGTCTTTTTCAACAACTTTATGGTGGTACACATGAAAACTGTGAGAATACAAAATAAAATAAGCGTGAAAAAGTAGAGAAAGGAATTAGAAAAAGAGTGATTCTTCCGGGACTATATCAATTCAAATTTTTACTTATGTTGATATGAAATGTTTTTTATCCTTAATGAATTAAAAGTTTGCTTTCGATATTTATATTCGTAACTCAAATTATAAAGTTTTGGATATACAAGTCTATGACTACTATGTTACTTTTGGATTTCGTCATTTGAAAACTTATTTGGACAGTATAAATAACCTTTTGAATGTCAAGATTCGTAAACAAACATAAATGAGTTTCGAATCTCAATCCTCAACACCAGTACCATTTATAGCATACACCATTACAAATAAAGAAATCCATAACTCATAACTCACTTCAGGATATGGTCATTCAGAAATTTAAATAAAGTACAAAAATAACTTTCAGATATCAAAATTCAAAGTATATAACAATCAATTCCAAATTTCTGCATCCATAAACAAAAATGAAGCCAAAAACAATGTTGAGTTTTAAATTCTTAGATGCATATCTTAAATGATACTGGCAGTGAGAAATTGCCTTAGAAAAAAATGGTTGGCAATTGCTTCATGCACCATATCACTGCACCCAATCACAGGGGAAAACCCGAACATACCCTTAAAAAATGGGGTACATATAAAATTACATTCCAGACCCCTTTTTCGAAATACAATAATCTTTTATGGATAATTTTTTACGGAATGTATTATTTTCAATTCTAGATTTTTTTTTATCCGAAATGGAATTTTGTTTTTTTTTTCGTATTTTTATATCCGAAACACAAAATTCTCTTCTGGATTTATTTTTTCGGAATGCATTATTTTCACTTTCAGATTTTTATTTCCGAAATAAAAGATATTTTTGGAATTTTAAAAATTATAAAAAGTGTTGGTGCAGGGAGCATTTGCCAAAATGGTTTTGGGCTTTGTGAAGGTAGAACCTCATTATCCACTTCAAAAACCTAATAAAGATTTTTCAGTTTACTTTTCAATAAAACTTTAATGTATAATTTCGATTATATGTATTTATAATAAAATATAATATGATTTTCTCAATTTGTTTAGATACTTTATATTCTTATTTTATTCTTAATTATATTTTAAAATGGAAGATGATCTTATTTATACAACGTGATTATTAAAAATTAAAATAAAAAAAGTAATGAATATATACTATTCATCCACCAAAATTAACTATATATATATTTCAACTACTCCAAGATACAGTTATGCTTTTTTTTACTCTTCCACATAAATTACACGCATCAAATTAAAAAATAACACAAATATTATATTTAAATAAATTTATTAAGTTTACAAGTTAATATAAATATTAAATTTAATTCGTCAAAATAAGATACATAATAAGAAAAAAAAATCACGCAGTAAGTGAACCTGTGTTCAACTCTCGTGTAACAAAAACAATAATCTTAACTTTAATAATAATAAATAAATAGATAAAAATTAAATACATAAAAGCGATAATCGATGTGTTTGATTTATACTCATCTATAAATATAACAAATAGAAGGCACTTCCGGGGTAAGTTTTCAAAAAAATTCAAAAAAAAAAAATTCAAATTTTAACTAAAAACAGTTTCTCTCTCCTATTATTCAACTTCCCCGATCTCTCTTATCTGGTTCCCTGCACCGTTCTTCTCTTTGTTTCCTTCTCTTTCTCCCCTGTTTCTCTTCTCTGGCTGTTCTTCTCTACTTTTCCTGCGCGGTTCTCTCCTATTTCTCCAAGTTATTATTTATTCTTTTTGGGTTTTTCTTATCAAAGTTTAGTTCTTTCCATGTTTCTGATGATTTTTTTCTTCTTTGGGTTTCCTGCACGGTTCTTCTCTGGGTTTCTGCGGTTCTCTCCTATTTATCCAAGTTATTATTTCTTCCTTTTGGGTTTTTCTTATCAAAGTTTCGTTCTTTTCATGTTTCTGATGATTTTGTTCTTCTCTGGTTTTCCTGCGCTGTTCTTCTCTGGTTTTCCTGCGCTGTTCTCTCCTATTTCTCCAGGTTATTATTTTTTCTTTTTGGGTTTTTCTTATCAAAGTTTAGTTCTTTTCATGTTTCTGATTATTTTTTTCTTCTCTAGGGTTCCTGCACGATTCTTCTATGGGTTTCCTGCAGTTCTCTCCTTTCTCCATGTTATTATTTCTTCTTTTTGGGTTTTTCTTATCAAAGTTTAGTTCTTTTCATGTTTCTGATGATTTTTTTCTTGGTTTCCTGCACGGTTCTTCTCTGGGTCTTCTCTAGGTTTCCTGCGGTTCTCTCCTATTTCTCTAGGTTATTATTTCTTTGGGTTTTTCTTATCAAAGTTTCGTTCTTTTCATGTTTCTGATGATTTTTTTTCTTCTCTGGGTTTCCTGCACGGTTTTTCTCTGGGTTTCCTTCTCTCCTATTTCTCCATGTTATTAGTTCTTCTTTTTGGGTTTTTCTTATCAAAGTTTCGTTCTTTTCATGTTTCTGATGATTTTTTTCTTCCCTGGGTTTCTTGCACGCTGGGTTCCCTGCGGTTCTCTCCTATTTCTCCAAGTTATTATTTATTCTTTTTGGGTTTTTCTTATCAAAGTTTTGTTCTTTTCATGTTTCTGTTGTTTTTTTCATCTACATTTCATTTCAGTTTCTTCCGCAACCCGTAGTGGAAGTTGAATGGATTTCAGTTTCAAGCACCAAGGTGAAATCTTTTCCAGGTTAAGTTTGTCTGTCCTCATGGTTTGGACTTCCACTCAAAGACATATTTTGTTGGGTTTTGCTTATCAAAGTTTCGTTTTTTTCATGTCTCCGTTGATTCTTTTACCGTTTCTTTGCTTCGTTCTTGACATTGTTTTGTTCTTGACATTGTTGATTCTGTTTTTTTTTACGTCTCATAGCATAAAAATTATATTTTTTTTTGTTTTTCTTATCAAAGTTTCATTCTTTTCATGTTTTGATTCTATTCATCTCTTTTACCGCCGCTTCTTTGTTTCTTTGCTGATAAAATCGTTAATGGAGTTTTTTTTACTTAAGATTTGGACTTCCACTCAAAGAGATCTCCTTTTTTACACCTTTTTTCATCTATATTTCAGTTTGTGTAGCAACCTGTAGTGGATGTGGAAGGGATTTTCGTTCATATCAATAGTACATTCAAGCATCAAGGTGAAATTTTTTCCTTCCTCTTTTCTCAGAGTTGTTTTCATTGTTCATTTTTTTGCTAATAAAATCATTAATGAAGTTATTTTTGGGCTACTTAGGATTTGGGCTTCCTCTCAAAGATGTGCAGCAAAATTTTGTTGGGATGGAGGAAATTTTGTCAGATCCATGCACTTTGTGAAGACCACAAATTGATCTTTGACAGTGGAATAACCTCAATTCATATGATGGTGTTGTTAGTGCTATGAAAATTCAATATTGTATTCTTCTAAATTTAATTTTCCAAGGACAATGTTCTGATTATTCAAAATATTAATAAATAATAATTCTAACTTATTTAATGCCTACTTAAATGAAAATTTTAAAATCAGAAATTATTTTATTTCCCACTTAAATAAAAATACAAAATAAATAAAATTTTAAAGTTTTAAAAAATCCTAAATAAATAAAAATCCAAAAAATTGCAAAGTCATTCTTAGATAAAAATAAAAAATGAATAAAATTTCTAAATTAATAAAAATTCTAAATAAAACTACATCCTACATTATTCAAAATATTAATAAATAATAATTATAATTTTTTTAATGCCCTACTTAAATAAAAATTTGAATTAAATAAAATTTCTAAAATATCCAAAATCCTAAATAAATATAAATCATAAGTTATTTTATCTCATACATAAATACAAATCTATATATTATATAATTATGAATTATATAAATTGACAAAATGTGATTTCATAATTTAAAATGATTTTCGCCTACAATATTTTTCTAGAAGAAACACACATTTTTTATTACTTTTACTATAACTGTACTTGGTATAATATAATGAATTAATTTTTTAATTAGAATGATTATTTTGAGAGATTTTTGCATATTAACGTAACATAAAATTGATGAATAGTACTTCATTTTCTTCGTAAATATCTTATGGGAACATAATATTAGATAATTATTTATATAATGTAAATTTGTTCAACTTATTTTTTTCTATTGTAATGTATATGTTATAGCAAAACTTTATTCATTCATTTTTATTTATAATTAATTTGTGGACTACTAATCTATGTAGCATAGGCACGAACACGGGAACACGAGGACACGGGACATGAGGACACAGGTACACGAGGACACGGATCTATATATTATATAATTATGAATTATATAAATTAACAATAAAGATTTATGTGCACAAATATTAATTTATATCACAAAATGTGACTACATAATTTAATATGATTTTCGCCTACAATATGTTTCTGGAAAAAATACACATTTTTATTACTTTTACTATAACTGTACTTGCTATAATATAATGAATTAATTTTTTAATTGCAATAATTATTTTGAGAGATTTTTGCATACTAATTTAACATGGAGTCGGTGAAACGTACTTTATTTTTTTCGTAAATATCTTAGGGGAACATAATATTAGATAATTATTTATATGATGTAAATTTGTTCAATTTTTTTTTATTGTAATGTATTTGTTATGACAAAAATTTATTCATTTCTTTTTATTTATAATTAATTTGTGGACTACTAATCTATGTAGCATAGACACGAACACAGGGATACGGGGACACACGGACACGGATCTATATATTATATAATTATGAATTATATAAATTGACAATAAAAATTTATGTGCACAAGTATTAATTTATATGACAAAATGTGACTTCATAATTTAATATGATTTTCGCCTACAATATGTTTTTCTAAGAAACACACATTTTTTATTACTTTTACTATAACTATACTTGGTATAATATAATGAATTAATTTTTTTAATTGCAATAATTATTCTAAGAGATATTTGCATATTAACTTAGCATGTAGTTGGTGAACAATACTTCATTTTCTTCGTAAATATCTTATGAGAACATAATATTAGATAATTATTTATATAAATTAAATTTGTTCAAATTATTTTTTTCTATTGTAATGAATTTTTTTCATGAAAAGTTTTCTATTGTAATGTATTTGTTATGGCAAAAATTTATTCATTCATTTTTATTTATAATTAATTTATGGACTACTAATCTATGTAGCATAAACACTGACATGGGGACACGGGACACAGATCTATATAGCATATAATTATGAATCATATAAATTGACAATAAAGATTTATTTTCACAAATATTAATTTATATGACAAAACATGACTTCATAATTTAATATGATTTTCGCCTACAATATGTTTCTGGAAGACATACACATTTTTTTTATATTACTTTTACTATAACTCTACTTGGTATAATTTAATGAATTAATTTTTAAATTGCAATAATTATTCTGGGAGATTTTTCCATATTAACTTAGCATGAAGTTGGTGAACAGTACTTCATTTTATTCGTAAATATCTAATGGGAACATAATATTAGATAATAATTTATATATTGTAAATTTGTTCAAATTATTTTTTTTCTATTGTAATGTATTTGTTATGACAAAAATTTATTCATTCCTTTTTTATTTATAACTAATTTGTGAACTACTAATCTATGTAACATACACACTGACACGGGGACACGAGGACACGGGAAATAGGGACACGGGGACACGGAGAAACAGGGACACGGGGACACAGGGACAGAAATCTATATATTATATAATTATGAATTATATAAATTGACAATAAAGATTTATTTGCACAAGTATTAATTTATATGACAAAATGTAACATCATCATTTAATATGATTTTTGCCTACAATATGTTTCTGAAAGAAATACAATTTTTTTTATTACTTTTACTATAATTGTACTTGGTATAATATAATGAATTAATTTTTAAATTGCAATAATTATCCTGAGAGATTTTTGCATATTAACTTAGCATGAAGTTGGTGAACAATACTTCATTTTCTTCGTAACATGTCTTATGGGAACATAATATTAGATAATTATTTATATATTGTAAATTTGTTCAAATTATTTTTTTCTATTGTAATGTATTTGTTATTAGAAAAATTTATTCATTCCTTTTTATTTATAACTAATTTGTGAACTACTAATCTATGTAGCATAGACACTAACACGGGGACACGGGACAGGGGGAAACAGGAACACGGGGACACAGGGATACAAATCTATATATTATATAATTATGAATTATATAAATTGACAATAAAAATTTATGTGCACAAGTATTAATTTAATGACAAAATGTGACTTCATAATTTAATATGATTTTCGCCTACAATATGTTTTTGTAAGAAACACACATTTTTTATTACTTTTACTATAACTATACTTGGTATAATATAATGAATTAATTTTTTCATTGCAATAATTATTCTGAGAGATATTTGCATATTAACTTAGCATGTAGTTGGTGAACAATATTTCATTTTATTCGTAAATATCTTATGGGGAAATAATATTAGATAATAATTTATATATTGTAAATTTGTTCAAATTATTTTTTTTCTATTGTAATGTATTTGTTATGACAAAAATTTATTCATTCATTTTTATTTATAACTAATTTGTGGACTACTAATCTATGTAGCATACACACTGACACAGGGTCACGGGAAATAGGAACACGGGGACACGGAGAAACAGGGACACGGGGACACAGGGACACGGATCTATATATTATATAATCATGAATTATATAAATTGACAATAAAGATTTATGTGCACAAGTATTAATTTATATGACTAAATGTGACTTCATGATTTAATATCATTTTCACCTACAATATGTTTCTGGAAGAAACACACATTTTTTATTACTTTTACTATAACTGTATTTGGTATAATATAATGAATTAACTTTTTAATTACAATAATTATTCTGAGAGATTGTTGCATATTAACGTAGCATGAAGTTGGTGAACAATACTTCATTTTCTTTCTAAATATCTTATGTGAACATAATATTAGATAATTATGTATATAACGTAAATTTGTTCAAATTATTTTTTTCTATTGTAATGTATTTGTTATAACAAAAATTTATTCATCTTTTTATTTATAATTAATTTGTGTACTACTAATTTTTGTAGCATAGACACTGACACGGGGACACAGGGACACAAATCTATATATTATATAATTATGAATTATATAAATTGACAATAAAGATTTATGTACACAAGTGTTAATTTATATGACAAAATGCGACTTCATATTTTAATATGATTTTCGCCTACAATATGTTTCTGGAAGAAACACACATTTTTTTATTACTTTAACTATAACTGTAATTGGAATAATATAATGAATTAATTTTTTAATTGCAATAATTATTCTGAGAGATTTTTCCATATTAACATAGCATGAATTTGGTGAACAGTACTTCATATTCTTCGTAAATATCTTATGTGAACATAATATTAGATAATTATTTATGTAATGTAAATTTGTTCAAATTATTTTTTTCTATTGTAATGTATTTGTTATGACAAAAATTTATTCATTCCTTTTTATTTATAATTAATTTGTGGACTACTAATCTTTGTAGCATAGACACTGACACAAGGACACGGGACATGGGGACACGGGGACACAGATCTATATATTATTTAATTATGAATTATATAAATTGTCAATAAAGATTTATGTGCACAAGTATTAATTTATATGACAAAATGTGAATTCATAATTTAATATGATTTTCGCTAACAATATGTTTCTGGAAGAAACACACATTTTTTTATTACTTTTAATATAACTGTACTTGGTATAATAGAATAAACTAATTTTTTAATTGCAATAATTATTCTGAGAGATTTTTTTGCATGTTAATTTAGCATGATGTTGGTAAACAATACTTCATTTTCTTCGTAAATATCTTACGGGAACATAATATTAGACAATTATTTATATAATGTAAATTTGTTCAATTTTTTTTTATTATAATGTATTTGTTATGACAAAAACTTATTCATTCCTTTTTATTTATAATTAATTTGTAGACTACTAATCTATGTAACATAGACACTGACATGGGGAAACGGGGACACAGGGATACAAATCTATATATTATATAATTATGAATTATATAAATTGACAATAAAAATTTATGTGCACAAGTATTAATTTATATGACAAAATGTGACTTCATAATTTAATATGATTTTCACCTACAATATGTTTCTGGAAGAAGCACACATTTTTTATTACTTTTACTATAACTGTATTTGGTATAATATAATGAATTTTTTTTTAATTACAATAATTATTCTGAGAGATTCTTGCATATTAACGTAGCATGAAGTTGGTGAACAGTACTTCAATTTCTTCGTAAATATCTTATGGGAACATAATATTAGATAATTATTTATATAATGTAAATTTGTTCAAATTATTTTTTTCTATTGTAATGTATTCTTTATTGCAAAAGTTTATTCATTCCTTTTTATTTATAATTAAACTGTGGACTACTAATCTATGTAACATAGACACTGACACGGGGACACGGGACACGGGGACACAAATCTATATATTATATAATTATGAATTATATAAATTGATAATAAAGATTTATGTGCACAAGTATTAATTTATATGACAAAATGTGACTTCATAATTTAATATGATTTTCGCCTACAATATGTTTCTGGAAGAAACACACATTTTTTTATTACTTTTACTATAACTGTACTTGATATAATATAATGAATTAATTTTTTGATTGCAATAATTATTCTAAGAGATTTTTGCATATTAACTTAGCATGAAGTTGGTGAAAAGTACTTCATTTTCTTCGTAAATATTTTATGGGAACATAATATTAGATAATTATTTATATAATGTAAATTTGTTCAAAATATTTTTTTCTATTTTAATGTATTTGTTATGACAAAAATTTATTCATTATTTTTTATTTATAATTAATTTGTGGACTACTAATCTATGTAGCATAGACACTGACATAGGGACACTGTAACACAGGGGGACACAGATCTATATGTTATATAATTATGAATTATATAAATTGACAATAAAGATTTATGTGCACAAATATTAATTTATATGACAAAATGTGAATTCATAATTTAATATGATTTTCGCCAACAATATGTTTTTGGAAGAAATATACATTTTTTATTACTTTTACTATAACTGTACATGATATAATATAATGAATTAATTTTTTTAATTGCAATAATTATTCTGAGATATTTTTGCATATTAACTTAGCATGAAGATGGTGAAAAGTACTTCATTTTCTTCGTAAATATCTTATAGGAACATAATATTAGATAATTATTTATATAATGTAAATTTGTTCAAATTATTTTTTTCTATTGTAATGTATTTGTTATGACAAAAATTTATTCATTCCTTTTTATTTATAATTAATTTGTGGAATACTAATCTATGTAGCATAGACACTAACACAGGGACACAAGGACACGGGAACACGGGACACGGGGACAGGGGACATAGAGACACAGGGACACAGATCTATATATTATATAATTATGAATTATATAAATTGACAATAAAGATTTATGTGCATAAGTATTAATTTATATGACAAAATGTGACTTAATATGATTTTGCCTACAATCTTTTTCTGGAAGAAACACACATTTACTGATAGTTTTTTGTAATATTTGTATTTGGTATAATCTACTGAATTCTATTTTTTAATTGCAATAATTTTTTAGAAAGTTTTTTTTTGCATATTAAATTAGAGCATGAAGATAACATGAGATTGGTGAAGAGAACTTTATTTTCACCATAAATACGTAATAGATACATAATATTAGATAATTGTTTATATAATAATGTATTTGTTCAAATTATTGTATTGTTATTGTATTGTAATGCATTTTTTATGACAAAAATATATTCATGAATTTTTAATTATTTATGTTATGTTATATTAAATTTATTAATATATTAAAAATATGTAAACTTATACTATTACAATATATTTAATTTTATTTCATAAACTTAATAATTTATATATATATATATATATTTAAATAAAATTATTATTTTTAATATTAATATTTAAATATAAATATTAAAAAAATCCCGATGCGTTGCACGGGTCAACCGGCTTGTATATAGTAAAAGAAGAATATGTTTATTACAAAGATAATTTTAATAATTATACTGATATAAAATAAAAGACTTTATTGAGAAGATGTTTATTACAATATAGTTTTAAGAATTATAATTTTTGAGAATAATAATTTTATGATTAAAATGTATTTAATTTGTCATAAATATTTTTAGAGATTATAAACGAAAATGTAATATTTTTATAAAAAAATTATTATTTATCATGCTATATTATCTTATAAGGATAATATAGTATTTTTAATCACAATAAGTTTTTTTTTAATTTAGAAAATTTATATTTGTACTCCCCCTACGAATAATTTCACGGGAAGCTGATTTTTTTAAACTAAATCAAACATGAGAAATTAAGTTTATTTTTTTGTTAAACTAAAATTTCTTAGTATCAAAATAAAACTCTAAGATGGAAGAATAATACCGATAACACAGCATCTAAGTTGAATCTTTTATTTATTTATTTTATTTTAACACACATTTTCTAGTTTCATTGATGTATCCACAAGAAGAAATTATTATATGATGTGCGAGCATTATAAAAAATGAAAACTAAACTATGTTTTGGACCAAAATGAAGAGTTTAAATAGATTTTGAATCTTGTAATTAATTGTACCAATTTTATTTTTTTTCTGCATGCAATTTTTGGTCTTTTGTAATTTTACTGTTTTGCTTTTAGTTTTCCTAATTATTAACAAAAAACGATGATAAAGAACAAAAACAAACACTTACAAATGACATATAGAGAAAAACCATGTTTTAGGCAGAAACTATAAAATAAAATAAAATATAATAAAACTTTACAGTACATAAAATACATTCATAAAAATGATATAATTTAGAAAAGATACAAAAAGAGGAGGTTCTTTTATTAAATGAGAAATTGGAAATAAAGAAAATAAAAAGATAAATCAAATTACTGTGAAAAGAATAAATATTATTTTATAAATTTTATACAAAATAATAAAATATAATAGCTTGAGTTAAAGAATAACTTCCCAATATAAAAGTTAAAACGAATATTTAACATAAAATTACATAAACGTTAAATAGATTACCGTTAATCAACTCTATTAGCCTACATATCTTAAAATATCCCAATATAAAAGACTAAAACGAATATTTAACCTAAAATTAATTAAAAACTATAAGAACATAAATAAATTTTCTTAAATAAGATTTAAGAATAACAAACTGTGTAATTTTCAATAAATTTTGAGACTAATAAATTTTCTTTCACGATCAGATTTTGTATGTAGACGGTAATATGTTAAGGAACACATTCATCTGATTAATTTTTAAAATAGATTTTTTTTTAATTCTCTTAATCTCTTAATTTTAGTAGTTGAAAGTTTTGATTCTCTCAATCAACTTTTAGAATTTCTTTTTAGTTGTATTTTGAAGTTAGATGTTTATAAGTTTTTTTATTATTGGAGTTCTAAACTGTTTAGATTTTCTAGATTTCAAGTAAATTCAAGGTGAGATAAGTGGATAAATTTGAGTTATTTTGAATAGTAGTTGAATTTTAGAGTCAAATAAAAAAGTTATTATAAAAACACATATAATTAGTGTGGACTAAAAAAAATGACGTAAAAGTAAAAAGTCTATAAGAGAAATATCGTCAATTTTAGATCTAACATGTTAAAAGCATCAATTGACACAAAGTTAACAATAATTGAATATTAATTTAAGTAAACAACAAAGTCATTAATATATAAAAATGATTATTTATTAAAATGTATCTAATGGCCAATACGAAGCAAACAACTTAAAAAAATTATAATATATATAAACAGTTTTAGGATTGAAAAGAAGGATCACCCGGACTAAGACATTCATTTGAAAGATATCAACTCAAGTAGAAGCTAGGAAAGAAATGCAACCATAAAAAAATATGTATAATATATATAAACAAAAATGAAATTAAGCATAGTACACTGATATTTTTAAAATTCTTTTAAAATTTATAAATATGTATTTGGTGGCTACGTCTCCTATTGTTAATAAAGTTACTAAGCTTTGGTGTTTGTCGATTCTTAATCTATTTCGAAATTTTTTGGTAAATGAACAATTTATTTTTGTAACTTGTCATTTGCATGATAAACGTTTTAGTTTTGCAGGTGTTTATGGTGCTAACATATACGGGGCTAGACGATTTTTGGGGAGAGATCTTAGTTCATTCATAGGGCCTTGGTGTATTTTGGGAGATTTTAATGTTGTGCTCTCGGCAGATGACTGTAAAGGGGATGACTCCTAATCAGGTTTCTTGTAATGAATTCCTTGATTGGATTAATATTAATGATCTTTCTTATATGTTTTTTACTGGATCTTGTTATACTTGGTGTAATGGAGGGAGAGGGTTGCATAGAATTCATAAAAGAATGGACATGGATTTATGTAACGGAGTGTGTCTGGATGAATGAGATTCATGTACTTATCAAGTTCTTGTTAAAAATTGTTCTAATCATTCTCCTATTCTTGCTAGTAATTCTTTGAGGAAGGTTAGCAACTTTTCTATGTGGATTTAGGATACTTCATGTCTGAAGCTTATTCATGACTCTTGGGCTAATAAGGTTGTTGGTGGTCCTATGTTTATTTTGCAACATAAGTTAAAAATGTTGAAAATTGAGCTCAGATACTGGAATAAAAATTCTTTTGGTAATGTTCACAATATAGTTCTTCTTAAACAGGGTCTCCTCCTTGGTATTCAACAAAACTTAGAGACTGTTAGTATGTCTGATATTGATGGGCTTATCTGTCAAGAAAAGATTGCTAAAGAAGAGTTTGATCATGCTCTTCACTGTCAATATTTGTTTTGGAAAGAAAGGGCTAAGATGCTTTGGTTTAAAGATGTGAATAGAAATACTGTTTTTTTCCATGTTCTGGTCAAAATGAGAAATAATTCTAGTGGGATTCATCGTCTACGGAATGATAATGCGGTTATTGAGGATTCTAAACTCATCGAGGAACATATTTTGGACTTTTATAAAACTCTTTATGTTGAGTTTATTTCTCGTGTGCAGGATATAGGAAATATAAAAGATTTTATTGGTACTTATATTCATGAGATGGTTTCCTCTTAGGAGAATATAATGTTGATTAAATGTCCTGATTTTTTGGAAATTAAGAATGTTGTTTTTAAACTTAATGGTAATAGTGTTCCTGGTCCTAATGGTTTTGGTGGTGTTTTCTATCACTCTTGTTGGGAAATTATTGGGACAAATGTTTGCAATGTTGTCCAACAGTTTTTTAAACAAAATTGGATTTTTCCTAGAATGAACAGTAATGTGGTATCTCTTATTCCTAAGATTCAGGATGTTGAATCCATTAAAGATTACATACCAATTGTTGTTGCTAATTTTAAATTTAAGATTATTTTCAAGATTCTGGCAGATCGACTTGCTCTTGTGGCTGCTAGAATAATTTCTCCTAATCAGTATGGGTTTGTGCAGGGCAGACATATTCAAGATTATATTGGTATTGCTTCTGAAGTTATTAACATGTTTTCTAAAAAGGTTCGGGGAGGTAATATGGCTTACAAAGTTGATATTCATAAAGTCTTTGACGCTCTGAGTTGAAAGTTTTTACTATTAGTTTTGTCACGCTTTGGTTTTCACCCCTCGTTTGTCTATTAGACTAGTACTATTATTCGTTCATCTATGCTTTCAATCAGAATAAATGGGAATTTGTGGGATTTTTTTCCTTGTAGTAGAGGTGTCAGATAAGGTGATCTTTTGTCTCCTCTACTTTCCTCTCTTGTAGAGGAAGTTCTTAGTAGAGGTCTCTCTAA